>NC_138996.1:22270689-22870689 GCF_964341445.2 Mesoplodon mirus | reverse complement strand
GAAATGCCTCTCCCCTCCCCCCATTCCAGGAATGGCATGTGAATGTAACTGACCCTGTCTTTGGCCCAAGCTGTTTAGTCCATAGATGGGCATCTCGCTCAAACTAGGTCATAGGAGGACTTCCTTGGATATTTTAGAACTGTCTCTGAGAAAGAGACTGTAAAATATAAATTTAGGAGTTGTTAACAGACATGTTCACTGGGGAACAAAGATGTCCAGCTTGCAATCAAAGGAAAGAATGAAGCAACTTAACAGAGAGGCTCTTGGATAAAATTTGGAGAGAGAATCCTGAGCAGATTCAAGTGTTGATTCAGCTGTTCCAGGTGCCTAACTTAAACCCTGTATCTCAGATTGGGACTTGAACCCACAGTCTTTTAACTGATACCACACACCCGGTCTCATAACTTAATGAAGCTCAGGTTCTTGATGTCTCATCACAGAAAGAATTCCGTGAGAGACAAAGTGATAGGTAAGAAGTGGATTTATTTAGAGAGAAACGCACTCCACAGACAGAGTGTGGGCCATCTCAGAACGTGAGAGCAGCACCAGGGTACGGGGGTTGTCAGTTTTTATGGGGGGGGGTGTAATTTCTTAGGCTAATGAGTGGGAGGAGTATTCCAGCTATTTTGGGGAAGGGGTGGGGATTTCCAGGAACTGGGCCACCACCCACTTGTTGACCTTTTATGGTCAGCCTTGGAACTGTCATGGAGCCTGTGGGTGTGTCATTTAGCATGCTGATGTGTTACAGTGAGCGTATACAGAGGCTCAAGGTCCAGTGGAAGTCTCGTCCGCCATCTCAGACCTAGTTGGTTCTAACCAGTTTATGTCATGTCCTATGGCTATGTCATTCTTTTAAAGGTCGTGTCCTCTGTTTACGATAGCCAGGACATGGAACCAACCTAAATGTCCATCAACAGATGAATGCATAAAGAAGATGTGGCACATATATACAATGGAATATTACTCAGCCATAAAAAGAAACGAAATTGAGTTATTTGTAATGAGGTGGATGGACCTAGAGTCTGTCATACAGAGTAAAGTAAGTCAGAAAGAGAAAAATAAATACTGTATGCTAATGCATATATATGGAATCTAAAAAAGAAATAAATGGTTCTGAAGAACCTAGGGGCAGGACAGGAATAAAGAGGTAGGCATAGAAAATGGACTTGAGGACATGGGGTGGGAGGGCGAAGCTGGGGCAAAGTGAGAGTAGCATCCACATATATACACTACTGAATGTAAAATAGTTGGCTGATGGGAAGTAGCAGCATAGCACAGGGAGATTTATTTTTGACTTCTGTAAAAATAAACATTTGGGAGTGGCACTAGTTACTATTACATGACTCTAATGTTTTAAAACTACACAATCTATTCCTGGATTATTATTTCCTATTTTCTTAGGCATTTACAGTGAATGATTGGGTCACCCTGTATTTTACTTAGTAACTGGAAGTTTGAATACTGCAATAGCAAATTATTTTCCTTCTTAAAAATGTTTTTAATGTTTGTAACTCATGTTTATTAAGTGAGGAAGGGCTTATGCACCTGGACATTATTACATTAATTCAGTATTGAGCACTGAATTATATTTTGGACGAATCAAGAAAATAATTATAATTGTAATACTACATGTTAATACATGTTTGCTTTTCATGTTTCTTAGTTGCTCAGTCAGGCTTGTAGGAAATTGTTTATTTTTTTTACATGTTGTTGGATTACTGTTCCAACAAAATTTACTCAAATTAGAAAACAAAAGTTACTATTTCTTTAGTTAACTGAGTTCTGAAAACCCATACACTAAAACTCCATTTTCACATTACAGAGATATTTCTGTTGTAAGAATTACATCTTGCTTTTTTATATTATGGTGTTCTTCAAACTCATATTTGAAAAGATATTTAAATAGAACTGTGTTTATTCATTGGCTTTTCTAATTATTAGAGAATATTTTTATTTTATTTAGCACTAAGTAAATTTTAAAAATTATTTTCTGTCTTTGCCTTTTTCTGTTCTTCAGCCAAATGATTTTTTAACAAATAACTAGAATCGTTCAGGCTGTTTAAAGAAATTTTCTAAGTGAAATTTTTTGTGATACTATTTACACACTTTATCTGTTCTTAGGTTCAAAATGTGTATGTTGGTTTTAAAACTGGGAAAGAAACATTTCATATTTATGTAAATCATTGCACATGATCAAAGTTTTATAAAAGTTTACTGTATATATGGCAATTTTGATTACTTGGGCATTGCAGAACAAAATCACTTTGTTGTAAACATGGTATATTTCTTCCCAAAGTTTACTGCTTTAGCGATTTCTCAAAATAAATGAAAATTGTCTGATTTCTATCTCATTAATCCTTTTTCAAAACAAGAAAAACACTTTGGGACAAAATCCAGGGGGCTTATATCAAGGAATATCTTTGCTATTTCTAAATTGATTTTGTCATTATAGTTACCTTGTTTTTCTTGGTAAAGAACAGGATGTTTGGTCTATTTTTATGTTTATGATATTATAAAATATCTTCTCCTCAACCTCCTGTATCACTGAAAGTCACTGGATGTATGTTCCAGTTTGTGTGTTAGTGTGTCAAGAAAGCAATCACTTTGTTAAAATTTTTAAAAATAGTATGAAAAATCTCTATAACATTCACAGACTTGTAGCTGTAAAATTTTAAAGTCACTGGAACAAAATCATTGCAGTGTTTTCATAGATGTAACTTATAAAAAAGAAAGAGTAGATTTACTCTTCAGATCTGACCAATATGTACAATGTTTGCAATTAAACTCTTTACCAGTAGGTGGTGCTAGAAAGTTTAATATTTATTCCAATAATTGAACTTGCTGGAAAAATGTGCTCAAATGCTTTTTTTTTTAAAAAAAGCATACAGCAATATGTACATATATGTAAAATTAAGCCCTGCTTGTTTCTGTGACAGCACCGTCTAAGAAAGTTCGACTGGTTGGTGGTAGCGGCCCTCACGAAGGCAGAGTGGAAATTTTCCATGATGGCCAGTGGGGTACAGTTTGTGACGACCGCTGGGAATTGCGTGGAGGACAGGTCATCTGTAGGAGTTTGGGATACCAAGGTGCTCGAAATGTGCATAAGGGAGCTTATTTTGGACAAGGTAATTTCTTTTTTCTTTAATGAAATGTAGGCATTCTCCAGTATGTACAGTCAAGTAGAGACAGGAACATATAGAATAGGAAGTAGGATTCTTTTTTTAAGGCCTTTCCTAGAAAGTAGAAATGAAAAGATAGAGATTTTAAAAAAGATGCTCTCAGACAACATTTAATGTCTAAATTTCATTTAGACTCAATCGGTTAGTTGGACAATAGAGGAAAATATGGAAAATTACTGGTAAAGCAGAACAACAGGAACCAGTGAATTATATAGACAAGGCATGACTTCCTGGGAAACTCATTTACATATCTGGGTCTTGTGGGCAGCTGGGCAATTCCACGTGCTCCCTCATTCTCTCTTCTGCGGAACTGAAGGGTGGGTGGTGGGTACCAGCTTCTGCATTTACTTCCCAAACCTTAGTCCATGATGGAGCACCTGTATTCTGAAAGGACAGTGAAAAACCATGAAAGAGAAAGAGGCGATTTTACGGGTTCTCTATGCCTCCTAATTGTGACTTCTACTTTAAGAAACTTGATGAGAAATAAGGTTACTTTCCCCTCCATTTGAGGTCGAATTGAATAATTTTTTTGCTGCATGTATGTCTGTGTATTTTCATCTGGATGACTCAGTAACTTGTTCTATGAATGTATTGAAAGAGCTAGGAAGAAAATTTGCTGGGGACAAAATGTTTGAATGTTTACCCATGATATTTTTATTACCTCATTTTTTTTCTAAATTGGCACCTAATAATAGGTTTTATGTATAATTAAACATATATAAGTGCTTCAATTCTGAAGGACAGATTAGAAAGAAATAGCCATATATAGGTAAACTAGAACTTTAAAGTCAGTATTTCCTCTTTATTTATTCTACTGTCCATATGTGATAGATAATTGGTATCTCTGAAGTTCATGTTGACCAAAAAAAAAAAGATTTGACCATCTTGATTTTGTGTTATTCTTCTAGATAGATATGGGCAATAGGAAATTGTATGCAAAATAATAGAGATAAAATAGCAGTATTACCAGATAATCTTGTGTATGATGATAAAATAGTGGAGTATGTCAAATTATCATGCCAAAAGACTAAACAAGATAAGACAGACTTCTTAAATTCATAAAATAGATTGTTAAGTACTATTATGCTACAGTTTATTGGGTAATAACTATGTGTCAGGCATTGTGCTAAACACGTAAATAGTATTAATAATAGATCACAATTATATCCTTTATTCCTTTACAAAAAGAATTCATTTTATCAAATTTAAGAGATGAATTTTAGCAGGGATCCAGGTTTTAAAGTCTTTAGAGACCAGAAACTTGATTTAATTCATAAAGAGGCTAAGCACAAGACAGAAGAGAGTGATGATGTTGAAAGTTTCTGCACCCACGTTCAAGCCCCCGGCTGTCAGTTTTTAATTTGTGCCTTAGAGTTTTGAATAGAAGAAACAAAGGGAATAGAAAATATCCATAATTTGCCATCATCCAATAGATCTTTGGAATTTCCAAATTTTCCATTTCCACTACACTTTCAGAACTTCTTCCCCATCTTGAAAAGTGTCGGACCAAAATCATCCTTGCACCTGTAAAATTTACCTCCTAAATGAATTGTTTTAACCAGCAATAAGCTGGATTTTTTTTCCCCCCACAGAAGGGGAAAAGAAAAAAATCCCTAACTCTTAGTCACTAGAAAATCAAATGAATCAGTGAATTGCTTAGGAAGACTAAACTGCCAATCTGAGTTTCTACAATGTTCTATGAGGAAAGAATCCATTTCTATGGTAACTAAGATCCATAGCATGAAAGGCCATTTATTTAAAATACATAATTGTATAAAACATTTCAAATACTATCTGTGGTGGGAAAGTGAATAAGACATTATATGCCAGCTCTGTTCTTTTTACGAATATGAAGCCTTGCCATAGATTTCAAAGCTGTTCTTCCATTGAGGTTCTAAACCTAGATGGTAAACACACAATTGGAGACTATTATCTTAAGATTCCATTAACTTGCAGGCCTAGTCTCACAAGTAAAATATTCTTTTCCCCACAGCTTTTATTCATTCTTGCTTATACCTCTAGGGATTTCTAGTCTAAAGCACTGGTAAGAAAGGAATAAAATACATATTCTGAAATACTGGCCAAAAAAAAAAGAAAGCTCATTATTTATATAAGAAACAATAGAGTTTAGTCTCATGTGAAATGAGTCATTTGGCTATATGGAGACGATTCTCTCAAGTTTTCTTCAGGTAACTGACTACTTCTCTAAGATGAGCATCCATTTTCAGTGAGACTGTGTATTTATGGTAGCTGGTGGTCCTATACATTAGACTAGAGTTTTATTATAATAAAACAATGAGGTATATCAGAATTTTGTTTTTCCTCTCACATTCTCAAATACCTACCAAAGTGAACTGGAAAGACTAAACGTTTTATAATGTAAACTAAGGAGATAGGAGTTGAAACCTTAGCTCTGATACATCTCAGACTTTCAGTTTCCTTTCCAATAAAATGAGAATAATAATAACCCAGCAGATTTATTTTAATCTGAAATGAGCTGCGTATAGAAAGTGCCCATTATGAAGCCGGACTCATAGCATTGCTCAAGAGTGACAGAGGTCACTGGTAGCAGCACTGCCAACTGTATAATTACAAGTTTATTTGCCATCCTTGTTGAGTGGTAGAAAAGTCAGATCCGTGTTATACTGTAGAGCGATATTCACGATGTTCCAAGGGTGGTAAAGTTGAATGTGGTTTTTCCCGCAGTACGGAGGTGTGATTTAAGAAGCGCTCTGTGTAACCTTCTCTTCTAATCTTCCCACTCCACTCCACACACATCCAGCTCTGTGTTAGCTCTCTGCATAGAGTTCAGTCCCCCAAAATTGAAGAATGATGATGAGAATTTTAAAATAATAAAGCAAGATGAGCTGGGAGAAAGAATAGAACTGAGGTGATTTGTTCTGGAGAAAAAGAATCTAAAAAATAAATTTCATGATCTGCTTCATTGTACACTGTATTTTAAGAAACAGGCTTGCATCATAAACTGATGTTGGATTAGTCATGGTAAACCACCTTTTCATGTAAAGCTGTTTCAACGCCTCCTTTTTCCACTCCTCCACCTTAAATTTGCAGTTTTACTCAGGAGGAAAAGAAAAAGTAATTTTGAATGCAGACCAGAGACTGGAAAGGAAACTTAGAAATATGATTGGAGGGGTAGAGAGAGGAGGAGGAATGCACTAGAGTTTATGTGTCATTCTCATAGGAAAGTAAGAAGAACCAGATTAATACTATATTTTGCATTATTATCAGAATTGAAACAAGAAGAAAAAAGTTTAAATTTATCTCCTTTGTATCTCTCCTCCCATTAAGGAAAGAATATAATTTTCTGGACACAGTTTCCCCCTCTCCTTTTTTTTTTCTTTCTTCTCATTTTAAAATAGCAAACCTGGCTTACCAGAGATAATCCTTATTAGCTTTAAGAACAGTGAGTTTTGCAGTTACAAAGAAAATGATTTATAGGAACAAAGCTTAAAGCACACTCCTTTAAATGGGTTCTTTCATCTGGTTGCACCATATGCATAAAGTGGAATGTTCTTTCTTTTTCCTGTGTAGACAAAAAGGTTAAATTAAGGAAGCACTGAGAAGCTTCTGGTGCTTGCTATTGCACGGGGCAGGGAAAGGGGAGGGAGCCTCTTCTCTCCCTATGCAAGCTTCCCAATCTCTCATCCTGGTGGTCTCCCTGTAGCAAACTTGGATGAACTTTGTCAGAGGACAGTGGTAGTCCGGGAATTTGTTCCAGGCATATCTGAGCCTGTCGGCTGATGCTGGAAGTAAGAGCTGGATCTGGAGCAGCTATCTCGTCTTCTCCTAAATTTAAAGGAGTTGGTGCTGAAGCTCTAAACTTAAAAGCAGAAACAAAAGAAAATTCTAAACATAAATGCTATCTTTTATTCATTACCCCTTTCACATTCCATAATCTATTTTCTGAGTGGGGTTTTTAAAAAATTACAAGAATAAACTGAAGGAGATCAAAAATATAACTCTGCATCTCTGAACTATCCATTAGTGATTGGAAGTAAAAACAATCTCAAAGATGAATAAAATATATCAATAGGTCAGAACTCTAATTCTTAGGTACTGCTCCCTGCACACTGCAAGTTTTGAAACATAAATGTTTAGATGTTGGGTATTATGGAACCTGATATAGAGCCGTTATAATAGGGTTCTTAACGTGTCTGCTCTGTTACTTATGGTAATAAAGGCAATAAATACTAAGTATGGAATAATACTGTTTATCAGGTGTTTACTACATGCTCTCATTCAGTGCTTACAGTGCCTGTGAGAAATAGATATTACAGCCCCACTTTTCATATAAAATTAAGTAAAGCTGACAGAAGTGTCACAAAACATGCCCCATTTACATAGCTATTGTGGCAGTCGTGGGGAGAGCGCTCCACATCCATCCCTCACCCTGTCTCTCCACTAGGCAGACTGTCCTAAGTTCTTTAAGCTTAAGAATTTCATTTCTAAAGAGCTTGCTTCTTCAGAATCTTAGGATCGCAGAATTTTAAAGGGAAATGAAATCTTAGAGCTCTTTCGACCCTCCACCTCTCTATTCTGCATATATAATAAAACAGGGAATATAAGTGGCTTCTCCAGAACCACAAAACTAGAATCCAGAACTATAGTCTAAGTTTACCCATTCTCTACTCTGATTCCCACTTCATTTTTTTTTTTTTTCCGGTACGCGGGCTTCTCACTGTTGTGGCCTCTCCCATTGCGGAGCATAGGCTCCGGACATGCAGGCTCAGCGGCTATGGCTCACGGGCCCAGCCGCTCCGTGGCACGTGGGATCTTCCCGGACCGGGGCACGAACCCGCGTCCCCTGCATCGGCAGGCGGACTCTCAACCACTGCGCCACCAGGGAAGCCCCCCATTTCATTTTTAACATTGATCCAAAAACAAAAACCCAGAATGCTTTTCTCTAAGAAGAAACTGTTGACAAAGCACTTCCCAACTAGATGTCTTAAAGTGATATAAATGCATGTCACCCAACCTTGACTGGATGTAATTAAAATTCATTCAGAGGGCTTCCCTGGTGGCGCAGTGGTTGAGAGTCCGCCTGCCGATGCAGGGGACACGGGTTTGTGCCCCGGTCCGGGAAGATCCCACATGCCACGGAGCGGCTGGGCCCGTGAGCCATGGCCGCTGAGCCTGCGCGTCTGGAGCCTGTGCTCTGCAACAGGAGAGGCCACACAGTGGCCACAACAGTGAGAGGCCCGCGTACTGCAAAAAAAAAAAAAAAAAAAAAAAAAAAAAAAAAAAAAAAAATTCATTCGGAGACTTTAACCATTAGTGATTTTTGCTTCTCCACTTATCCATTCAGGAGCTAATCTCAAATCTCATCGTGTCATTGTATATTCCGCTAATGTTTGAAATATGATTACTTTTTTAAATAAAAGCAGTGTTACTGAAAATTAAGGAAACTCAAATCCCTCAAAGAAATATCAATATTTGTCTTTTTAAAAGAGAGATTAAGAGGAAATGGTATCATCTGTCAAGCATACTCTTAAGCATCACAAACCAAGCTCATAAAATTCCAGAAGGCATGGCCAACACGGTTATTGTTGTCTGCTTTTGGAAACACAAAATTGGTCAATCTGTCCTCCTTATGCAGCCTTCAAATTGTAAAGGGAATTGTAGATATATAGATGGTTAGGTAGATAGATAAATAGATGATAAACAGGACTAGAGAATAAAAACATTTCTAAAATATATACATCGATTTTGCATAGGTTTCCACTAGTAGAAAGGATAACTCAGAGGCAAAAAATAACAATGACAGCAGCAAGAATAAATATCCTTGAGTAACAGTTATTACCTAAAGAAATAAAAACATCTCTTTTTTAATCTTTGAGGTGCACATGAAGATAAAATTTTAGGCATTTTATGCTACCTTGGCATTAATTTTTAATGCAGAAAACAATTTGGAAGGAGATGGGACATGAGTATTAAATAATTTTTTTCCTTAGGCTTGATAGTCCCAAATATATTAATATAAAAATAAAACAGCAAATCCTTGAAAATTATTTTTATAACTATCTGGGCTTCTTTGTAGTCAATGAATAGCTCTAAGTTTTAAATGTCATCATGTTCTGTTGCTTGGCCCTATTCTCTGTTGTTTTGAGCAAGTCATGCATCCTTTCTGAGTCTCAGTTTATTTACCTGTGAAATGGAAATAAATACCAATATTTTACAAAGTTATTAGAAGTAAATTTTTTAAATTATATGTGAAAAGACCTAACGTGTTCACTGTGTCTGAATCTTTTCCACATAGCATAAGACCAGAGTTACTGAAAAATACAATATATTTATCATATCCTTATGTTCTTAGTGAGAAAAGCACTGAAATATGAGTTAGGGGTTCTAAATACAAGAATCAGCTTTGCCACTAATTACATATGTGACCTCAGTTGCTGCATTTACCTAAAACAGAAGCCTTCACTAGAAGGTCAGTCCAAGAGAGAATGGATTCTGATTTTTGTTCACGCACATAGGCACTCAAAAGAGATTTGTTAAATGACCAAATCTAATAATGCAGGGGATTGCAGTAAATCTTTGATTAAAGGCACTGACACTAGGCAGACCCAGGGTGGGAATGCTGGCTCCATTAGGCATTAGCTATGTGACCTTGGGTGGAGTTACTTTTTCTCCCTGATTTTCACTTTCCTCAACAGTAAAACTATTATAGCATTTATTAACTTTTTAAGGTTGTTTGAGAATTCAGTGAGATAACAACTCAAAAGTACTTTGAATATTTTCTGCCCCATAGTAAATTCTTTAAAAAGTGGGCTTAAATGTTCATTGTTATTACTACAGCTTTGGTATTCTAATATTCATGACTTCCTCTATTATGGTTTCTAAAAACTTGTGCTCACATGTAAGCACATTGACTGAATAATATCTATCTTGTGCTTCCCCTGTGGGGATGCCCTCTGGATACTTCAGACATTGAGAGGATTGTCACCTTTAATTACCTTTTCCTGGATTGTAAAAATTCTGTGCTGCTGAGACATAAATCTGGTGACTAGATCTATAAAATGTAGAGTGAAAGCATCACTGTCCCCTGGGTACAGAAGCCATGGAACCATACTGTTCTCATGCTCCCAAACACAACAGAGCCATGGCTTTCACCAGAAGTTTTACTTATGTTTATTTATACAAGTTATAAGTGTTCATAAATGCAATAAATATAATACATAAATGTCCCACTGTTTTGGTTCCTTTACATGTTAAAATGGAAGTAGTTTTATTATTTGTGCAATTGTTATTATTTGCCTATGTTTTTTTAATGAAGGTTTTATTTATTTATTTATTTATTTATTTATTTATTTAGCTGTGTTGGGTCTTCATTGCTGTGCACAGGCTTTCTCTAGTTGTGGTGAGTGGGGACTGCTCTTCACTGTGGTACACAGGCTTCTCACTGTGGTGGCTTCTCTTGTTGTGGAGCACAGGCTCTAGGCACACAGGCTTCAGTAGTTGTGGTGCATGGACTCAGTAGTTTTGATTCGTGGGCTCTAGAGTGCAGAGTCAGTAGGTGTGGCACACAGGCTTAGTTGCTCTGCAGCATGTGGGATTTTCCCGGACCAGGGCTCGAGCCCATGTCCCCTGCATTGGCAGGCGGATTCTTAACCACTGAGCCACCAGGGAAGTCCTTGCCTATGTTTTTGAATAGCCCTTTGGAGCAACTTCCAAAAAGTTCAGATAGACTTTATATATTTAAAATAAACACACATACACAAACATGCTCATACATACATTCACAAACATGCTCATACATACAGACACAAACAGAAAAGGGACCATGATATGCCTAGTAAGAGCAATTTGGAAACCAAAAAGTATTCCTGGCAAGGTTTCTGACTTTGAGATCATATTCTCCTAATCTTTTCCTTTTTATCTGCCTTAAAATTTCAAGTTGAAAAGTCTTAATACTCTTATAAACATTTCAGAAAACACTTGAGCTGTCCAGGTTACTACTCTTATAATTGGTCAGCCCAAGAAAACCTTTGCTTGTCTAATAGAAACATTGTTTGGATTCTATTTATTTAATTACTATTATATGAAATGAAAAATACAATATTTCCAGTTACCTTGATAATGTAAACCTAAATATAACTTATCTTGTATTTGGATACTTCTGGTGAAGGTACAAATTATTCAAAAACTAAGTGAATGAACCTATTTATTTTCTATGTGGAAATCAAAATTTCCTAGTTCTAAGGGTAAATAAAAACATGTCTTCACAGAAAATATCTATATAAACATCCTATTAACTGTTCTTTTAGCTTATAGATTTTTTCTTCTTCAATCCAGCTTCCACATTTCTGCCAAACATACAATTCTAAAGTATAGTTCTGATGATATTTCATTTGGTGACTCACAACATAAAATTCAAAAATGTTTATAGCATGGTCCCAGCTTTCTATCCAACCTTCCCAAAGAATCCTCCTCCCCTCATTAATATACTTTGTGTTTTAGATGCCAGGAGACCATTAACAGTTCTAATACATCAAGCATTTTCATGCTGCCCCCACTATATGGAATGACTTCTTTTCCATACACGGAAAACCTCCGTTTTTTAAGGTTCAGTCAAACGTTATCCACGTTGTGATTACAAAATTTCCAATATCTTGGAAATTTATTCATATATTATAGGCACATACTGCTATACAATTATGCACATTATTAACCATGCACATGTTAATTTTTATTTCTTGAACTGACATAATATTTGAAAAATCAGTTAAGAGTAATGGAATTATATGTGCCATTATTTATGCCTCTGTGAAAAACAGGTCTTCATTTAACTTTTAGAACTACATAAAGGTATGTTTCTAAGTCTTGAAGACATTTCTAAATATGCTTTATATAGCTCTTGTGACTGAAAGAGAACCTTTTAACATCATATTGATTCAAATGGAAAAAATGCATTGTTGATTATGCTTACAGTATTAAGATATTTATTTACCATCCACCAGTTTTGCAAAGGTGTTTATTGAAATTTTGCTGCTAAATCATCAGTTTCTTGACAACATGAAATGTTCTTGAAAATTCATTAGGAGGTTTGCAATATTATATGTTTAACAAAACCCAATGAAATCATTCATTTAGAAGTTTTTCAAAGGTTCTGCTCCCAAATGTCTTAAGTATAAAAGAACAAACTTTTATAGTGATACACTTAAAAAATCTTTAGAGAATATCAGAAAAACATTTCCAAACTTTCGTTTTAAAGTTATCTTTTCCTGCCATGAATTCCTTTCAAAAAAACAGTTGTTTTCTTATTGATTGATAAAATAATGTCCTTATCTTGAAAGTGGCGATTACATTCATTTAGTTAATTGTCTTCTAGGTAGCCTATGCTGACAGGCCGTTTTTCCTTCTAATGTGTCTGAGGAAGAATTCGGACAAAAAGAATAAGTGTTAGCTGTGCCATTTTCTTGTTGTTTGCTTGTGTTTGCACTTAATAATCTATGGTATTCTTGCAGAATATTTTATAAGCCCTTTACTGATCATATTACTCTTGGTTTAATTAAAAATAGATAACATGTCTGGTAAACCAGACACATGCAAACTGAAATACACTGGAACCTAAGAAAAGAACTCAAGGATTGCTTATGTTCTAGATATGCCTTGTACAGATACATATAGATCATTAAATCATTGCATATATCCATTATTATTAAAGTTTATTTCCTTCCTTATTTTTAAAAATAAAACTATTAAATCAGTAGAGGAAACCAATAGTTCTTTAATCTATGATTTCATAGAACTCTGTATGCACCTTTGTTACACCTCTTACTACTTAGTATTTTAGTCGTTTACAGAGTGACAGAAAATAAAATTTTCTGGGGCAGAGGGTTAATTTTTGATTCTTAATACAGAGCACAGAACTGGTATATGGATAATGATCAACACATTTTTTTTGTTAAATTGGTGAATAAATTAATGGCTCTGTCCCACTCAAACATAAACACTAAACTATACTTATTAATACAGTTGTATCTGATTTTTGCAGGTACTGGTCCAATATGGCTGAATGAAGTATTTTGTTTTGGGAGAGAATCATCTATTGAAGAGTGTAAAATTAGACAATGGGGTGTGAGAGTCTGTTCACATGCTGAAGATGCCGGGGTCACTTGCAATACATAATGCACCATATTTTCATTCACATTTATGAAATTGCTGAAAAATGATTTTTATTACTTTGCTTCATTAAAATCAGCTTAATGAATATTTAAGAGATTAAGAATTTTGTCCACAGAAAAGGAATATTTAAAAATCAGTGGATAAACATATAAAATACCTTCATAATTACTATATGTCTATATCTGAACCATTCTAACTTCTCTAAGTTTTCAAATGGAATTTTCTAATATAATGACTTATGTATCGAATATATTGAAGTTTAAAACTTCTAGATTACAAATGCTAGTGATAATGGAAACACGTCCCAATCACTGGCTGCAATTTATATCTTCACAAGATTACAATTTTTTCTTCTTTGTAATCTATTTAGTTCATTTTAATGTAATTACTTTCTGAATAATGAGAGGGTTGGAAAGTTTTCTTTTGTGCCAAGTTGGCAAAATCTCCAATCCATACACATTTCTAAAGAAAGAATCTTATCCAGCTCTCAAGATCTCTGTGCAATAACTTAGCTGTTAGATAGCAATGTTCATGATATGTTTTGGCCATGATGAAAAACTCATCATGTTTTACATGCTCATATATTGAGATGGTCATTAATAACGTGGCTAATAGCATGGTCATTAACAATAACATGTTTATATGACATGGTCATGTATTGACTTTTTTTTTTTAACTGCACTATAAAGTTAGTTGAAAGCAGGACATATGAGAAAAGGCACAGGCACACCATCGCTATATGTGTCCAGCTAATTAGTGGATCAAAAATGTCATTTTCAGCATGGAGCTCAGCTTGCTATGCATTTTAAATTAATATGAGTAATTACTTTGTTACAATTTAGGACACTGCGTTTAAAAAGTAAATATATCTACTTACTTCATTTTAACTAACAGCATGCAATGTCTTGAGTGCAGAAGGAAGTTTCAACAACCCTCCTCTGTAGTCTTTCATGAAGTGAGTCAATATTTACAACCAGAGAGAGAGAGGCATCTTCAACCCTAAAGGGTTGATGACCCTGAGCATGCCAAAATAATGCCAAGTTCACCCTGGAACCTGGTGATTGTGCCCTGCTGTCTAGGTGTACAGGCAGAAACACCAGTGATTACTATTGAAATTCAACTAAATCTAATCTCAGCCCTGAAAAACATGATTTTCAAGTTTCCTAAGCCCAACTCAGAGAAACTTGTGATTAGAAAATAGTACTAGTACAGAATGGCTCTACTGTTCTTTCTTTAATGGTGATAAGAAAAAGCGTGGGCTTAAGCATTTTTTCATAACCTGAAGTCTCAGCTCACAGATAGTAACCGGATAATAGACTCCCTGCCCTCTCACTTGCAAAGGCAAAATTGTTACCTTGGAATTGGGACTATTGGAAATGGTCTGCTGAAAATGCATTTATTGTGGTACATTCTTCTACTTGCTGAACGTAGGTGATTTTCTCCAGTGGTGTATTTTTGCGATTAAGTGTTGAAGGAGTGCCTCAGCACAGAACCAATCTGCCAATGCTGGGAGAGGTGGGTTTTGTTGTTATTTTTGTTTGGGTATGTTTGGTTTTTTTGTAGGGTTCTGTTTGTTTGTTGTTTTAGCTCCTAACATTCAAAAACACTAGCTGAACACAGCTAAAGAACAGAGACTTCAGTGACTACCCACAACAAGGAACATAGTCTTTGCAAAATTGTTCAGGGAAGTAACTTTACAAATAGACTCTACAGCCTTCAGCAAACAAATAAACAGAAAAATCCCCAGCAAATCTTTGGGAAGGGGGAGAATCTGCTTTTCAGACTTACTGCATTATAATATTCTTAGGTCCAGTGTCCAACAACAGCAGTTAAAAAAAAATGACAAGGCATATAAAGAAACAGGGAAGTATGACCCATTGAAAGGAACAATATAACTTGACAGAAAGTCACTGAGGAAGTTTAGGTGTTGGGCTTACTTGACAAAGTCTTTAAAACAACTGCTAAAGTATGCTAAAAAAAAAAAGACAAAGGAAACTGAGAACAGTGTACTAACAAAATCAGAATATCATTAAAGAGAAATTTTTTTACAAAGCCAAACGGAAGTTCTGGATCTGAAAATTACAATTACAAAAATGAAAACTTCACGTGAGGGATTTAACAGTACATTTAAACAAAAAGAAGAATTAGCTAATTTGAAGATTGGACAATTGAAATTATTGAGTCTGAGGATGAAGAAAACATGAAGAAAAGTAAAGTAAGGTACCTGTAGGTTGCCCAAAAAATGCATTATAGGAGTCCCAGAAATAGCAGAGAATGAGAGAGAGAGAAAGGAGAAGAAGGAGAAGGAGGAGGAGAAAAGGAAGGGAGGGAGGGAGGGAGGGAGGAAGGAAGAAAAGAAAGGTGGGAGAGAGGGAGGAAGGAGAATATCTGAAGAAATAACATGCAAAACTTCTCAAATTTGATGGAAGATCCAAATATACATATCCAAGAAATTCAACAATATCCAAGTAGGATAGATTCAAAGTACCCACAGCAAGATATATCATAATAGACTGTTGAAAGATAAAGAGAGAACCTTGAAAGCAGCAAGAGAGTAGCAACTTGTCATGTACAAGGGATCCTCAATAAGATTCACAGCCAATTTCTCATTAGAAACCATGAGGCCAGGAGACAAGGTTTAAAGTGCTGAAAGGAAAAACCCATTAACCAAGAATTCTATATCTGGCAAAACTGTCTTCAGAAATGAAGGAGAAATTAAGACATTCCCACATAAACAAAAACTAAGGTAGTTTCTTACTTCTGAACCTGCCCTATAAGAAAAACTAAAGAGGTGTCCTTCAGGTTGAAATGAAAGAACACTAGAAATTAACTCAAAGCATAAGAAATAAAGCAGCAGGAGTAGGAAAGTGGCTCTTTTTTTTTTTTTTTTTTCCCTAACCAGGAGATGCTCTAATAATCACTGATAATTGTGCTAGGAACTTTGAATTTCTTATACTAAACAAGTATTATTTATATATCCAGACTTTTTAAAATTGAAAACTAATAATTTTAGAAATTATCTTGTGTATTATTTTCCCTTTTTTCAGATAGAACAATTGCAGCTCAGTAAGACAGATTAATTGCCAGAGATTACCCAGTTTTTACAGAGAAGTCACGCCAGGTTTCCCTATTCTCAAGTCATTGTTTTTTCAACTAAGCAGGAATGCTCTGACTCTCCCATAGATTTGTAGGGGAGATACTGGGCAAATCACCTTCTACATAGATTTTGTTTCTTAAGTGCAATTCTACAGATCAGAAATTACAATGGTTGTATAAAAGGGGAAGAAAATAATCTCTATCTCTTTCACAAGAATGCTATAGTAAAAAGAAAAAAAGACTTTAAAACAAAATACAAAACAGTGTCAAATCAAAGATATATGACAACAATAATTGGTGTGGTAGTATTACCCAACTTTCTCCTCCAACCTACTAAAAAACAAACAGACAAAAAACCCTATACTAACTAGGCCAAATCCTCCCTGCCTTCTCCACTATGCTGCTGGATTTATATTGTGTCGATGTAGCTATGGAAGAACTGCACTTTCCATGATTCTTTCTCTCCTATGTTGTTCTGGTTTATCATGGCCCACCAAGGACATTTTTGCATGGGATTGAGAAACTGAGAGTTTAGTAGCAGCCGTGGTCCTTTTTATGCTCAGAAAGTCGCTGAGGGGCAGCAAGGCATGGACACAGCATACACAGATGGTACTGTGCTGATGGCTGACTGGGTTTGCAGGACAGCAGAGCCTGTAGCTCCTGAACTTCCCCGTGGAGCCTCCTGCAGTTTCTCTCCCACCTGAGCCAGGTGCACGTTGAGCTCTGTGATGAATTTACTACCTTCTCCTGCATGCCACCTGGGTCATCAAAGTTGGAGGAGTGAGAAACTAATGCAGGTTCCAGCTCATCAATAGGGGTTCCATTTTGTCCTCACTCTCTTTCCCAGTTCACACCCATCCTCCCTTCTAAACAGCCACCACCTGACTTCAGACCCAAGACCAGGCACAAACACAACACACTTGCCTTGAAAACTTAATCATCAGCCACAATCCACAATTGCATAAGATTGAATCTCTTGAAGGAACAAAGGAACAGTTGTTCTGGATTTTGAGACTGGGCTTAGGCAGAAAAGGGGACCAGATAATAAAGGACATTTAATCATTGCAATGGGACTTCACCGGCAGTCCAGTGGTTAAGACTTCACCTTCCAATGCATGGGGTGTGAGTTCGATCCCTGGTCAGGGAGCTAAGACCCCACATGCCTCATGGCCAAAAAACCAAAACATAAAACAGAAGCAATATCGTAACAAATTCAATATAGGCTTTTAAAAAATGGTCACATCAAAAAAGAAATTTAGATTCTCTTCCGGTTTATAAAGCATACAAGTAAAACATGGAATTATTTTGAACTACTTTGGCTGTTGAACAAGCTTTCTGAAAGCAACACTATGTTGAAACTGAAACACATGGGCTCAGGTTTTAAAAGTGTTACATAACGTATGAAACTATTGTGCTGTAGGTTTTTCTACAAAAACGTCAAGCACCCAAAGAATATTTAAAAGGGAAATTACTATATTATTTTTAATAACTCTAGAATTGACTGTAACCGTAAAGCTCTTTGGGGTTCCCTGAATGAAAAACTTTAGAATTACATGCCTCGAGTAATTTTAGGTTAGGGAGAAAAGAAGAAAAAAAGATTGAAATACATTTGTTAATCATCCATTAAGAACCTCCCTAGGGCCAAGTCAGTTCAATCGAACCTACTGGAAGACGTTTGAATTGTTTCAAAAAATGTCTTTGATGTTTCATGCTTACATCATTTCCCTAAAAAGACTGATAAAATTAATGACATAAATTGCTCATTTATTTTCTTTTATTAAATGGCATAACATTGTCCTGCTGTAAAGATTCAATGGCAGAATAAAGTGAAAACAGCTGTTATTCTGAATAAGGGCCTCTTCAAGAAGGCAAGGCTTGCTGACATAGAGAACTAATATCTTATATTCAAGTCAGCTGCCAGAGTGATTATGAGGTAAAAGGAATAACCTGAGAGTTCAGTATAAAAGGAAGGAAAGGCGGGAGGAGGGGCGAGCAGAGTGAAGGGTGGGCGGAGTGAACGGAGGGAGGGAAGAAGGAAGGAAGAAAAAGAAGGGAGGAAAGAGGAAAAGAGATCCAAGGAATAGCAAGTCTGCTAATCACCCCTTCATTATACACCAAAGCTTCTGAATTAGAAGGTAAGTCGGTTTGTGATCTTTTTAAACTTCTTATGCTGAAGAAATGAGGTAACAATTTAATTGGAGGAAAAAGGCTCTTGGGACTATGGTAATATTAGACAATGATTTTTATCTTAATATTCAGATTCTAAAGTTGACTTCCCACCTAAAGACAGAGCTTCACTCCACATTGCAGGTAGTAAGGGAACCAAGAAATTCAGGGGAGCAAATTTAACATATAAAAACTTCCCACCAGTGGCCGTGGACTCCAATTACAGTTGGGAGAAATCTCCACCCATAAACTTAGGTTCACAGTGTGACAACAGAACGAACATTTCCTGTGCTAGAACACCATTTGTTGTATGTTTCATTTTTAAATAGAATTACAATATATTGTCTTTTAGTCCTTAACACTGAGGAAACATATGACATTAAGATGAAGCACAAACGCCTAATGTTCTCTGTGGATTACGCGCTTCTCATAGGGGTGAAAAACTTAAGCAATTTGTTGTAATCTACCAAGTGTTTTCTCCACCAACAAGGCATTTCATTTTCGTCGTTTCACGAAAAGGCCAGCGTTTATTAGGAAGCCCTGTGATACGGTCAGTGTACTGGGCTAGAAGGGAAAAACCGGTCTTTCTCTCCTGGCTCTTGCCTCCTGCTGGCTGTACGTTCCTTAGGGAAGTCACTTAACCTCTAAATTCTCAAACCTTAGTGCATAAATGGGAGTAATTGCATGCGATTTACCTAAAACTCGGCGTGCTTGTGAGGAGTAGGTGTGAACATGAATTACTGACAAGTGATTCAAGTACCCCTAAGAATTACTAGCCCTCGCGCGTTTGATGGTGTGAATACTAGTAAGGAAATGGGATGATTTTGAAGTTTGTTTTCTAGACTGTGCTCTTTTCATTGGGACATGACCCTGAGACCCCCCCACACACAGTATCATTGGGGTTCAAAATGTGCCAGAGTTCTGTAAATTCGAATAGAAAGTTTACTGTGTATCTGGAACTTTGAATTGACTCAGATCTTTTGGGAGGAGAAATGTGGGAATAAGTTTAGTTTAACCTGGTAAAGGAATTACCTGGTAAACTGAAAAACATAATAAGGGGGACGTTTCCAAGGCTGCCTGGGGGTACGCACCTTGTCCTCTATAGAAGCAGCTTCAGGCCTGCACAAGAGTCCAGAGAGAGAAGACAGGAGAGAGACAAAGAAATTTGCAGACTGATCCTGAGCCACAGCAGAAATCTCAGATGAAGAAGCCAAAACACTCCCCAGGTGAATCTCCTTCCCTCTGCCTTCCATGAGGTCAATCCCTTTACTGAGTAGTTTTCTCTCGATATCATTTCTCTCTTATCTCTGCTGTTCCTTTCCTTTCCTCTCTCACCCTTGAAAAGGCCTGGGGTTTTATTGAAAAGCCACTAGACAAACACTGGCCTGTCCTAGAAGAGGTCTGCCAAGTTCTCCATCCAAACCACTTACTAAATTGAGTCAGCCAGCATCTGATACAGCACACAACCATCCGAATCAGGTTGGGGAAAGTTACAGAGACTTAGGAAAACAAGAAAGAAAGAAGGAAGAAACTTGGGCCCTTCTTGGGAAGTGGTTATGGTCTAAAGAAGAAAAATGTGGTTTGGTACACAAGAGGTTCTTACAAGCAGGGCCACGAAGGGGTAAAACCTTAACAACCTGAGAAGAACGCTAACAGCTGAAGGAAATTCCTAGAAGGAAAACAACTCCAGCTCAGGTGTTTTTAATTGGATTTAAGAAGCATCTGGGACCCATTGTAAAGCTGTGGAAAGCAAAGTCGTGTCTAATGATGATTGTGGCTAGAGAGAAGCTGGTTATCTGCAGGCTTGATGGGCTGGTGATGCAAAATACCAAGCATCTGTTTAGCTCAATAATGGGCTCGTTCAAACTGAAAGTGATCCTGCTCTCTGCTACTCCACAGTCCCTGAGAGCAGCTCCCAAAATCTGGATTGAGGTGCACAAACCCCCTAACGAGCAGCGTGAAATTAAACAGGGTGATGCACTTGTTATGCTTCACATTTATTCATCTTTAAAATAAGATACGTACACCTGCTGCTACTTTACGGTGCCACTGCCGCAGTAATACTAGACTCATACGAAAGTATGGGTATGTTGTGTAAATGTTTTAATTAATATTGAAATTAGCTTTATTATTATTGCTGTCTAGGAGGAGGAGGTGAGAGAGGCAGAGAAAATGTGCTTCTGTTTTACTCCCAAGGAGTGAGTCTGGCTTGGGATAATTCCAAGTATAGAATTATACGTGTGTGTAGGATGAATTTTTAATACATGATAATATAAGTTTCTTAGTAGTTCTGATTAATCATTTTGGCATAATTGCCTTGCTTTATTGTATAATTCATGTTATGACTGCCAGGTGCCAGCATCATTAGTAACAGCGATTCTGCTTTCATTTCCATATTTTTCTTAAATGGTTTAAGCAAGGCCCACCTTGGGCCTATATAAGGCACAGTGCTATGTGGAAAGTTTTGGGGACAGACCATGGTGGTTGGGCTCCTACCTCACGTACCGGCGCCTCCTGTTCTCTGATGGTCAGATGTGAGTTTGGTGCTGGTTCCCATATACAAGTTTAAATGACACAAACGTCAACCCATGACTGTCAGTTTTCTCATATGTGTATATGGTGAAAATAAAAGTACTTACAGACTTGTTAAAATCAGTAAAATAATGTGAGGAGAAACTGAGGGTAATTTTTAAAGATTGGTATTATTTAAGAAGTCATTTAGAAAGAAGGATTTCTCAATGTCAAAAGACAGTGCTGAAGAGGACTTAATTAAAAGTAATGAGGGCAAGCGACAGGGTTCTACAGATCCACTGTAATTCCTGGGTGTTGCAGTTGTAGCTCCCCACCCCTAGAGTCTCAGATAGACTTTTAGGATATGACAGTATACAGGAGGATGCTAATTTTATTTTTTTATTTTATTTTATTTTATTTTTTTTTCTTTTTGCGGTATGCGGGCCTCTCACTGTTGTGGCCTCTCCCGTTGCGGAGCACAGGCTCCGGATGCGCAGGCCCAGCGGCCATGGCTCACGGGCCCAGCCGCTCCGCGGCATATGGGATCCTCCCAGACCGGGGCACGAACCCGTATCCCCTGCATCGGCAGGCGGACTCTCAACCACTGCGCCACCAGGGAGGCCCGAGGATGCTAATTTTAGAAATGCATTCTCTTGAAGGATTGTAAACGTGTTTTTATAGCGATCGAAGTTCTTTTAGATCCGAATATATGTATTTTTTTCGAATGTATGTATTTTTAAATGCCAAATGCATACTGAATTACAAACTGGAAAGATGAGTAGAGAATTTCTTTTCGCTTTTGTTGTCTGGAACTGAAAACTCCTGTAAAATTAAATCCAAACATTAAACAAATTGATTTCCCTCCCAACCAGCAAAGGGAGACTTAGGTCCCTCTCAGATTTACTGGAGGGAACCAATTAGAACTGATGCTTCATCTGGTCAACCTGGGATTCCCATGCCTGCTTCTTCTAAGTTAAATTTCGGGTTCAGCTTAGTGTTTCAAGAGTACGTTTCTTTTTCTGCATTGCCTTATATGGACACCATTCGAATTCCTCTGTGTCCAAAATAAAACATACAAAAAGCCTGAGGATTCAAAGAATCAGATAAAATTCCCAATAATGTTAACAATACAGGACCAAATATTAAGCAACCCTGTTGTTGACGCCCCTATCATCGGGAATGTCTCATCGAACAATCTTACTTCCCCTTTGCTTCTTAGATACCTACCTGTTTCCTCAATTCTTTCTCATTCTTCTTAGACTCTAACCCAGCATCCAATGCCTATTAATTGCTTGTGCATCACAGATCTTCATCTTACTTTTTCTCATTATATATGTCCTTGACTAAGGAGTCTTACTTCCCCCGCCAAATCTACCGACAAACGTTGACCTAATAGTTTTTCTTCTCTCTAAGAGGACCTGTTACAAGCTACTGAAACAATTCTCTTCCTTACAGGTTAGTTTCAAAGAGAAAGCACAACCATGCATTTTCTAAGAACTCAAACTAGGCAAGCATTTATCTAGTTACTATGGGGCCAAAAAATGAGTGAAATATAATTGGTAAATAAGAGGTGGACAGGAAGAATTACCACATAGATGTACTGAGTTTATTATTCATAATCTGTAGAAGGCTGTAACAAATAAACAGGCTCTGTTATTCAATGCTTAATGACTCAGTCTGGCCGGTTCTTGCAATAATACTGAACACATTGGAAACCCAGTTCCCACCAGCAGGTGTGATCTCCGATGACACGCGTAGTCATAATCCTGGTATCCATCCTGTTTCCTGAGAATGCTGAGTGTCCTTGTACCTCCAACAAGAGGCTTTTTTATTACTTCTACTACATAAGTTGGCCAAATGACTGGATGTCTTTCTCAGTGCCTGATTATCACAGGGGTCCCCCACTGGCCTGGAGGACTACAGGGTCTCTGCTCTGCTTGCTGGGGTCTTATGGTCCCATTTAGTCCATGTCAGCACACTCTCCCTTTCAGTCAGCTGGGTTTTCTTGTCCTATAAACCCTAATGTACCCCTGTGTATGTTAAGAGAGTCCATGAAAATCACAATCCCATCCATCCTGATTTCTTGTTCTGTGACTTATTATTTGGACCCAACCAAAATATCAACCCTCTACATATCCTAGTCAGCATTCGAAAGGGATGGAGCTCCCCACCCAACTCCCTGTGTTTCCTATACACCAAACTCATTGATCCTGTAGTATCTCTTCAGCTATCATTTGAAAATAGTTCAAAACTTTAATTACTTTATTCGACTGACGACATCATAAGATCACAGTCCAGTGCTTCTCAACAATGTTCCATTTAGAAGCTAATGGGAGTAACTACTAGTTCAAGCACAGAACTGTTAATAGACCATAGAAAGGTATTTGTTCATGTAAAGTGTCACTCATTGCTTTCCCATCATATCCTTTATCTAAGCACTGTGTTGATGGCTCTGCAGTAATAATTTTATTTTTGAACTTTGAAATAAGCCTTTAAATGACTTAAACATCTCCTTAACTGAGGCATAACCTTCCCTGAGTGTTGGTGCCAGTGCATATTCAACAGTTTCTGACTTCTCATGGCATATTTTCATAAATTAAAGCTAATGGAAAGCAATTTACAACTTAGAAAATATAAATTAGTTTAAAACATTTTCTTTAGCTGAGTACTCTCTCAGATAATAAATCTGGCATCTGAGAATCAGTAGTTTTTATCAATGGAAATAGATAGAAGGGATTAGAAATAACAAAATTTTGTAATAGAAAAAAACATGATTTCTCAACATTTATAATTTCTGAGGATTTATCAATAAAGTAGAGTAGTAGGAGATGGTGAGGGATAACACCCCCGTTTTCCCTGGACACAGTGAGACCTAGGGGTGACCGAACTGAGAGAGTTGTCAGGTTGAATTACACACTTTGCACTGAGGCATCTAAAGAGATGCAATAAGATGACCCAGTCTGGATATTGAACACAGAGATGGGGAACTGAAGTGCATAGCACGGTAGGTGAAAATGCACCATGGAAAGTGCACAGAATCCGAAGTCCAGGAATCCTGGGTTCAAATCCTAACTCTGCATTTTACAAGTTTATGTGTAACCTTAGGCAAAGTACTCAACCTTCCTTAGACTCGCTGTCTTATCTCTTATAGTCATGTAATAAGAATTATAAAGAACAATGGTCATCTTCTAGCTCACTGGAAGCTTCACTTAATGTTATCACTGGTCTGACTCAGTCCTTGGAAAAGCAGACCAGTGAGTGCCGTATTTGCTGGTAAATAATAGGATTGAGGCTTCCGGACCAAAAGGGAAACAAAAGGATAGGGTCTATTGAAACTCAAACTGATGTTAACAATGGAATGAAAACAGATGACTCTCCACCTAGGAGCCTGCAAAGCTGGGGCAGCATCCAAGTGGGATGAGCTTAATCACCCCAAGGAGGGCACGCAATTTGGGGTCCTAGCATTCAGCTTTGGGACATGATGAGCTGCTGAACTCTGCAGCAAGAAGCACTGTAGGCAAAGTGCCCAAAGCAGCCAAGGATGTGGCATTGCTGCCGTGTCCCAGCCTCACCTAACAGAGGAGCAGCTGAATTCTAAAAGAATTTTCTATTCTGCCTGTAGGTTGTTTCAGAACATCCTGCCTCAAGGTTAGATTGGTTTTCAAACTAAAGGGTGTTTTGTCGGAAGAGGAGATGACTCATTCTTGACTTCTCTCCTGGATTTATGGATAAACTCTTCCACTATTTATCAAGCCCTTAGCAAGTGGTCTTCATTACTTAGGGGTCCATTGATTGGAGGTGCCTCCTGGGCTGTGTTACCCAGCAATGGTTTCTTGTCTAGGCAGCTGGGTATTGTTGAAGTACCACCTCCCAAATCTCAGAGGTGGAAGCCATAGGACCTGTCTCACTATAACAACATCCCCAAACAGAGGCTGAGAGGTTGAGAAGCCAAGACTGGGTCTAGAACTCTGTTTTTCAGTTTCAGGTTTACAGAACCGGGTTCATGTGCCGTCCCTGAGCTCTGCTGCTCTGCGATTCCTTGTTCCTTAGTCTCTTTTTGCAGGCAGGGGTCAAGAATTCTGCTCTTTTCCCTTTATTATCCCTGCAACCTCAGTCTTAGCTATGAGGTAGAAGATGGCCAATGTGGTTCCACATATCTACGGGTTGGTGAACATGGTGTACTCTTTCTGCTGCTTTTCTACATCTTTTAGCTAGGGAATAGCATGAATTAGGCAAGTCCTCAAAGATATATGCTAGTCTCTATGTTCAATCTCTCTACCCCCAATAGCAATCAAGAAGTATGATTTTTAAATCTTAAATGTTTATTTAAAAAATCTCATAAAAGTATGGAAATAACTCTGAAAATCACTGTGTTTTGGGTGATTTGCAAGAGGTAGGCACCTAGATGTAATTAGCAATGAAATAGATTGATTAGAGGGAACATCTGGAGGATAAAGGGGAAAGAGTAAGCCTTAGACTGTGATGTAGGTTTGATACTTGGGGAAGAAATGAGGGAAGGAAGGAGGCTTGGGTAGGAGAGGACCACAAAGCAGTTATAAGAAAGTTTCTGCCAAGCCAATGGGGAGTCCCTGAGTCAAAGTTACCTGTCAGAGGAGACTTGAATTAAGCAGGACTGGGCCTGAATTTAGTACCCTGTGTGCTCCATCACTGGCTGGGAGCAACTTTGAACAAGTGCAATGTCACCTGCCTGAACTTGATGATAGATCCAGAGAGATGTCAACCAGGGCCTTCATCCATCCACTATGCTTTCTACACTAAGAGATCAGAGAAGTACATTTCCATAGTCACTACAACATTAAGAAAGCTACAAACAAGGAGCAAGAGATTCTATCTTCATGAATAGAAAGTTTGGATATCATTTTTTAAATCCCCATTCTTCCCCAAATGACCTAGAGTCAACATAGTTCCAATTAAAATGGCAAAGGGATTTTAAATTTTGTTTCTTGTTTGTTTTTGTTGGTTTGTTTTTTCAGTAGAGCTTGATAGGTGACTCCACAATTCTGTGGAAGAGGAAAAGTGGGGGGAAAGACACCCCTGAAGAAAAGAGAACTGGATAGGAAAATTTGCTTCTCCAAGTCTCAAATATCTTCACACTACACCAAGAAAAGATGGTATTGGTTCTGGAATAGACAAATAGCACAGTGGAATAGAATTTAGAGCCTGGAGTAGACCAACCCATATTTGGAAGTTTGATATGTGATAGAAAGTTGAAAAAGATGTTCTCTTATTATGCTGTGAAAACGAGTCATCCATGTATAGTAAAAAATGAAATTCGTTTCTGACTAACACCAAGTACAAAAGTTAATTCCTGGTTAATTAAAGATGTAAATGTTTAAAGCCAACCTACAAAACGAGGAGAAAAAAACACAGGAAGACATCTTGATGACTTCCTAGCAGGGAAATATATTTTGAATGGGACAAAAATTATAAACTATAATGAAAAGATTGATGAATCTTACTACATTAAAAAAAAATCTTTATAGGAAACTAAATATATAAAATTGAGAAAGAAGAGGCAAGCCAAAAACTGAGGTAAAATATTTGCAATGCATATAATCATTTAAAAAAATGGTTTACATGAAACTCCAGAGCATCTAAAGTCAATATAGAAAAATACAGACTCAACAGAAAAGTGGATAAAAGATAGGAAAACAACTGACAGAAAGCAAACCAAGTAGTGACTTCAAAAAGCAAACTGAACCATGGTATCATTTAAATTTGGGGAAATTTTTAAAAATCTAATAGTTGTAAGTACTGGCAAGAGTGTGGACAAAGAATTCTCATAAGGTTCTGGTGGGAATTTAACTTACAAGAGTGTATTTGTGGAGCAAAGTTTCATTGTCTAGTAAATTCTAAAATGCACATTCCTTATAACCATCTATTACACTTTAGGTTTTTTAATATTAAAAAGGGGTATTATAGCATCGTTCATAGTAGCATTGAAAACAGTTGATAGAGAAAATGGATTTTTAAAAATTGTGGGGGGAATTTAAACACAATTCCATCATGTTGTGTTAAACAATCCTTTTCTGCCCCATAGTTAAATAAAACTGAGCCATGTTAACAATGGTCCTATGTTAAGCAATATTGAGAAAAAGCAAAATAAGTTAGCTTGTTCCAAGAAATACTTGCTCCTGGAAATAAGCCTATACACCATCTAAAATAGCCTACTTTACAAACTAATAATTCTCTTATCATCTCAAGACTATCAGACTGAGCAACATGCTCTTCAAAACCCTTATTCCAAAGACTAATGCCATAAATCCTGTTCAGTCTCAAACTGTTTCCTTCCTTGTAAGGCCCACCTTAAAATCACCTAACCCAGTACTTCAAACTGCATAAATATTCTCCCTGGTTTGTCCCTTCTGAAATACTTTTAAAATTGTCAATGTTGTTTCTGCCTTACTAGAGTAAGTCTAATAAACTTTACTTGATTAGCAAGTTTTCCTGGTGGTCTTTTGGGCATTCAGCAGTAGTAGATTTAAACAATGAGTGTACTATAAAAAGAAGTGGTCTCTAGCTATACAAAGCAATATGAATAAATCTGACAACATTTAATTTAAGAAACAGTAACAATAAGACAAAAACTGCTATAGATATAGTTTAGCTCCATTTATATAAAATTTAAATAAATGCAAATCAACAGTATAAATTATTTAAGGATACATACAAATGTGATTCAAGTTGAGAAAATGAAGATAGATGATATTGACCATATTGAGGGTTTGCGAAATGGAGAGGGAGAGGGGGAGAGAGAGAGGCAGGCAGGCTTGCAGTCAGGAAATGCCTGGGAAGTTTGAACTGTATTTGTTATGTTTTAACTTTCTTGAGTTAAGGTGGTGGCCTCATAGGTGTTCATCATAGTGTCATTTAAACTTTTTTTGCAATTTTCATTATTTCACAATTTTAAAGGAAAAAGTATTGTAGGGCACAATATTTGATGGTGATTGTTTTCAGAAAGAGGGGATGATAGTATCATGCTGTAGAGCATTTTAAAATGAAAAGCAGAAAGTGTCTTTTGGATTTAAGAACCTAGCAAATTCTTGTTGACTTGGGGGCAGGGGAGAGGGGTGGTAGCAATAGAGGTTGAGAAGAGGTTGGAATTTGTGGAGGTGGAGACAGGGAGTATGGACAACTTTTATGAAAGAGATATTTACTCCAGTTGAACTGTTGTAAGGTGGTCTGGGCACAGTTCAAAAGCAAACCTACCATGAAGAGATTTACCATGTGTTCTTTTCTTTGCATATACCCTTGTCACACTTTAAACCGACAGACACTGTCATTAGTTCCTCTACTGAGAAGCAGCAAATGCACAGCAAGTGTTTATAGTCATGCATTTTCCGAGAACTTAATCGCTTTGAGTGTAGGCCACTTTTGAAATGAGAAAGAGCCAGAAAAGGTCAACAGGACGGGGGCACTGGAGTAAAGTTACCTGAGTTTCCAGTTGTTGGCGCAGCTGTCAGGGGAGAGCTGGAGACAGACAGATCCAGGAATCGGGAAGAGACGAGAAAAACAGGAGAAATAAAATAGCATGAGAAGAGGGGATTAGGGAAAGCCTTCCTCAATTTGCAATTACTGACCCATGAGAACACAGTTAATACTTCCTTTGCCTCCAATAAGTATATTCACAATTAAAAACGCATTATCTGCGCCTAACACATTGTGAAACTATGTGCTCACTTCTTGAAGCAGCCAAGCTCAAGTATTTAACGAAATGCTTACAAAGATGTTAATCCTGTGGCAATAATGTCCAGAAAATTTGTAAACCAAGTGAAGTCAGAAACAAGTGATCACAAATGAAGGTTAGACCAGAACATCATACTCAAATGTGAAGAATACTCAATGTGATGTGTACCTCCAAGGAGTGGTTAGAATCTGGACTCATAGCACCATAATGAAAGAACAATAAATTTGTAAAGAAGTGACAAGGCAAAGGGAAAGGACTTCAAGTTTCTAAGGGTAGAATGTATTTTAATACATTGGATTTTTCTAAAACTTTCCTTGTTTTGTTATTGTACTTGAATATTTCTATTTCCTCAAAATAAACTATACTTGTAATCAGTACTTTGATTTTTACTGAATACAACCTATTAAAATTTTTAATGTTTCTTTCTTAAGGCAAATAGCTTTCTTCTGATAAATAACAGTCTCTTCTTTTCCCAATGAGGTGTGTATCATATTATTGATTATATTAAAGTACGATAGCTTCAGGTTTCCCAATATCACCAGAAGAAGTACAAGGTTTTGCAGTAAAACTAACATGGGACTTAGTCCTAGCTTCAGTACTTTCTGCTGTGTGATGTTATACAAGCCACTTTAGTTCTGAATTTCAATTTTAATTTTTGTAGGAGTGATCTAAATAAAACTACAGTATTTCATAAGGTTGTTGTGAAAGTTAAAAAGCACTAATACAAGCAAAGCACTTAACAGTGTCTGGCTCATTCTAAGTGCTTCTGGTAGCTCTTGTCAGTGGCGAGTCTTAAATCTGATCCTTTTTCTCAATTTTAGGAAGCATTGACTTTTATCACACAGGCGTTCACCATCATTTGGGATTCTTACACCTTCTCTGTAGAAGGGAGAGCACAGAGCACGTAGCTAAGTGGAAACAGTTGTCCTCAGGAAAACTTCCTGTGCCTGTCTCCATTCTTCCTCTTTGATTTTGCCATCTTCTTCCTCTGTCTTAGCTGTTCGTTATCTTTATGTTGTTCCCCACTAGATGTGTCATAGGAGGATGGGGAAATGTTTTTCTTGGTAGAAGATCACTTTCCCAAGTATCCTACAAAACTTCTATCTTCAGACATACTTTCTTGCAAACCCTACCTCTGGTAGCATTTGTGTGAACGAATCTCTTACCTTTTCCATTGTGGCAGAGAAAAATAACATGTATCCAACCTATTTGCCTTCCTCCTGGGAATGCAGTTGCGGAAGTTATGGCCATGCTACTGAGTTCTGACTAAAGGAATATAGGAAGAAACTATATCTACGGCTCACAGGCCTTGGCCATAATATCTCCTCCTCTCTTCTCTCTCTTCTCTCTCTCCCTCCCTCCCTCCATTTGCAGTCTGGGACACACCCCAAAGATAACCTTCAAAACCATATTATAAAGATAAGAACATCTGCCAACCTGGGTCCTACTCGATTGTGGGAAACTTACCAACCAGTAACATATCAGGGACTCTTATACAAGCGAGGAATGAACAGTTATCATTTATAAGTTGTTAGTGTTGAGCCACTAATATTTGGGGGGTTTATCTGTTAGAGTACTTAGCATTTCCTTAACTAATACACCCATACAGCACATGATTTAACATGAGCTTTAAATTAACCACGCAGAAAAGACACCAATAAAATTTGGGACAAAACGATGGGATTTTGAGGTAAAGGATACTTTTAGATGACCTCCTTTGGTCATATCATCTAGTTAGATCTTTAATTCCATATTAGGCATATCTAGCCTGGCGGGGGGTGGGGGAATTACAGTTTTTCCTCCACACCACAATCTAGCTGATATACTCATTGACATTTACACTATGCCCATGAACAGATACATATTATCTCTGGGGAGGAGGTAAGATCCAGGATGTTGTTGGTGGATCAGGAGTGAAAGATGATAAATTACTGTACTCTATAGCATCTCTCCCCCCCCACCAATTAGATTTAGGATGGGAGCCTAAAACTTAGAGGAACGGTTTATTAAAATCCTTATAAGCATCAAAGTTTGTATGAATAAAATAAAATGAAGACTTGTATGAATAAAGTAATATGATTGTAGATCATATGAAGCAAGAGGACAGTTGACCTAATGAGTCAGGGACATCTCTGGGGTGTTTTCTCTGGGATCTGTGTCTATAGAAACAATCTGATTAAAAATGCATTAAAAATAACTGTGAGGTATAGTCTTTTATTGATAAGATTGAGAATAATATGTAGAAAAGAGGGACCCATTTACTTACTGTCCAATCTGTACATGTGACGACTCTTTCTAGAAGTCACCGTTCCCATCCCATCTTCCTCTCTGAGCAGAATCACAGTCCTTCCGTGTCGTCATAAGTGGGTTTGGGTGCATTCTGTTTTTCCATCTGTCCCCTTCCAAGGACGTCTTTCTTATTCCATGTGTCCAAAGTAGAAAATAGCTTCACGCTCTACAGAACTTTAGAAGCTCTGTTAAACTTTTCAGTATATATCTCTGCAAATGGAAATGATAAAGTAAAAAGTTAAACACATATACATGTATATAGCCGTAAGTTCACCTCTGTAAGAAGTCTAAGTTGATAGTAAAGAAAGGAATGAGTTTAAATAGTTACAGATAGGGTAAGGGCTGAAATAGTGATGAGAAAAAATTATATTTAATACTATGGTAGAGCCATTTGTCACAGCGTAGGGCTCAGAATCCTGAGACGATGGGTAGGAATATTCTTCCAAGAGATTTGGAAGCGAGGATGATCTGATAGCTGGGACTGATAGGCCAGGCTTCTAGCATTCATTTCTTTTGTCACAGCTGCCTTCAAATGAATGGGGAGAACTTTAATCAGGCCACCCAGGATAAATCAGTCTCTCAGACCACTGCCACCTCAATATTTCCTGAGGAGACCTCATACTATCTTTCATCTGCCTACAAGTCAGGAAAGTGCTTGGACCCAACTGTAATCCATATGGGGCACATCTTTTGTCACCCAAGAGCAATCAAAAAGCCCTTGTGGCCTCTTTCCTTTCCATTACCTTCTTGTTCTCCAGGTACAATTTGGTGAGAAGATAGGGGAAAGAATGATATTTTTTGTAGAAGTCCTCTGCCTTGGGTTTAGGATCATTCTTAGGAATATGTCAGGACAAAATTATCTTTTGTTGACAGACAATTTAATAGAAGATGAAAAAACTAAACAGGATAAATGTCACCCAAAAAAGGATGATGATTTTCTTTTGAGTTTCAGAATTAGATTTTAAAAAAATAAGTCAAAGCCTAGGCTACATGCTATCAAAAATGTGGAGGTGTGAAGCATGGTGAAAAAGCGCCCTTCTCTGCAGACTCCTTCTTAGGCGTGTGGTGCCCCCTTAAACTGCCTGCAAGGAGCATACAGACCTCAGGGAGGAAAAAAGAAAGCTCTATTGAGTGGCTGCTGCAGGAGTGATTATGTGTGGACTGTAAACTCTGCTGACTCTGCTTGGTAGAATGGAAGTGAGAATACTAGTCAAATGGCTACAACATCTCTGTTCCAGGGGACAAAGCAGGACCCATAGGGAAAGAAAAAAACATTCCTGTTTAGCTGAAAGTACAAAAGAACAGGAGAGTAGCCAAACATGGTAACTTCCTAGGGCTGCTATGTGCCAAGTGCTTTCTCAGGAGAACATCATCCTCAGGAGATGGGAATAATTTTTTTTTCCATAACGTTGTTAGCTATTTTCTTCCAGGAGGCAATTTATGGTTAAAAACTTTGAAATGGTTGATACTTTTTTATTTAATTACAAATTTTTATTGAGATCTTATCAACCTATAACATTATATTGATTTTATATATACAACAAAATGATTTGATATTTGCCTGTATATCTAAATCATCACCACAAGTCATTTACCTCCATCACCACACATAGTTAAAATTTTTTCTTTTGATGGGAACTTTTCAGATCTATTGTCTTAGCAACTTTCAAATATACACTAGAGTATTATTAACTAGAATAGAATCGCCATGCTATACATTACATTCCTATGACTTACTTATTCTATAACTGGCAGTTTGTACCTTTTGACTCCCTTCACCCATTTTGCCCACCCACACCCCACACCCCTGGCAACCACCAATCCATTCTCTGATTCTGTGAATTGCTTTTTTTTCTTTAGATTCCACATATGAGTGAGATCATATAGTATTTATCTTTCTCTGTCTGACATATTTTACTTAGCATAATACCCTAAATGTCCAACCATAAATGGCAAGAGTTCCTCCTTTTTATGACTGAATAATATTCCATTGTATATATTTATACCACATCTCCTTTATTCATCCATTGATGGACACATGGGTTGCTTACATGTCTTGCCTATTGTAAATAATGCTGCAGTGGACATTGGGCTGCAGATAGCTATCTTTTCAACTTAGTGTTTTTGTTTTCTGTGAATATGTACCCAGAAGTGGAATTTCTGGTTTGTATGGTAGTATTTTTGTTTTTGGAACTTCCACACTGTTTTCCATAGTGGCTGTACCAATTTACTTTCCCACCAGCAGTGCACGACAGTTCCCTTTTCTCCAACACTTGTTAACTCTTGTCTTTTTGATAATAGCTATTCTGACAGGCGTGAGGTGATATCTCATTGTGGTTTTGATTTGCATTTCCTTGATGATTAGTGATGTTGAGCATCTTTTTATGTGTCCGTTGGCCATCTGAATGTCTTCTTTGGAAAAATGGCCATTCAGATCCTCTGCCCAATTTTTAATTGAATTTTTTTTGGTCTTGAGTTGTGTGAGTTTGTTATATATTTTAGATATTAACCCCTTATCAGATATATGATTTGCAAATATTTTCTCCCATTCAGTAGGTTGCCTTTTCATTTTGTTGATGGTTTCCTTTGGTGTGCAGAAACTTTTTAGTTTGTTGTATTTCCACTTGCAAACTTGGCTGTTGATAGATTTAATTGACTCTTCTCTACATATCATATTTTTAATTGAGAAATTGTCTCTCTATAGGGGCAAATTCTGCTGGACAGAAAGTATCTTCAATTCTATTTTTTGCATTAAAATGTATAAATATTTTAGCTAAAATATTTTCACAGGTACTTTTTTTTTTGCTTCTTTCAGAGGACCTTTCTACTATAAACATTTTTGTAAGATAAAAATAGTCCCTATTTGATACTTTTGAATGTTTTATGAACTTTAGGTACTGTACAATCATAGGGCTTCTTATTTCATACCAGTACAGAACTAAATATAAATATATCCAATTATTTAAAAAGAAAAGCACCTTCAAAATACTCTTCCCACATGTTAAGATATCCCTAAGCATACATATAATTTCAAAATTATATCTTTTGCACTAAGCTTACATCAATTAATTTGTTCACTTCCACCCTTGCTCTTGTTGGGATAACATTCAACATATTATTTGCAACCATTGGCTTCAAGACATTTTGGCATTTGTTGATATCTTTAGCCAATTGTTACAACAGCCTTGTTACAACAGCCTTCACAAAATCAGATATTTCACCTTTGACAAGGAAAATCCTGAGTTATTGACATAAATGGTTATGGGAAGTACATCTTGAGAATACAGAATCATTCAAAATTATGAGGAAACAGCTGAAAAGAATAGCTATAAAACCTTCCCAGAGATCAGAAAAAGATACATAATTTCCTATCCACCTATTTTCCATATAAATTTAATATAGATGCAGAAAAGAATTACTGACTTATTCATTCAAACTCAAATCATCTTCTCATTGAAGGCTTCTCATTGCGGTGGCTTCTCTTGTTGTAGAGCACAGGCTCTAGGTGCATGGGTCTTCAGTAGTTGTGGCACGCAGGCTCAGTAGTTGTGGCGCACGGGCTTAGTTGCTTCCCGGCATGTGGGATCTTCCTGGACCAGGGCTCAAATGCGTGCCCCCTGCACTGGCAGGCAGATTCTTAACCACCGCGCCACCAGTGAAGTCCCTGTTTTTTGTTGTTGTTTTGACTTTTCTCTCAGGAGTAACATCAGCTCCTTTTCAATATATATTTTGTTTCACCTGTATAGTTCTCTTAGTTCTCTAATATCCCTGACTGATTTATAAGTCATTATTCATAATTTATTAGTTCTAGTTTTTTAGCTCTAGGGTTAAGGTGATGAATTTTTCCTTACTATGACTACTTCCAACATTTTGTCGGCATCTACTCTCTAAATGATCAAAGATCACTTTCAATTTCCTCCAGTTTGTTTATAAACTTACTCCTTTCCTATAAAAGTCAGCCTTGAAGTCATTTCTTGCCAGAATGAATTATTTTCCGTTCTCTCTTTTCTTCTCTTTCTAGGCTCTTTTACTCCATTTTTAATAATAACCTTCATATCATTTCTCACTTACCTATGTTTCTGCCTATTTTTTAATGTTTTATTTATTTTTAATTTATTTTTTTAAATTTTTTATTGGCATATAGCTAATTTACAATGTTGTGTTAGTTTCAGGTGCACAGCAATGTGACTCAGTCATACATATACACTTATCCACCGTTTTTTAGATTCTTTTCCCATATAGGTCATTACAGAGTATTGAGTAGAGTTCCCTGTGCTATACAGCAGGTTCTTATGAGTTATTATTTTTATATATAGTAGTGTGTATATGTCAATCCTAATCTCCCAATTTATTCCTCCCCCCCTTACCCCTGGTAACCATATTTGTTTTCTACATCTGTAACTCTATTTCTATTTTGTAACTAAGTTCATTTGTACCCTTTTTTTTAGATTCCACATATAAGCAATAGTATATGATATTTGTCTTTCTCTGACTTACTTCACTCAGTATGACAATCTCTAGGTCCATCCATGTTGCTGCAAATTCTGTCTATTTTTCTACACTTCATTATATCAATTATTTAAAATTCGTTATAGGTAACTCTTTAAGGCAGATGACCCCCATTTATATATTGGAAATTTTAATTTTTCCCCTCAGTCTACTTTCCCATTATTTGCGGGAGTAATTGGGCTCCTCCTCTCTCACACAAAGTTGAAAAGTCTCAAAGCAAATGAGAATATGAACTACAAGAGAAAGAAAGGTAATAAGCAAATCTACTTTCTTGAGTTGTGTATTAAATGTACTAAAAGAGTAGAGGTAAATTTCTCCTCAAAATATTTAATCCTGATGGAACATTTTTAACGTAGAATATGCCAAGTAACATATGAGGTTTTCTGGGGGTTTGGGGAGCTAGAAAAAAATAGTGTACATTTCATACTTTCTGGGAGCTTACAGTTTACTTGTGGTAAGAATACTTATGACACAATAATTGGACAGGTAGACAAGAAAATAAGAAGTAATGCAAGGTCATATTTGATTGAGGCAAATAAGTGGACAAACCATTACAATTCTAAGTCCAGAGAGGAGAAAGGAGTTTTGTTACAAAAATCACAGCCTTGATTCTATTGCATTATTATTTTTAAAAACTCTCAAATAATAGTTCAAATTTTCCTATAGGTTAAGAAGGTTGTTTTGTATACAAATATTGAAGCTAATAGTTCTTATTGATTAGTATAAAACAAACCTCTGTAGTTAGTTTAAAAAGGAGGTCAGATTGTCAGCAATAAAAAGTTTGGAATGTTTTCAGTTTAATCAAAGGAGAATAATCATAAAATACGTGCATAAAATGGCAGTCTTTAATAAGCCCTCATCCCCATTTAGAGCTGGATACCTGAATATGTAACTGCCCAGGTACCTGGTAATCAGGAATGAGTATATGCTCACTGCTGGGATGCCAGATGCAGGAGGCAAGGGAGTTTTAACACAAGGGAGAAAAATCGAAAGTGAAATTTAAACTAGTAGCTAAAATCATAGATTAAATTAAATAAATGATAAATAGCAGGGTTTGAGATAGAGGTTGTCAGTAAGTGTGAGCCATTTTAACTGCATTTTATTTTTATTTTTATTTTTTTACAATTTTCTGCAATTTCCCACTCTTTCTGCTAAAGCTGTCAAAGAAGATGACCGCAGTTTTGTAAGAGATGTTCCACAATTTTCTTATGGCATTGATCAGCACTCAATAGCAATGTTTTGAGCTGCCCCCTTGTGCACTTGAAAATGGATCACAATCACAACAAAATAACCAAAATCTTTCTCAAGAAGCAACGGCATTTTGGGTGAATGGAATAATGCATTGAATGAATACCTTTATTCTGATACTATGGTGGATCCCGTCTCCTCCTGCCATTTTAGATTTTGATCAATAGGATGCTCTCAAATTATATGCTGAAGGGAGTGGACTTGAGCTTTGAGAAACTCCTAGCTAGAGGTTCCAGAACAGCTGTGAGTGAATCTGCACAGACCGTGCATCTCCTCCTTGAGCAGCGCTGGGTGTTGCAGCCTGACTTGGGAGGGTCCAGTGAAACCATCGGCACTCCCCCGGCAGGAGATGCTCCTGGGTTCACAGTTCCAGGCTATTTGTTTATAAAATTACTTGGGAAGGGATCACAGATAAGAGATTTTTTGTTTGTTTATAAATTTATTTGCAGAGTCTGTAATCCACTATATGAAAAAATGATTTTTTAAAGTAGAATAAGTCACTCTATTTACTATCTTGAAAACCCTTAAAGGAGTGAATTGCCTACAAGATCAAATTCACAGTGCCTACCACAAATTTAAAGAAGATGTGGTATATATAAAAAATGGAATTTAAAAAAGAATGAAATAATGCCATTTTCAGTAACGTGGATGGACCAGAGATTATCAAACTAAGTGAAGCAAGTCAGACAAAGACAAATATCATATGATATTGATTATAGGTGGAGTCTAAAAAAATAATACAAATGAACTTATTTACAAACATAAATAGACTCACAGACATAGAAAAGAAACACGATTACCAAAGAGGAAGGAGGGGGGGGGATAAATTAGGAGTTTGGGATTAAAATATACACACTACTATATATAAGATAGATAACCAACAGGGACCTACTGTATAGCACAGGGAACTATACTCAGTATCTTATAATAACCTATAGCAGAAAAGAATCTGAAAAAAAATATATATAGCTGAATCACTTTGCTGTACACCTGAAACTAACACATTATAAATTAACTATTTCAATAAAAAATTTTAAAAAAACAAAATCTTGCCTTACAACTAATGCTCCCCTTACTGCAAACACTACCACTTCTTCTCTGGCATGAGCTTGCCATGGCTACTCACAATTCCATAAACATCCCTTGCATTTTTATATCTTTGTACACTTGTTTATTTTTCCTTCTGCTTAAAATGTCCTCATTTCTTTGATAGACTCTTAAAAATTAGAAATTGAAAACGTCTTCAATCATTCCACTCTATCCTTTGCCCCTTCAAGGAACTGCCCCTTCCTTTCTCTGGGGTTTCCCACAGTACCCGGGACATAGTCCCTTCCATAATCCCATGTTGCAACACTGTTTTAGCTTGAGCTCCTCAAGGATGGAACTGTGCTTGAATCAAGCATAGTGGCGGCCACATAGTAGAAAGTCATCACATAATTATAGAAAGAAAAAACCAAAAAAAAAAAAAAAAAGGATAATGGAAGAGTGGGAAAGACAGAAGAGGTAGAGAACTGAAGAAAGGAGGGAAGAAAGAGAGGGAGGGGGGCAGAGAGGTGAAGAAAAAGAATTAAAAGTAGAGGATGGAAGCATTAAATAATTAGAAAATAAGTCTCCAACCAGCTGAGTAAAATAAAGATGTCACTACTCATCAAAAATGAAAAATCTAAATTCAAAATGTGTTAACTTATGATATACAGAACTAAGAAAGTAGTTAGCAAATCCCTATAAGAAATATCAGGGTAGGTGACACCTAGCCAATAGATATAAGATTGATTTTATAAAATTTTATTCCAAATTGTCCTGTACTTGAAGAGACTAATTAGTTAAGCTTTTGTCAACATTGGTCTACTTTTATTAGAATAAAAAGAAAAAGAAAGTCAGCTGTCATTATGTAGAGGTAAAGAGAAAAGGTCAATTTATCTGACCCTGAAATAAATATTTTTTGAGAAACATCCTAACAACTTGTATCTCTGACCATCATGTAAGGACTAATGACATTTATTCTAAGCTAGCTACTTTTTAGAACTTACTGGCAAGAGTAGAGTGATGATGATGGAAATGATAGGGTATGGAAAAGAGAGGGAGAAGAGAAAAAAAAGACAAAGATACTTTACCCTAACAGATACACTTCTATACCTTAAGTCTATTTAAAATACTTTATATGACAAACATGTATTGACCCATCAGGAATGAAAAATATGTCGAGTGGAACACCGATTTGAAGAGATGCAAACAATTTGGGGTGGTGTGGTAGATCCCAAAGTTCTCTTGTATTTCAGTAGCTTTTATTTTAATTGTCTTGGTGAGGAGTTTATTGTGTCACATTAATGGAGGAAATCTATTTCTGTCTATCAATACAGATGGTTACTTATAGATTAATTTTGTTAAATTGGCTGTACTTTTTATCTCTTTCTAACCTGCAGCCCCCTTCTCAGTATTTACCTAATATGTCAAGGAGACACACTGCATAATCTTGATTTTTCCAGACTGTGCACTTCTTTATTTAACTTTCAGTCTGTGATGAATAGCATATCTTAGTCCACACCCCTGTAATGCGTCTAGTCGTGTTTGCCCACTACACCGAAGTGTAATGACATTTTGCTCAACTGAGATTGGACTTAAGAGAGGAAGAAAGTGAGAGAGGAGTGATGTGCCTATTTTCTTTCCATGGTTCATCTCTTTCTTCAGTCTTTCAGTAGATTGGGTTGAGAACAGGAACGACAGAGCCAGCAGGATAAAAGATAGAAGAGAAGCTTGACAGGCAGTCTGAATTATATGAGGGGAGGGAATTACTTGCTGCAATTTTCTGCCTGGCAAACATGAACTTCTGTTTAGAAGCACAGTTGGGGAAACCACAGTTTCTTCCCAACATTTTCAAACAGTTGCCTTCTTCTTTAAAGACACCAGTAGTTAACAACTGGTTCTGGAAACTGTAATCGCTTATGGCTGTCATTGGAATCACTGTTAGTGGAACACTGGTGGAAGGTTCCAGACAGTTTCCAGAGACCAAAGAAAGCATTAGCTTCACTATTTTTTATAAAGCTTTTGTGGATGTCTCTAAATTCAGTTGTCTACTATTTGTGACACAGGTTCCAAATATTTCTATCAAATTATACTGTGAAAAAAACTTGTTCAACACTGACAAGGTCTCCTTGGGAATTCATTATTTTAACAACAAACTCATTTTGAAAGTTATGATCTGAAGTGAACTTGCAGACTCTTCCATTAGAATCCAGTTACAAGCAGTGTGTACTTGAAATTGTTTTAATTTCATTCCTTCCTACATTTACAGTTTAAAAAAATCTACTCATTCAATCCCGATGATAGTTTCTCTGTTCTTCTCCCATCTTAAACAAAAATATGGCTTAGTAGACCTTAGTCCTCCGATTGACTGCATTTCCAGAATTTCTGATTTGCCTGTACCCACTCACTGTCCCATGAACTTAAAGCAAAGCAAACAAACAAATAATGATTTTAACATGAAAACAGTTCTGTATATTGGAGAAGGCTTTTGCAATCTTTAATATAAAAGAATAGAAAAACATAAGATCCAAGGCCAATCAGCACGTGGCTGTGAGAAAGCTCCAACTTTATTATTCATGGCAGTGAGGGGAGAGGGGAAGTTAGGCTGAATAGTTTATATCATCAGATAATCCAAGCTTCTCATCTTGTCATTAGTCCCAATTGCCTCCTCACCATTCTTATTTATGGGCAACTAACAAATAGAAAAATGGATGGATTTGAATTCCATCTTTTTCATTTCCATATGCTCTCCTTCACGATACTAATATCCTGTGAAATGGTTCTCAGAGCACAGAGGTAGTGTAGGTGAGGGAGTGTTATCAAACCACAAGACTAGATAATTAGACCCTGAATAAATGGGCTTTCTGGCCTCCCATGGAGATCTTGAAACCCCCTGGAGTTGAATTTAATGGGTTGATTGCACATTTCTTCTTGCCAGTAGTACAATTAAAGACACAAAGAAGGGCTTCCCTGGTGGCGCAGTGGTTGAGAGTCCGCCTGCCAATGCAGGGGACGCAGGTTCGTGTCCCGGTCTGGGAGGATCCCACATGCCGCGGAGTGGCTGGGCCCGTGAGCCATGGCCGCTGAGCCTGCGCGTCCGGAGCCTGTGCTCCGCAACGGGAGAGGCCACAACAGTGAGAGGCCCGCGTACCGCAAAAAAAAAAAAAAAAAAAAGACACGAAGAAGAAAATTCCTTTTGGATACAGCATTAGCACAAAGAGGACCTCGTGGTATGGTGGGCTGCTCAGGGGGAAACGTTGCTTCTTGTTAAGAAGTGCCTGACTTACTAGGGACTCGAAATGAGTGATGAATAAATTAATGACAGAGGCAACAAGCAGGAATAAGAATTGTATTCATTCTTTGCACAGCCTCTTACTAGCTATGAACATGAGCATGCCATTTCACTTTTTCGAAAATCAGTTTTCTCATCTAAGAAGTGGTAACAGAAATAGGAGTCCTGGCTGTTTGAGTTATTCTGAGCTTCACATGACAGAATGAATGTGAAAGCACTTTTTAACTTAACCTATTACTATTAGAACTTGAAAAATGATGTACCATTTTCCTCAAGACCTGCTTACATGATTTATACATACGACTTCCTCCCTTCATGATCCTTTCATTTATCTTGAGCCCACCAGCCAAGCTGGATTGGTTTGGTCCTTAATGGACCCATATTAAAGCTCTAGTAAAGCCAGATTTGGAACATCCTCACCTGCTCCTGATTTGCATATAGGTCTGTTAGACTTTGCTCGATGCACCAATTTCTCAGAATGTTGATGCAACTGTCTCATCTCCCTCTGCTCTGTTCTTTAAAGCCTCCACATTAAGTGGGCTCTAAACTTTTGGCAAATCTTTGACAAATAGCTTTTGGTTCCTGCCCTGGAGCTGGTCTATCTGTGGATCTTCCCTCAATCCTTGCCCTCAACTCTGATTCAAGTGTCAGACTTCTTTTCATCATATAATCTTCGACCAGCCCCTACATACTGCATTAGTGCCCACAAATAGGCACTCCTGACCCTGGGTCTCAGCGTCTGCTAATCCTATTACAGTAGAGAATATCAAATCACAGAATCCATTCCCCCTTGGATCTGAGGTGGCTGACTTGGAAAGCCCTGGACTTCTGTTTCTTTTTTAAAATACATATCTACAAAATCAAAACTTTAAAATATATAATTAGATTTTTTGGTATATTTTTTGTGTATACTTTACTTCCCCATCCTCTAATATTTTTATTTATGTCTTTACCTGTCCAGTGTTTCTCTTCAAATAGAAGCAAATAAAAAACTACACACGCATATTATTTCTCCCACATTCTTACATGAAAGTCACATACTACACACTTATCTTCCCCAAGAGTTTTTACTCAATAATACATACCTATTAGTGTATAACAGTATATAGATATCCTCCAAAATATTTTTCAACTGCTTGATCTGCAGGTCCTGGAAAGCATAAGTTAAAATCTCAGAATCCCTTTTGATCCATTTATTTTCCCCTGGGATTCTGTCAGGTGTTGCCTTTTATATCACGACTATATTTTTCTGGCCCAAATGTTTCTGATCAATTGTTTTTTTGATGGAGTATCACATTTATCTGTATATAACTTCCTCTTCATTCCTTATGATTTTTTCCCCTTAATTCTATTTGATTGGCTATTTAATTACCTACCATAGCTGCTGCTTGTTTCCATGTTTGCCTTTCATATAAATGTCCACTTACATTTATATGGACCCCAAGGAATCAGGACAGACATCAGCCCTGGTGCTAGAACAGGGTCCTGAGTATCATCTCTGTGTCAGGAATTTGAGGAGCTCCCCAACGAGAGAACAGGGTGGCCAGAATAGTGGTCAGTTATGTTATTTTCCTTTTTCACATCTGCTTTTAAATAATGTATGTATCGTTTGGTTGGAAGTCTTTCTCTTATGGTATTATGCTTCTCAGATATTTAGATATTTAGCCCCTTAAACTCATATTCCCTTGGAAGAATTGGCTAATGTGTTGTTGGGGGAAGGGTAACTGAGGCGAAGTGAAAATCCGGGTCCTAGCGTTTGCCCTTTCTGTCTATGTGGAGATTGCGGTGGAATTTGCTTTAGGGTAGAGTTTATGACATTCAATATAGTTCGAACACTTCCCCATCACACTTTCCCTCCTACCAACCAATCTTATCTTTCGGGGAACCTCTTAATATCTCAAGTGTAGGTCCTGCTCTTTTCGAAAAACGACCCTGGGTGGATTCACCCACATACGGTAGATAAGGAAGAATCCATTCGCGGCCACCCTATTCACACAATGTAGAATTTTATAGTCCCCTCATTAGCCAGCATGTCCTTCATGCTATTCCAGTCAGCACTGAACTGCTCCTGATGCTTTTCTGCCACCAGATAGAGCTGGAACAAGAAATGATCCAACCAGGGCATAATCAGAAGAGCTGCCAAGGGGGTCTATCCATTCCTTTCTACCCAGACTATTATTTTCTGAACTTATATTAGGACCCAATCACCACCTAACTGGTCAGAATATTTAAATATTAGGTTCTGGGATAAACCAAATGTTCTCTTTCTTCTGTGACATCTGCAGGGTGGTTTTGAGGGGTGGGAATCAGTAGCTATTCATTCACTATCTTATGAATTAGACCTTTCATCACCCCTGGCCCCCAGTAAATGCATATTGCACAATTTACAATTAATTTCAGAGTATCAATCCTGGGATCATTGTAGAACATATATGTTTTTTTAAAATTCTCTAAGCCTTTATTGCATCTCTATTTTATAAAGAATGCAGACACATAGGCTTCTTGAAAATTGAGATATATGATTGATTATTGTATTTTTCCAAATATCTGCCAAAGTTCTTTGAGCATAATAAGTACACCATAAAAGTTATCTGATTTAAGGGACATCTTCATCATAACTGAAATTCAGAAAGACAGCTTTCACACAAGGACAAAATGTATGGAAATTCATGCCATCTCAGATATGCCACCTAGGTTTTTTTGCCTATGAGAAAGATATTCTCTATCATGCAGTTTCTGAATAAAATGTTTCCATGTCTATTATAGCTTGAATTATCTCCATTTTATTAGTTTTAAAAGCCCAGTGTGGAAATCTAGTGTAAACTTCCTTCACTGCAATGTTGGAGAGCTATACTCTCCGATTCCTTTACTATCTAAAACAACCTCACCACATACTTAGCCCAGAAAATGCAGTCATAAACTCAGTTTTTTGGAGAAGAGGTAATATTATCTAGGGTTTAGGGTTTTAAGACACAGTTATTCTGTAATCACATTTTTGCTTTAAGAAAAACCAGTAGGGGAATTTCAAGATGTCAACCCAAGATAATGGACTAAAAACGGGATGTGAGAGAAAAAGTAGAGTCTAGGATAATTCAAAGATTTGGGCCATTTGTAAAATTAAATTAAAATTAATGATCACCCACATGCCTGGTGGAAAACTTCCAGATTTTATACTATACTGTATCAAATCAACTGTATGTATTTTTGTTGCTAGGATCTAGGTAGCTAAATACAACTAGAGACAATTATACAAGATAAGTGGCTTTCATCATGAATGCACAATTATTGACTCTGAAAACTGCTTATTATATTTCTTTAGTTAAATCAGTTTTACGCTTCCTGCTGTGACAATTAGGGCTAAGCATAGTGGGGTATCTAGCCCCAGTTTGGGTCTTAGCTGTCGTGTAATCAGGATATGCTAAAGTCACTTTCATAGTCTATTTTTACTTTAATTATGGCTTTTTACAGCTTAATTAAGATTTAACTTTATTTTTTTATTTCTCTTTAACACACTTTACGCCGTATTTCTGTTAACTTGGGTCAATCGTATGACCACGTTGGCTGGCACAAAATTTACCAACCCTAATTAATATGGCTTAGTCGAACTTTCGTTTATGGCTTAATTTTTATCACTGCTCTCTCCCATGGGGGTGTGGTTGGTCAAGGTGTTGTGAGCTACTGGCATAGTGTGCTTGATACCTGCTCCTTTTAATCTTAGTGATTTAGAGGGCGTTCTCAGCAGAGTGCGGAAACTTGCATGTGTAATTCTATTAAAAATTAATAGAAAGGCTGGGACCAAACCTGTGTGTTTATGGGGCTAGTAATCCCATCTAGGCATTTTCAGTGCCTTGCTTTAGAGGTTGTTTAAGCTACATCAACTTACTGTGTACAGATGGTATTTATATGGCTGTGTTGTGCAGTTTGTGTCGGATTTAGTATTAAATTTTTGATAAAATGGTTAATGAATCTAGGGGAGATGTCAGTCTATATGGCTAGTGAATATCTAAGTAGTTTATTGGTATGATGGGGGTGTTTTTGAGGTTAATCTGTTTTGATGGGGGTGTTTGTTTTAGATGGGAGAGGGAAGACTGGAATGTTATGTCTATTGTATGTGTATACACATATAATATTGTTATATCCTGTAACCACTGACTGAATTACACACCATGAATTTTTGATGCTGGTAAATAATTTTCAATTGAAGTCCAGCTACAATTTGGTTGACTGTGTTAAGAACTTCTAAGGTCATAGCTGTGTTCAAGTATCCCCCCTAAAAATTAAAAAATACCAAATGCATGAAATCACAGTTATGTGTGAGCCTGGGCTGATTAGTCATTAGTCCATCGAGATGTCTTATTTAAGGGGAAAGAGTGGGCAATTTTAGGTGAGATGGCCCTGAAGTAAGAACCAAGTGTCTGATAAAGTTCATTGATAGAAACCTCCACAAGTTATGGGCCCGGAGCGAGAAGAGGGGTACCTGCCAAGCAGGTTGATGCTTTTACGTGAACTGGTGATTAAGCTCATGGTCTAATAGACAGGATATGCATGTTGACTAGAATTGATTTAACTTAATGTACCATGTACGATTGATAATCTATATGTACTATGTAATACTAATAATAAGATGTACATGCTTATAAGCATGGGGTAGATAGTGTAATGTACAATTATACATATAATGTAATATGTACGTATAAGATGTATGTACTTATTAATGTGGTAATAGAAGTATGCACGATGTACATAGTAGTTTGTGATAAAATGGGCTGTTTTGATACTGATATAGTACTTAACAATTCTGTAAACGTCTTATAATTTCAGGGAATAGTTTAAGTAGAATTTCAGCTTTGGGTGCTGGCAGCGAAGCTTGGGGCTTCTTCCTTGAGTCTTAGGGAGGTGTGTTGTTCTCCTCTTCCAGTTTACAAGACCAGGGTAATATGATATACTACAAAGACTCTTCATTTCAGGAGATTGTTTTCAATGATGCTAGTTACTGGTATTAGTACTAGAATTAAAAGAAGTATAAAATAGATGTGAGTTGGCCGACAATGATGAAGGGGTGTTCTACAGGTTGTCCTCCAATCCATGTTAGTGTGAGTAGGTCTGCCACTAGCACTCAAAATATGAATTGGCTAAGGGGTTGGAATGTTATGCTTCATTGTATGGATGTGTGGAGTATCGGGATAAATGCTAGAATTAGGATTGAGAGTAATAGGGCTAAGACTCCTCCTAGTTTGTTGGGGATTGATCGTAGAAGTACATATGCGAATAGAAAATATCACTCTGGTTTAATATGCAGTGGTGTGTTGAGTGGCTTTGCTGAGGTGTAGTTGTCAGGGTCTCCTAGCAAGTCGGGTAAAAATAGGACCAGTATTAGTGAGGCTAGGATTAGTAGTAGAATGCCTAGGATGTCTTTGATTGTGTGATAGGGGTGGAATGGAATTTTGTCTGTGTCAGATGGGATTCCTGTGGGGTTGTTGGATCCTGTTTCATGGAGAAATAGTAGGTGGATAGCTGCTAGCACTGTGATGATGAAGGGGAGGATAAAATGAAAAGCAAAGAATGGCGTGAGTGTTGCTTTGTCTACGGAAAAGCCACCTCAGATCCATTCGACAAGAGTGGTGCCAATATATGGGATTGCTGACAGCAGGTTTGTAATGACTGTTGCCCCTCAGAATGACATTTGTCCTCATGGTAGTACACAGCCTATAAATGTAGTAGTTATAACTATAAGTAGTAGAATAATTCCGATGTTTCATGTTTCTAGAAAGGCACAGGACCCATAATACAGGCCACATCCTACGTGAATGTAAAGGCAGATGAAGAATACGGAAGCTCCATTTGCATGTATATATCGAATGATTCACCCGTAGTTAACAACTCGATAGATGTGTGCTACTGATGAGAAGGCAGTTGCTGTGTCTGGTGTGTAATGTGTTGCTAGGAGTAAGCCTGTTAGGATTTGCAGGATCAGGCAAATTCCTAGTAGGGAGCCAAAAATTCATCATGATGAAATTTTTTTAATTAATTAATTAATTTAGTTTTGACTGTGCTGGGTCTTCATTGCTGTGCGCAGGCTTTCTCTAGTTGTGGCGAGTGGGGGCTACTCTTCATTGCTGTGCATGGGCTTCTCATTGTGGTGGCTTCTCTTGTTACAGAGCACAGGCTCTAGGTGCATGGGCTTCAGTAGTTTTGGCACACAGGCTCAGTAGTTGTGGCCCACGGGCTCTAGAGCACAGGCTCAGTAGTTGTGGCACACAGGCTTAGTTGCTCCATGGCATGTGGGATCTTCCTGGATCAGGGATTGAACCCGTGTCCCCTGCATTGGCAGGCGGATTCTTAACCACTTGTACCAACAGGGAAGGCCCATGATGAAATGTTTGATGGGGCTGGGAGTTCAATAAATGCATTATTATTAGTGGGTGTGTTTTTGGGATGTTGGTCATTGGTGTTCTTATAGTTGAATGACAACGATGATTTTTCATGTCATTGGTCATGGCTGAGATCCATGTGAGAAAGATGATGACATATTTTGTATTTATTTTAAGTGTTATTTTTGTGATCACTTTTGCGGGGGTTTCTTCAAAACCTTCACCTATTTATGGGGGCTCTGGGTTGATTGTGAGTGGTGGTGTTTGGTATGGGATCGTGTTGAACTTTGGTGGTTCATTTTTAGGTCTGATAGTGTTTATGATTCATTTTGGGGGGGATATTAGTTGTGTTTGGCTATATGATGGCTATGGCCACTGAGCAGTATCCTGAGGTTTGGGTTTCTAATAAGACTGTCTTGGGGGCGTTTCTTTCAGGGTTGATAATACAGTTTTTGATGGTATTATATATTTTAAAGGATGAGGAGGTGGAAGTTGTGTTTAAGTTCAATGGGTTGGGAGACTGAGTTATTTATAATACTAGTGACTGGCTTTTTTAGTGAGGAAGCTATGGGGATTATGGAATTATATAGTTATGGTACCTGGTTGGAGAGTGTTACTGGCTGGTCGCTGCTTATTGGTGTTGTGGTTATATGGAGATTACTCATGATAATTAAATAAAAGCATGCTAAGCGTGAGAGTGATAAGGAATGATAGGAAGTATAGTTTGATAAGGCCTGTTTGGCTTGAGATTGGTATGGAGAACTTTAGTTGAATAAGGGATGTGGTTTTTGGTAAAATGTTTTCTAGGGCTTCCCTGGTGGCACAGTGGTTGAGTCTGCCTGCCGATGCAGGGGACACAGGTTCGTGCCCCAGTCCGGGAGGATCCCACATGCTGCGGAGTGGCTGGGCCCGTGAGCCATGGCCGCTGAGCCTGTGCGTCTGGAGCCTTGCTCCGCAACGGGAGAGGCCACAGCAGTGAGAGGCCTGCATACTGCAAAAAAAAAAAAAAAAAAAAAGTTTTCTAGTCAGATTAAGCCCAAAAGAGAGGATGCTGAATTTTGGCTTATTGATAGGTTTAGGTAAGGAGGTAGATGATGCATGATGGTGGGGAAATATCCTAAGAGACTAGAGAACTTAAGGGTATTTGAGGGGTGGATAAATTTTAAGTTTTGTGTGTTAAGGTTAATTTTGAGTGCCAATGCGAAGCCTAGCATGGTTACTGCAGGGCAGTTAGTTCTAGATGTAAGGGTATGGTTAGTAGGGGGACTGTGGCTGGGGGGATGTTGTTGGAGATAATGAATCCAGCAGACACTTCCAATCAGTAGGTGTTTGATGGAGTTAATTAAGAGGGGGTTGTTTTCACTGATAGAGGTTAGGGGGGAGAACCCAGGTTGTCCTAATAGAGCAAAGAAGATAATGTGGGCACTATAGGCAGCTGTGAGGGAGGCGGCAATTAGATTTATTAACAGGGCTCAGGCGTTGGTATAAGACGTGTTAGCAGCTCCAGTGATCAAGTCTTTAGAATAGTAGTGAGGAAGTAGTAGTGAGGAAAGGCATTCCTGTCAATGCTAAACACCCGATAATAAGGGGTGTTGTGGTGAAGGGTAAAGCCTTGAAAAGGCCTCCTGTGTTTCGAATATCTGGTTCGTCGTTCAGGCTGTGACTAATGGATCTGGAGCATGGCCTTAAAAAAAGCATGTGTGCAGATGTGTAAGAATGCTACATAGAGTTGGTTGATTCCAATTGTTACCATTATTCGGCCTAATTGGCTTGAAGTGAAGAAAACGATCATTTTTTAAATGTCATTTTGGGTGAGAGTGCATATAGCTGTGAATAGGGTGGTGAGGGCTCCTAAGCACAGAGCTATTGCTGGAATAAGTTTGTTGTTTTCTCTTAAAGGGTAAATCGAATAGGTAGGAAGACTCCTGCCACAACTATTGTGCTTGAGTGGAGCAGGGCTGATACAGGGGTGAGGCCCTCTGTTGCTGAGGGGAGTCAAGGGTGGAGTCCAAATTGGGCTGATTTTCCGGCTGCGGCTAGTACAAATCCTATAAGGGGGAGGTTTGAGGGATTTAGGTCGAGTATAAAAATTTGTTGCAGGCCTCCTGTGTTTGAGTTAAACAAGAATCATGCTGTTGATATAATGAACCCTATATCCCCAATGAGGTTATATAGGATTGCTTGGAGAGCAGCTGTGTTTGTGTCTGCTCGCCCAATCACCACCCAATAAGCAGGAAGGATATAATTCCAACCCCCTCCCATCCAATAAATAGTTGGAAGAGGTTATTGGCAGTAACAAGGATTAGCATGGTGATGAGGAAGAAGGGTAGGTACTTGAAGAACTGGTTAAGGTAAGGGTCTAAGTGTAGGTACCATATTGAGAACTCCATAATGGACCACGTAACAGATAATGCTACTGGTACAAATATTATTGAGACGTAATCTATTTTGAAGCTAAGTGTTAATTTAATGGTTTGGACAGTGATTCAATGTCAGTTTGAAATAACTATTTCTTGGCCTGTGTGGAGGAATATTACTGTTGGAACTAGGCTGGTAATAAAAGCATATGAGACTGTATTTTTTTTATAAATGATGGCTATTTGTCACTTTTGTAGAAATCTGTGTCAGTTATTATAATTGGGATGATTAGTATAAGTAGTGTGACCAGAGCAAAAGAGGAAAATAGGTTTATTACTTTTACTTGGAGATGCACCAATTTTTTGGCTCCTAAGACCAATGGATAACTACTATCCTTTAAAAGCCTGAAAAAGCCATACTGTTAGGCATGGGGACATGAATTAGCAGTTCTTGCAATACTTTCTCAGTAAATAAGAAGTCTCAGTCTTTTGCTACTAGATTCACAATCTATTGTGTTTTTTAAACTGTATTTACAATACAGGGGGCCTAGGATAATTTGGGGATTTAGTGACAGGAGTAGGAGGGGTTGAATGGGGAGGGCTATAAGGGCATTTTCTCATGTAAAAAAAGGGTGTAGTGGGCCTCCCTGGTGGCGCAGTGGTTGAGAGTCCGCCTGCCGATGCAGGGGATACGGGTTCGTGCCCCGGTCTGGGAGGATCCCATATGCCGCGGAGCGGCTGGGCCCGTGAGCCATGGCCACTGAGCCTGCGCATCCGGAGCCTGTGCTCCGCAACGGGAGAGGCCACAACAGTGAGAGGCCCGCATACCACAAAAAAAAAAAAAAAAAAAAAAAAAAGGGTGTAGTGTTTTTAATATGGTGTGTGTATTTACCACGTTGTGTCATAATTAGTATACATATAGAATATAGGGCTGCCATTACAATGTTAGTTCCTGTTAAGATAATGGTAAAATTTGATCATGAGAAGGTTGATATAACTACGAACAGTTCTCCGATTAGATTAATAGTTGGGGGTAGGGCTAAGTTTGCTAGGCTTGCCGGTAGTCCTCAAGTGGCTACTAGTGGGAGGAGGGTTTGTAGGCCTCGGGCTAAGACTCTGGTTCAGCTGTGGACTCGCTCACAGTTCCAATGTACTAGGCAGAATAATATAGATGATGTGAGGCTGTGGGCCGATTATTAAAGCGGTGGCTCCTATGTAACTTCAAGGGGTCTGGATGAGAATAGCTGCAATAAGAAGTGCTATGTGGCTGACGGAAGAATATGCGGTAAGTGATTGTAGGGCTGTTAGGCGTAGAGAGATTGAACTGGTTATGCCTATCCCTCATAAGGAGAGCCTAAGAAAAGGGTATGCTATGAATTCTGTCAGGGGTTTGAGTATTGCTGTAATTTGTAGCATGCCGTAGCCCCCGAGTTTTAGCAATACGGCTGCAAGGACTATAGAGCCTGCGATGGGGGCTTCTATGTGTGCTTTGGGTAGTCAAACGTGGAGGCCATAGAGGGGTATTTTTACCATAAAGGCTATTGTGCAGGCTAGTCATATAAAGACGTTGGATCAGGAGTTGGGTAATGCTTGGGTTCAAAATTGGACTACTAGGAAATTCGGAGAACCTGTGGTGTTTTGCGTATATACTAATGCCACTAGCAGCGGGAGTGATCCGATTAGTGTATAGAACAGAAAATAGAGCCCTGCATTGAGGCGTTCTGTTTGGTTACCTCATCGAGTAATGACGATGGGAGTAGGAACTAGTGTGACCTCGAATGTAATGTAAAATAGAATTAATTCTGTGGTGGTAAATGTTATGATTAAAAATATTTGTAATATGATTAGTATGGTGATGTATAGTTTTTTTCGGGTCAGCGATTCTTTGAGCAGGTGAGATTGGCTATTAATATCAGAGGTAGGAGTCATAGTCAAGATCAGTAGTGGTGCAGATAGGGAGTCGGAAAAGAATATTAATGAGAAATTAAGGCTATTATCATTAAACTGGTTAAGAAGAAGGCTTGTGAGGCTAATTAGCAGGCTATGGGTTGTAGCGTTAATTCAAATTATATTATTTTTTGATAATCAAGTCAGGGGTATTAGTATAATCATAGGGATAATAAATTTTAGCATTGGAGTAAGTTAAGATTTTGTACATAGTCGGTACCTATAATTTCTTCTTCCAACAGGGCTACCATCATCTCTTGCCAGGACGATGCCCTCCTAACTGGTCTTCCCAATTCTACGGTTGCTTCTCTCAAGTGAACTCTTTGTGTACAGCTACGGTAAGCTTTATTTTTTTAACTTTTTATTAAAGTATACCATACATGCACAAAAGTTCACATATTATGTGTGTCATTTCATAAATTTTCATAAACCAAAAACACCCACTTAGTCATTACCAAGTCAAGAAAGAGAACATTCCTGGCCCACAGAAGCTTGCCCTGTTCTCTCTTCCAGTCACCAGCCAGCCGCCGCCAAGAGCAAATACTTTTGTGACATCCACCAGCTTATATAGTTTTGTCTGTTTGTGCTTTATATAAATGGATTCTTGGAGAAGCATTCTTTGTTCACTGGGATTTTTTCACTGAGCATTATGGTTGTAAAATTAATCCATGTTGTTGTGTGTAGTTGTTGTATAGTCCATTATTGTGTGAATATACTAATATACACATATTAACCTATAAATACCCATTTATGTGGTGGGCATTTAGTTAGTTTCCAATTTAGGTCTATCACAATTGTGCTGCCATCAACATTTCTGTTGATAACTTTTCATGAACATGTGTATGCCTTGCTATTGCATAAGTACCTAAAAGTGAACTAGGTAACGGATTTGTTCAGTTTTACTATATACTTCCAAATAATTTACCAAACTTTTGTACCAATTTACACTAACAAACAGTATATAAATGAGAGCTACATTTGCTTCAAGTATTTGTCAGCACTGTATATGGTCAGTCTTTTTTTAAACCTTTTTTAAAATTCCAGAGGATGCGGAGTTGAATTGCATTGTGATTTAAATTTGCATTTCCCTGAAAACTAATGAAGTTGAGCACATTTTCATATGGTTATTGGATGCCTGAATATCTTATTTTGTGAACTTCTCATTTTTCTATTGGGTTGACTGGCTTTCCTTATTGATTTGGAGGAGTTCTGTATGAGTATGCATTCTTTGTCAGACATATGTACTACAAATATCTGCTCCCACTCTGTGCATTGCCTTTTCAATCTCTTAATGGTGACTTTCTAGAAACAAAATTGCTAAATTTTAATATAGTCCCATGTACCATTTTTTAAAATTTATAGTAAATATTTTATGTTTTTTAAAAGAAATATGGGCCTACTCCAAAGTCACATTTTTCTTTTTCCTCTAAATGCTTTGTTGTTTTACCTATTACACTTAGATCTATCTAAGAATTGATTTTTATGTTTGGTGTGAGGAAGGGATCAAGATAAATTTGTTTTACGTATGGATATCAAATTATTCAACACTATTTATTGAAAAGACAGACTTTTCGCCACTGCATTGAAATGTTACCTTTTTCATTAATCAGATCAGCCTATATGTGGAGGTCATTTCTATAGTCAGCTTATCTGTCTGAGATCCAATACTACATTGTCTTAATCACCATACTTTATAATAAATCTGATTCTTGATATTTGGTACTATTCATATTCCATCTGTTAATCCTTCTTCAGTATTGCAGGACTATTTTTGTACCTTTGCATTCTATATAAATTTTAGAATTAATCAATCTCTTTAGAAAAAACACTGGAATTTTTATGGGGATTGCACTGAATCTATTAAGTAGTTTTTGGAAAAATAGTATTAAATCTTTCACTACAAGAATATGGTATAATCTTTCATTTATTTACTTATACTTTAATTTTTCTCAGCAATATTTTGCCATGTTAACTAAAGATGTCTTGCACATCCTTTGCTGGATTTATTCCTAAATATTTGATTTTGTAAACTGAAGTATAGTTGACTTACAATATTATATTAGTTTCAGGTAAACAACATAGTAATTTGGTATTTTTATAGATTATACTTTATAGAAAGTTATTTTTAAATATTGACTATATTTCCTACACTGTACATTACATCCTTGTAACTTATTTATTTTATACCTAGTGGTTTGTATCTCCTAATCCCCTTCACCTATTTTGCCCCTCTCCCCTCTGGTAACCACAAGTAATAAGTTTTTTCTCTGTATCTGTGAGTCTGTTTCTGTTTTGTTACATTTGTTCCTTTGTTATATTTTTTAGATTCCACATATAAGTGAAAACATACAGTATTTGTCTTTCTCTGCCTGACTTATTTCACTAAGCATAATACCCTCCAGGCCCATCCATGTTGTTGCATATGGCAAAATTTTATTCTTTTTTATGGATGAGTAATGTTCCACTATATTTATATATGCCACATCTTTTTTATCCATTCCTCTGTTGATGGACAGTTAGGTTGCTTCCATATCTTAGCTATTATAAATATTGCTGCTATGAATATTGGGATATATATATCTTTTCAAATTAGTGTTTTCATTTTCTTCAGATAAATACCAAGGAGTGGAATTTAAATCATATAGTAGTTCTATTTTTAATTTTTTGAGAAACCTCCATACTGTTTTCCATAGTGGCTGCACCAATTTACATTTCCACCAACAGTTCATGAGGGTTCCCTTTTCTCCACAACTGTTGTTATGTCTTGGTTTTTTTGATGATTTCTGACAGGTGTGGGATGATATCTCATTGTGGTCCTGACTTGCATTTCCCTGGTGGTCAGTGACGTTGAGTTTCTTTTCCTGTGCCTGTTGGCCATCCACATGTCTTCTTGGAAAAATGCCTATTCAGTTCCTCTGCCCATTTTTAAATCATTTTTTTAGAGTTGTATGAGTTCTTTATATATTTTGGATATTAACCCCTTACCAGACATATCATTTGCAAATAACTTCTCCCAATCAGTAGGTTGCCTTTTCATTTTGTTGATAGTTTCCTTTGCTGTACAAAAGGTGTTAAATTTGATTAGGTCTCATTTGTTTATTATTGCTTTTGTTTCCCTTGCCTGAAGAGACGGATTCAAAAAAAATATTGCTAAGACCATCATCAAAGAGCATATTGACTAAGTTTTCTTCTAGGAGTTTCATGGTTTCAGTTCTTTCATTTATGTCTTTAATCCATTTTGAGTTTATTTTTGTATATAGTGTGAGAAATTTTTCTAGTTTCAGTCTTTTACATGCAGCTGTCCAGTTTCCCCAACACTGCTTATTGAAGAGACTGTCCTTTCCCCATTATATATTCTTGCCTCCTTTGCCATAGATTAATTGGCTGTATATGCATGGGTTTATTTCTGGGCTTTCCATTCTGTTTCATTGATCCATGTGTCTGTTTTTGTGCCAGTACCATACTGTAGCATTGTAGTATAGTTTGAAATCAGGGAGCATGATAGCTCCAGCTTTGTTCTTCTTTCTCAACAAGATGTTTTGGCTGTTTGGGGTCTTTTGTGGTTCCACATGTAGTATAGGATTATTTATTCTAGTTCTGTGAAAAATGTCATGGGTATTTTTATAAGGATTGCATTAAATCTATTGATTGCTTTGGGTAATTTTAACAACATTTAACAACATTAATTCCTCCAATCCATAAACAACATTTTAACAACATTAATTCCTCCAATCCATAAACACAGATATCTTTGCATTTAATGGTATCAGCTTCAGTTTTCTTCATCAGTGTCTTATAGTTTTCAGAATACAGGTTTTCACCTCCTTGGTTAAATTTATTCCCACGTATTTTATTTTATATTTTTGGATTTCATTGTAAATGAGATTGTTTAACTAGTATTGGAAGTCCTAGTCACAACAATCAGGCAAGAAAAATAAATACAAGGCATCCAAATTGGAAGGGAAGTTGTAAAACTGTCACTATTTGCAAATAACGTGATTTGTTATAGAGAAAACCTTAAAGATTCCACCTGAAGGCTATTAGAACTAATACATAAATTCAATAAATTTGCTGGGTACAATATTAATATACAGAAATTTGTTACATTTCTGTACACTAATAGTTAACTCAGAGAAATCAAGAAATATTTGATTTTTTAGTGTTGTCATTCCTGGTTTCTTTTTATAGTTTCCTTTTCTTTGTGGCTGGCATATAGAAATACAATTGAGTTTTTATATTGACTTATATCCTGTAACCTTGATAAATTCATTTGTTCTAATATTGTGTCTGTATATTCTTTTGAATTTCTCAAGTACTCTGTCAAGTCATCTGTGAATAGTTACATATGCATTTCTTCCTTTCCAAAATAATACCTGTTGTTTTATTTTTTTTTGCCTTATTGTGCTATGATCTTCAGTATAATGTTAAGTAGAAGTGGTGGTAGTGGGTATTCTTGTCTCATTCCTGATCTCAGGAAAAAATTTTTTATGTTCACCACTGATTATGTTGCTCACTGAAGATTTTTATGGATAGTTTTATTAAATTAAGGATATTTTTCTATTGCAAGTTTATTAAAAGTTTTATCATGAATCGGTGGTAAATTTTGTCAAATGTGTTTTCTGAATCAATCAAGATACTCAGTTTTTTTCCTTATTGTGTACGTTTGATTAACATATATTGCTTGGTTTTTATAATCTTTAGTGACCTTTACATACTTTAAGTAAACCCCACTTGGTCATGATATCTTATCCTTTTAATACTGCTAGGACTTCCCTGGTGGTCCAGTGGTTAAGACTGTGCTTCCACTGAAGGGGGCATGGGTTTGATCCCTGGTTGGGGAAGTTTCACATGCTGTGCAGTGTGGCCAAAAAAAAAAAAAAAAAAAATACTGCTAGATTCTGTTGGTAATAATTAAAGGCTTTTATGAGATAGAGTGGTCAGTAATTTGCCTTTATTAAGATATCTTTTCTAAATTCTTGAATTACAGTTATGCTGGTCTAATAAGATAATTAAAAATTGTTCATTTTTTTCTGTTCAATGGAAGAGTTTGTGACATTGTTATTGTGTGATATTCTGTGATATTACTTTCTAATATATGTGGAAGAATTCATCAGGAAAGCCACTTGGGCCTGGAGTTTTCTTTACAGGAAGTATTTTTAAACAATATATTCAAGTCTTTAATGAACTATTCAGATTTCCTACTTCTTTTTGTCACCTACAGTAACTTGAAATTTAACAATTTTGTTTAAACTTAAATAATCAACGTGAAGTATTTGTAATACTTATAACTGTGGGATATAGATGAGGGAGTTTTTAAAAATAAAACTATGATTATGTTATTTCTCTGCTTAAATATTTCAGTGATATTTCTGGCTCTTAGTTAAAGATCACACTGTTATCTTGTCCGAAAGGCTATGCTTAATACGACCCTAATTCCTTTGTTGGTCTTTTCTGGTGCTACTCTCTTGCCTCTGCTCATGGATTTCTAGTCAAAATGAGCATTTGTCAGTCTTTTAAACATTACATTCTTCATCTTTTCATGTTGTCCTGGAACATGCTTTTTTTCCTACCAGCATGTTTTTTCTTATGCCACTCCCTTTATGTAGTCAACACTCATAGTTATCTTTCAGGGTTCATCTCAAGCATCACTTTCTCAAATAGATATTCTTAACACTCATATAGTTCCCTCTCCCAGTGAATCAGAAAATCTGGTGATGGTTTCTAGAATTTGCACTTTTAAGAGTTCCTCAGGTACTTCTTCTGTATTCTGAAGTTTGAGGGTCTCTGGTTTAGTACTTGAATCGGGAAAAGCATATCCACATAAAAGTGTCTGATTACTAATATTGGACATGGAGCAAAATAAGGTACCATTTGGAGGGTGAAGAAACATCTCATACACGCTTTCTGGGCTTTCTGTTCATCCTTTGAGTGATTCCTTTTACCTTTTGCTAACGAACACTGGGTCATAAGGGGCTTAATACAAGGGACAGCAACATGTACAACCCGTGTAGGTCTCTGAGAGGTATATAATGTACCAGAAAGAGCACGACCTTTAGATTAATGAGAAAAACGCAGCACTAGTAAGCCCTACTCTGCCAGTCTTACAGGGTCATTGTTAGAATCAAATGAAAGAAAATGTGAAAAAGCTTTGTAAACTACAAAGGGGAAGGTCAACCACAGATGAATAAACAGTAAAAATCTAACTTCTCTTGAAGCCATTAGAGAGCTGAGATTGCAGAACAGTCAAATTGCCTGTAATCTAAGGAAAGACAGACACCTTCAAGGAGGCTGAGTGAAGACCAGCCTCAGAAACAGAGAAATCAGCTGAATTTATAGGCTCTTCTCCATGGTCCCAATAAGATACTAATAACAAAGATTGGGGTGAGAGTGAGAGTCAAAGGGTCTCCCTTCGGGTATGCATCTAGAGAGGTGAAGCAGCCTCTATAGGAAAGGCTTGAAGGCCTCACTGGATCCTTCTTACCTACCTGCCTCCCCAGGGGCAAAGCTTCCAATGGGCTCAGTTTAGATCAGCTCACCTCCTGCTGGCTGGGCTCTGTGGCCAGGGGGTGATTAATTTTAACATTGTAACTATGATATAATAAAGTATATTTGATCTTTGTCCCTGGTTTCTGGCACAGAGCTACAAAAATCATTGCAATATCCTGTGTGCTCTTTCTTTGTTTCTCTCTCTCCCCTCTCTCCCCTCATTATGTACATAGTGAGAAGGTGGCCAGAAAGAGAGTTCTTAATAGTAGCCAAATCAGGTGGCACATTTATCTCTGACTTTCCAGCCTCTAGAACTGTGAGAAGATATTTTTTTTTTCTTTCAGCCATTCAGTCTATGGTTTTTGTTAGAGCAGCCCTAGGAGACTAGGAGACCTGGGGACTGCACTTGCATCTGGTGTCTGAAGTAGGAACAATCTTGTGAAGGACTATGCCCTCAATTTGTGGGGTCTTCATTTTTTCTGGGTAGTGTCAGAATTTAAATGAATTGTAGGACATTCCGCTGATGTCAGAGAACTGGTGTTAGAATACAGTGTCAAAGGTACCAAATCTTTTCTCTAACATTTCTGAAGTACAAAACAAGACAACCAATGACATTTGTTCTCTGAACTTCTCATCTGCTGAAAACATAAATATCTAAGGCAGACCTGAGAGATATTGTGCTTTCAGTTCCAAACCACCTTAGTAAAGTGAACATCTCAAAATGTGTCACATGAACTTTTGGTTTCTCAGTACATAGAAAAGTCATGTTTACACTATACTGTAGTCTATTAAGTGTGCAACATTATGTCTAAAAAATAATGTAAATATCTTAATTTAAAATACTTTACTGCTAAAAAATGCTAACCATTATCTAAGCCTTCAGCAAGTCATAATCTTTTGGTTACTCTTGCATTGAGAAACCAAAACATTTGTGTGATTTGCTTTATTGAGATATTTGCTTTATTGTCATGGTGTGGAATTGAACCTGCACTATCTCTGAGATCTGCCTTGTAATATCAAAGGTTACTGATCACAGATGACAACAACAAATGTAATAATAATGAAAATGTTTGAAATATTGGGAGAGTACCAAAGTATGACACAGACACAAAGGGAGCAATTGCTGTTGGAAAAAGAAAAATGTAACGTCTGTGAAGCACAGTTAAGTGCAATAAAATAAGTGCAATAAAATGAGGTCTGCCTTTATAACTTTTAAACTGCTTTCAGTTCCATTGTCTGCATCCTCAGCTATATCCCTAGCACCTAGAACAATACTGACACATAGTAGATGCTCAATAAATACTCGTGGACTCGATGAATGAATGAACCAATAGCCTTCTTTTCAGAAAACTGATGTGTAAGTGCCATCAGAGTTAAAAAATATATATTTTTCCTAGAAATTTTTCTAGTATTACATACTTGCTAGTTAGACTTAATGCAGATATAATACGGGGTCTTCTCAGTTCATTAAATGTCAGTAGGACTGCCTCAGATCCCCCAATTTCACAGTTTGGCAAAGCTCTAAAATCTTCTTTCTTCTAAAAAATTGTGTTAATTTATATAAACTATATTTCAAAGGTTCCCCTCAATTTCCATCCCATTTGCAATATGCGTGCTTTCTGTTGTATCTCATCCTGCCCCTTATGTAAAGTTTATTCCCATTTATCAGTACACTGCCCCCCCCATACCAAGCATTTTGTAAACTTAATAACTTTACCATAGATTTGGGGGGTAGAGGTCAGAGGGCGTCGCAGGACACAGCAGGTCATCCTTTTCCTTGTGCTGCTGCTCCTCTCCATCCTCCCGCCTCTGACTTCCTGATACCAGGTCGGGCCCATACCCCAGAGACTCGTTTACCCAAGCATTTTCCAAACAAAGGCAGCTTGATCCCTAAGTCTCTTTTTCCTACCAGCTATGAGAACTCAATTTTCTCCCTCACTACATTCTCCAGTGAGCAGCACAGTTAGAGCTCCTTGTGAATTTATTTCCTAAATTCTCTCCTTGAACCTTAGGTGGGGAAAAGAAAAGGAGCACAATGACAAACAGGTCCACTCCCTTGGCCCAGCCTCTCTCCTTTCTTTCTAATCTAGAGCTCTTCTTTGAGGCCGAAGAAGGGTATTGCTTGCAGAATTTTCCCTGGTGTTGACTAACTTCCTTTTGGGGGTGTTAATTACCCCAAGTTCCTCCTCTGCATTCAAGCCCAGCAGCCGGGTAGGCCATGAGGGGGGCCAGTAATTGTACAGGTGTATTTGATTCAAACAAGAGAGCCTTGAGATTGTTTAGGGTCCCTTTTAGGTTTAAGCAGAAATTTCAGTGCACTATAAGAAGGAACACAGTTAAAAAGTAAGAAAACAGTTTACAAATTGAGTATCTTCAATATGGACGGGAAGGAACACCTATGTATTTTTAAGAAACGTTTTCTCTGAAAAAATTGTCCCAGAGCTTTTTTCTTTTTAAGTAGAATGGACAAAGAATCAGAAAACATGATGGCTTCTCTGACAGATTTCATCTAAAGCATGGCAACTAAGCCCTCTACAGATACTCACTGCAAACCAGTAGCAGAATTTCGTGATACTTGTTTTAATGAAAAAGGAAATCAGATTGCCGAAAGCAATTCTTTTCTGGACTAAAAAAAAAGATTCAAGGGAAAGTGATCTTTCCAAAGCTATAGTCACCAGAGAATTCCCCTTTTCACAGACTCTAAGCATTGAAATCTTGGAGAATCTAAACACTGAAAGAATAGGCTGCCCATGATCTGAGTTTTGGATCCACAAAAATGTTAAAATAGTAAACATTTGTACAAAGACACCGAAGAATATTTTACCAGTTACTTCAGAGATCTTCCTGTACCTTGCTGTTATTGACAAAAATAAGAACTGCTTTCTTCAGTGTGGACAGACAGTGTAAGGTGTGTGTGTGTATGTGTGTGTACTGCTCTCATTAGACTAGAGGCAGACAGTAAACAAATAATCACAGGAACAAGTATGATTGAAATAAGAGCTATGTAGCAAACTTCAAGTATAAATTCTTATTTACATAGATTTTCAGACTATAAATTTTTGGACAAATGAGAAATCTATTATAATATGAAATATGTAGAAGAATATTTTTGTAAACATGCACACAAATATGCCCCCCAAATATTCTATTTTTCTATATTAAAGGAAGATAATGAAGATCAATTATAAAAGTTTTAGACTATTTAATTTTCCCCAGGGAGGAAATAATTTTAAAAGCATTTAAAAATGCTTTTACATTAGGGAAGTTTTATATTTCCCTAAGGTTTGATTTGCTTTTTCTCTTCGAAATTGAGAACTCTATAACAAGTTAGGTTTCCCTTTTTGTAATAATTTTGAAGAAACTCAGTGTCAAATTTAAAATTATGTCGAATACCATGGCTGGCATTTGTATGCTCATTTTCCTTTGTTCTGATGTTCTATTTCTATTGCATTATTACTTGTGTTTATCTTTTATTATAAGCCATTTAAGAAAACTTTATAAGAAAATAATTGGGATACATAAATAACTTTAAATAACTGAAAAAAACTCTAATTATGTGAATATATATCTATATAGATGTTAAAAAATGAAATTTCAATAATCCATAGATTCCTTAAGCACCTATTTTGGAAATTACCTTATGAATACAAAAATTATTAATAAAAGAAAATCTATGATAGCCATCCATTCCTTCTGTTTATCATATACTCCAGGATATAAGCATTTAAACTAGCAAAATGTATTATTTTTTTCTTCAATTTGTTAATGTTTCTGAAAATCGTACATGATTTTTACAAAACACTTTTTCATATATTGTACCTTGTGAATATACTTCTCATTTGTCCATAAATTTATCATCTGAGAACCTACATAAACAAGAATATACACTTGAAGTTTCCTACATAGCTCTTACTATAATCATACTTATCCTGTGGTTATTTGTTTAATATCTGCTTCTATTCTAATGAGGGCAGGAACCGTATTTATCTTTTCATCAATTTCCACATTCCTCTAGAGCAGGGGTCAGTAGACATTTTTTTTTGTATAGGGCCAGATAATAAATATTTTAGCTTTGCTGACCATAAGACCTCTTACAACAACTCCGTTCTGATGTCCTAGTGTGAAAATAGCCATAGACATTAAGTAAATGAATGGTTGTGACTGATTTCCAATAAAATTTGATGTACAAACACTAGTGGCAGGCCATAGTTACCCCTGCTTACCCCTGCTGTAGAGTTAATAGACAAGCAATATTTTTGCAACTGAATGAATGGGAATCTTAAATTCAACATAAGATCTGGAGAAATGACTGATTCCATATTTAACAGCATTAATTGTGGAACAGTTGTTTGTTCCTTTTTTTAAAAATCACATATTATTCCTGAGTTGAAAATGATATTAAATATTCTAAAAGAAATCGGGACCAAAGTTAACACGCTCACCGTTGGTCAACTCTGAATGGTAACATAGTCTAAAGAAATATTATTTTGGTTGTTTGCAATATAATTTCAGTGGTTTGTCATTATGTTTTTCCCTAAAAAGAGATAATTAGAATAACAGCCCACTAACAAATATAAGGTACATTCATATTGATGTATGTGACAACTATCATCACATCAGGAAATCACTATAGTTGAATGAGTTTAAAAAGTGAGAGCTTCTTGAACGACTTGTCTATTGAGCTGTGTTTTTCAAGGGAAAAAATGGACTGGCCTGGAAACAAAGGAGAGGACATCTCAGACAAAGCTTAGTGGATAATGGATACATGGTAGGGCAAACCTTAATTCCCCACTCAACTTTGCTAACTTAGGCCTCCCCTAAATAAAGAAATATTAGATGAATACCTCCAAGTCATTTAGCTCTGAAAAGTAAGGCTAATTTTTCCTCAGACACAGGTTTCCAATAGTTTGCCTAAAAGTACTTTCTACTGCTTCTCCCACAGACTATAACATGCTATTGATTTTTGTAAGCTTTGTAATTTTTATTTTTTCTGTCTACCATCTCTTTCATGCTCTGCTTTAGAACTTATCTCACTGGTTGGGCATACTGCTGGTGGACATTTAATTGAACTTTAGCCATTTTCCATCTGGGTCTCGAAGAGAAGAATTTTTTATTTCTGTTCATTTATTTACTGGAAAAAAATGAGACACATTGCAGAAAGAATTAACCCAAATTTTGTGGAGATAGCAAAATAGATCTTAATAGGTACCTACCATGTTGCTGGTTTAATATGCTTTATGGTCTGTGTGCTCAGATTGGTTTCTTTGCAAATTAGCTTGTAGAATTTACGAAGTAAAGAAAAATAAGATTTTTGAGACTAAAACAAAAATTTAAGTGAAATTATATAGAATTAGGAGATAATTGTACCAAACTGTCAGAAGAAAATCAGAAAATGAACTTCAGTGTTGGGGTGGGAAGCATCACTGAAAAGAATCACCTAAAACTTTTACATATAGAAGAAAACAGATTGGGAAATACTTTTGCAGATAATACAAGAGTAAATGCATGTATCATATTCTATGAAGTGCCCTCTATAAAGAGAACATAGTAAGCAACCAATATGTAAATGAAGAAAATAATTAAATGAACAGAAAATGTACAAAAGACAAATAGAACTTGGTAGCAAATATAAGGGCACATTTCAACACTTGTAAACAAAGACTTCCATGTAGCAACATTTTGGTCAAATTCATTAATCCGTTTTAGGAGCACTCCCCAATGTTGGTAAAGATGCAATGAAGCTGGTTGGGACTAAACATAGGTGGCATGAAACCTTTTTAAGAAGCAATAAGATAGTTGGTCATATTTGCCAAGAGGAGAAAAAAATGTTAACACTTGGGATAAGTCATCCCTCTTCAGGGCAATCATGCTGGAGAAATAATCTAAATGGAGAAAGGTACCTATCTGAAAAATTTCATAGCATTTTAAAAATAATAAAACTATAAAACCTAGCTACTAGTAATGATGGCACATGCAGACAATTAAAATAGCAATTGTGAATACCATATACTGCAAGAAAAATGCTTCTATAGTATTAAATAAAAATCTGAATACAAAATGTGTACAAAATCTGAATACAAAATATGTACATATAAACAGTGTTTTATATATATATATAAAACAAAGATATGTAGTAGAAATGGGAATATGGCTGTTTTAAAATTTTTTAATTCTGTTTAATGATAGAAAAATGCAATTAAACATTTGAACTTAATGCTACAAATGTAATCATCAATATAATAGAATAATTTAATTAAAATGTTAAAGTTGTCAAATAACTTTTTAAAAAACTCACCTTTTTTAAAGTTAGAGAAAGAAAAATTTGTTTTTCTTAGTGACATAATTGCTTTTACTTCTCAAGGATTTCTTTGAAATTGGCTCATCTGCCAAACCTCACACAAGCCCAGTTTCTGCTATGAGGTGATGTAAACAACCTGAGAAAACTATTTTGGTGAAATTAAGATTCCATAGATTTCTATCCCCAAAGTGACATCTATTCCTTTCTAGAAAGGGCTAGATTATACGAATATGGAGTGTCTGAAAACATTTCATAAATATGTGACTTTGGCCTCTTGATTTAATCTGGAGACTTAGATTCCTAATTCATAATATGGTAATAATATTTTCTCTTTTTCAAGATTATTATAAGAATTAAATGAGATAGACCTAGCTTCATTAACACGAATTTATTTCCTTTCCTATTTTGAGTAATAAAGTGAAAATCAGAAAAGTATATGATAAAATTCCCTGCCCTGAGAAGCAAGAGACCTGATTCTAAATGTGTGCTGCCTGGATAATCACCCTGTTTCAGACTCATTTGTCTGATCTATGAAATGGAGCTGGTCTGAATGACTTATTGAGGTTCTGTCTCACTTTATTGCCCCCAAAAGTGAGAGTTCTGCAACCACATGCATAATGATCATTTTTTTCACATTTCATCTTAATAAAAGTTTTACGTTTAATCACTAGGAATGTTTGTCTCTAACTAAGAATATTCTCAAACCTCAGATTTATAGCTGGAGTGGAATGCTTAAAGCAACAGATAGCTAGGTAAAAATTGAAAACAGCACTGCCTAGTTATAGTTCAACTTTTGTTTGATTATTGGACATGAGTCACAGGCTATGATAAGTCAGGTTGGATTATAATAAATCACCTCAGACTATGCTAAATTTGCTCAGGCTATGGTGAGTCTGCACAGAGTGTATTGAGTCAGCTTGGATCATGCTGAGTCAGCTCAGGTTATGCTGAGTCACCATCAACATAATGGTCGAATCTATGTGAGGGATCCCTGGTCCCTCCTCCAAATCTCCCAACTCCATTGTCTTCTTTATTTAAAGCTATTAATGTACCGTATGTTACAAACAGTAAGTTCACATAATGATTCCAATAATATTAGAAAATCCCTCTCCATGATCATGTCAGTGCCTTGGAAATCTCAACCACCTTAACCATTCTGCCCTGGAATTTGATGACAGGCTGTTTTATCTGGTTGTAAACACAGGATTGCCTTGAAACTAAAAACAGAAGCCTGAAAGGAAGGCAAAACCCATTTTCACAAGAGATTCACCAACCTGAGTAGTAAACACTCCAGCTCCACTTGAAGTCAGGCTTTCTCTCCTAGTGGGAAAAACAAAGATGTGAAGAGGGAATAAAATGTAAAGAGGATACAGAAAGGAGAGTGAGGACTCCATCAGATGCCAGCATCATGGAGAGGGCAAAGGGCAGTGTGCACCGTCCAAGCTGACCTGGTCACTGTGTGACTGCACCTGTAAGCCAGAGCCTCACAAACAAAGCTGTGTATTATAAAGCCTGACCTAGATTAGAAATTCACAGGAATTTTAAGAGCACTCTCCATGTTAGTGAGAATGTGATTAAAAAATAGGACTGAAGAGAATGTGTCTGCTGGAATGGGTAAAGGGAAGATTTCATGCATTTATTTGACACTTACAAGACTCTTTTAGGGGACATATCCCTGGATCAGCAGTTGTTTTAGCAGTAGACCTATCAGTGGCAAGGTCTTCCAGAGTGCACAGTATTATGTTTTATGGTTTCCTTTTTTATAGCAGATATCACCTAATTAGGAAAAGAGATTTTACTGCAGATTTTATTTTCTGTAAAAGTCAAAGCACTTTCAGGAAATGGATGTAGCGTTTTCCCAACATGCTTAGCTAAATGAGAATTTCAAAAAACAGCAACTGGCAAAATCTTCTCCTTTTCTTGAATGATTGGTGAAAAGAGGAATAATGGAATAGTCTTCTGCCTGAAACACATAAACACCTGTTAATGTAGATTAAACCTCTAGTATTGGAATTTGTAAAACTGTTCAATGAATTTTATACAAATATCAACCTTCAAGGGAATGGCAGATTTGAACTTATATATTAACTCAATTTTGATTGCTTACTATGCACAGCGTTGCACTGGATGTTACAGATTTAAGGTGGCTGCACTAATACTATCCTTCTGCATTCAGTTCTGAACCCATTAAGAAATATGACGAAAAAGAGACCTATCCCTGGATATTCATCCCTTTAGAAATCCCCATGGAGACTATCAGTAGTTCAGCTAGTACACACCAAGTATGGACCATGAGTTTTTCACAAAGATACTGTTAAAGCACAATTAATACAATAGGAAGGGTTATAAAGAAGGGGAAGGAAGAAGGATTTGGTAGCAAGAGTTTCAAACTGCTGTGCAGCTCTAAGAAACTTCCGCAAGGCTGATCCAGAGTGCTTCCTGCACAGGACCAGGCAAAGGAATGGACTGTAGTGATACACCCACTGGTTTCAGTCATTTGCTGAGATCAACCTGGCATAGCAAAACCTCAAGACATAGTGTCATCCAGAGGGCAGCCCTGCATGCTGACTGTCTATGACCCCAGCTGCAGGAGACCAGGATGTTGCAATTCCAGCTGCCATAACTGGTATGGTAATAATGATCCTTTTCCTTTCTGACTAAAGTCCAGTAAGTATAGTTATATATTGGTAAAAAATTGTTTTTTTCATCTGCCAACATCTTTGTTTCGCCTTCATGCTTTAAGTATGTTCACTGTGCCACAATACTGTATTGCAGATACTACTTCAGCCCTTTGAAAATAGTGCTGCGGGGGTTTCTATCTTTCATTTTGTATCAGTAAATCAGCTTTCAGTCTAATTCTCCATTTTAAAGTAAATTATTTTCTTTCTGGTTACTTTAAGATCCTTGTCTTTGATGTTCTTATAATTTCACTACAGTATGCCTAGGTATAATTTTGATTTACTTATGCTAAGAGATTTGCTTGCATTCCTGAATCTGGGCATTCACTTCTATTACCAGTTCTGGAGGTTTTAAATTTTTTTCTTCCACCTCTATTATCTCCTTCTGGAACTCAAATTAGACTTATATTCAACCTTCTCCCTCCAATTGCTGGAAGGTACCTGGGGATAGACTTTGCTAAATCAAAGGAAGAACTGATTAAAATTTAGATATTTCTAGAGATATCCTACAAAGCTTAAGGATGTAGTGAGAGTGTTTTTTTGGTGCTAGAAATATCTGAGCAGAGTCTGGGCATGTTTAAAGAATATCTTCTTGCCGATATCCCAACATGATAAGGGTGAATTTATAAGACGATTTTTAAGTTTCTTCAAATCTTAAAATTCTATTTTTGGTTTAATAATGTTCAAATAATTTTATTTCTAAAGACTCAAGGGTTGTTAAATATTGTACTTTAACCTACATCCATGATAATACGTGCAAAAAGGGCCTACCTTGCCACTCTTTCAAGAATGCTGATATTAATTTAAAATGTTCTACATAGTTGACCTTGATGTTTATTCAGCATGGATTAATGTTGACATGAATAGTACAGTTACCGGTCAAAATTATTTTAGATTGTCTCAGTGTTTTTTCTTTTCTTAACATCTTTATTGGAGAATAATTGATTTACAATGGTGTGTTAGTTGCTGCTGTATAACAAAGTGAATCAGCTATACATATATATATATCCGCATATCTCCTCCCTCTTGTGTCTCCCTCCCATCCTCCCTATCCCACCCCTCTAGGTGGTCACAAAGCACCGAGCTGATCTCCCTGTGTTATGCGCTGCTTCCCACTAGCTATCTATTTTACATTTGGTAGTGTATATATGTCAACGCCACTCTCTCACTTTGTCCCAGTTTACCCTTCCCTCTCCCCGTGTCCTCAAGTCCATTCTCTAGTAGGTCTGCATCTTTATTCCTGTCCTGCCCCTAGGTTCTTCATGACCTTTTGTTTTAGATTCCATGTATATGTGTTAGCATATGGTATTTGTTTTTCTCTTTCTGACTTACTTCACTCTCTATGACAGACTCTAGGTCCATCCACCTCACTACAGATAACTCAGTTCCATTCCTTTTTATAGCTGAGTAATATTCCGTTGTATATATGGGCCACATCTTTATCCATTCATCTGTCGATGGACACTTAGGTTACTTCCATGTCCTGGCTATTGTAAATAGAGCTGCAATGAACATTTTGGTACATGACTCTTTTTGAATTATGGTTTTCTCAGGGTATATGCCCAGTAGTGGGATTGCTGGGTCATATAGTAGTTCTATTTTTAGTTTTTTTTTTTTTTTTTTTTCTTTTTGCGGTATACGGGCCTCTCACTGTTGTGGCCTCTCCCGTTGCGGAGCACAGGCTCCGGATGCGCAGGCCCAGCGGCCATGGCTCACGGGCCCAGCCGCTCCGCGGCATATGGGATCCTCCCAGACCGGGGCACGAACCTGTATCCCCTGCATCGGCAGGCGGACTCTCAACCACTGCGCCACCAGGGAGGCCCCTATTTTTAGTTTTTTAAGGAACCTCCATACTGTTCTCCATAGTGGCTGTATCAATTTACATTCCCACCAACAGTGCAAGAGTGTTCCCTTTTCTCCACACCCTCTCCAGCATTTATTGTTTGTAGATTTTTTGATGATGGCCATTCTGACCAGTGTGAGATGATATCTCATTGTAGTTTTGATTTGCATTTCTCTAATGATTAATGATGTTGAGCATCCTTTCATGTGTTTGTTGGCAATCTTTATATCTTCTTTGGAGAAATGGCTATTTAGGTCTTCTGCCCATTTTTGGATTGGGTTGTTTGTATTTTTGTTATTGAGCTGCATGAGCTGCTTGTATATTTTGGATATTAATCCTTTGTCAGTTGCTTCATTTGCAAATATTTTCTCCCATTCTGTGCCTCAGTGTTCTTGTGAAGCTTTAATCAAGTTTAAAACGTGTTAAAGAAGCAAATCTTCCTTCTTTGGCTACAGTTCCCATTCATTGTTCTGTAATTCTTTAAAAAAAAAGTCTTGCCTATAGGGTCTTTGAAAAAAAAGAACCAATACTTGTATTTGTCCAAATGCTTGTCTTCAGAAAGCACATCCACCATCACTCCAGATTTCTTGTACTCTTTAGCTTCATCATGTAATTCATATCAGCCTACTTTCCCCCCATGCTACTAAGCTGCCTTTATCATTGCTTTCTTCTAAATCAAACAAAAATTAAATGAATTAATAAATGTAGAACATTTAAAACAATGTCTGTAGATAAAAGAGAGAGTGGCATGTCAAAGCTCCCAAAAGAATTGTTTATGGCATTTCTTGCCCCCTTCATGGTCATTTGGATCATCTTTTACATCGCCATGCACTTTGACTGAGGTACAGCCCTCACTTGCTCCCTGTCCGGTCCAAGGGACCATCTTAGTTATTGCACAGAAACATGATAGTAGGGACTCCCTAACCACAAGGCAACTGGAAGTCCTGTGTTTCCTGGACTGAGAATCAGTGTGTTGGGAGTCGGTGTTTTCTGCAAGGGTTGTGACCTGAAACTTTTTAAAGAAGCATACACCATCTGGGACAGCATTTCTGAATTACCCATCACCAACTCTTTCTTCCTGGACACCCCCAGGAAACAACAGTTTGCCAGTTAGAGCTGTCATTTAATTTGATGCACCTCTGGGTCTGAATGAAACATTAAACTGTCTTCCCCCCCCATTAGGTATATAGTTTTTAAACTATTAATGAAACTTCAAGTCTTCAGAAAACAGTATGGTTGTATGTGCATGGTCCATATCACAGTACAAACAGCATCTAATAACAATTTCCATTGTAGAATGTTTTCAGTTACTAGAATAAATCAAATCTTTAATTGAAAATAAGTTGTATTTAATAACGTTGTTTTCTACTTTACCAGAATGTCCATATTATACAGCTCCTGAGGGTGTCCATGTAAAGAGCAAGCCCTTGGTTTTATGTAGTACACAGCCTGCATGGCTGTAGAAAGTGGTCTTGCATGCTAATGTAACTGGCAAAAAGTTATCACATTTTCTTGTAGAGATGAGAAAAATGTTCTCATTGAATTGGTCATAAGGAAACTCAATAACTATTAATGACTACTCTGAACAACTTCCCAGTGACACTAATTATTAATATGCATCCATTCAAATCAACATATTTATTGGTATATGTACATATGGTAATTTATAATTTTCAAAAAGTTAAAACAATGAATTCATGTAAATGCAGAATATAAGCTAGCAATTTTTTATGTCTGTAATTTTATTCAACTCATGAATTAATGAGCAAACTAGTAAGATGTTGACTGACTCAAATAGAATTTGAGGAACATATACATGTGTGTGCACACATGTGTGTGCATGAAACATATGTTATATAATACTAAACTGGCTAGTATTTCTTAGGGCAGTAAAATGATATGTTTGTTGTTATCTTGACTGCATAGCAGAAATTACTTGTATCGTACAAGTTAATTTCTGGCCCACTAATTATAAACCAGCCTACAAATAGAAAATCAATTAAATGTACACCCTCATATAAGATGAGACAATCTCTGGGGGTTTCATAGACAATGCCCACCAAAATCCCTTGCTCATTTCCAAGTCTCAACTCAGAGAACTACCAAGTAAATTAGGGATGTGAAAAATGTCAGTATGGTTGAAGATACATGAATTGTATTGTCCTGGGGCTGTTTCTCTGAACCTACTAATGAAGACTGAATCTTTTTAGTTACTTACTTTTACATTTATATTGGAGCTAAGTATAGTATTTATTCTTGAGAAACAATTTTTTTTCTTATGTAGTCTTTCTGGGTTAATCCTTCGTGTGTGTGTATACGTGAATACTTATACCTTTAATATATTGCGTGTAAAAATTTTAAGGTATATAAGATCAATGGATACAAATAAAAAGTCTTTATCATCAAGCCCAATGTTATCTTTACTTTTTAAGCAATTCAAAATAAGTTCATCCATTAATACCATCTGCTGTAATGGTTTATATAATGATTTATATAATGAATATTGTCTCATAATTGGGAAATTTTTCTTTCAGATACCTAAATAGTTAATTTATTTGCAAATTCTTCCCATAGAGTTAAAACATGATCCATGCTAGTATATTTCCTTCCTGCCAATTGAGCTTTAATTTTTTTAAGTGGTCTTAAAATGTTGGTCTTTTAGTAGGGTGAGATGCTCTCTGTTCCTTCCTTCTATCACTTTTTCCATTCCTTGATCATATACTAAGGCATTGATTAGTCTGTATTATCTGTATTAATGGGTAGAATCACTGCAACCTGAAATGCATACTTGTGTGTGTACCTCTCACTCTAGCTTCCTGTCATCTCCAGGTGAAATCAGTAAGCCAACGAATTCTCCCTTCCTGCACTCTTTTCCTTGTACCCACAGCTAACACAGACTGGCTATCCCTTTGGATTGTGCAGCCAGGTAGAAGGAAGTAGGCTTATGGAAGGATATTCTGTTCTCTTCCAGTAAATTGCATATTCCAAGTGTTTTACCAAGACTCTGCTTCACTAGCCCAGCTAGTAACATGGGGGCTGCTTTTTGCCCCAGTGGTATTGGTGTCCTTCTTTGTGTTCTTAGTCCCCTTGGGAAGCCTGAGTAGGAAAGGAATGATTGGTTAACTTCATTTGTACACCTAATAGTTGTCACTATTGATTCTTTCTTTAAAATGCATATATTGGTATAGATGGTTGTACTTTTATATTAAAGCTCTTTATGAGACATAAAAAGAGGATAGTTTTTCATTTAAAAGAAGGAAAATGGAAAAGAGTTTTTTCCCAGTACATTTCAAAGTCGATTTTTCTCTACTCCTCCACACTATGCCAAAATGACATTAAAATTAATATTTAAAATAGGGGAAAGAAAAGAAAGCAAAGCAAAAAAATAAAAAATAGAGAGAGAGGGAAATTAAAGAAAAGGAAATTGAGAGTCTTCAGTGAATTTCTATTATGTATCAGGGGCTCTGGTGTTCCTTGAGAAGCAGCATGCTGTCATGATGAATAGACTGGGCTCTGAAATCATATTTCCTGGACTCATAACCTTCCACCACCTACTGGCTAAGTAACCTTGAGCATATTATATAACCTTGTTGCTCCTCAGTTTTCTTACCTGAAAAATGGAAATAAGAATGGTTGCTGACAGGATTAGGTAACTTACTCTCTGTAAAACACATGCTAAGAGATGTGATTTTGTATCCTTGCCTTCAGCTTTTGCAGTCACCCTGTAAGAAGCCCTTAACATTTCAATGAGAAAAAGTAATCAATGTGAAAGATCACATCTAAATTATTAACACTTTGCTTCTTACTGAAATGCAAGGTATAAATATGTGTCTGTATTTTAGAGTTACTACAAACAAAATAAAAGGTTTGGCCCAGTTTGGAAGTGATCAAGAGTTAACAAACTTTAGTCTCTAAACATTTAGTTTATCTGTTTTTCTCATCAAGACAGCACTAAAAGTATAGCAAAGAGTAACACACTGAGGTGACTTTCTCTGTTTTTAAGGAAGACTGACAAGATGAGACATTTCATTTGGAGAAAAGTCCCTTTTACTAAATTTCCTTTGTATTGTGGCCACTGCTTACCTTTTCCAAATTACTATCATTGTTTCTGACATATCTCAATTCTCCAGGCAAATAGCATTCATTGCTTTTTCCCATACATGCGCCATTATTTCTTGTCTCTGTGATAGATACCACGGTATTTGAGTTGACTCTAAAAAGCATTTATTCTGTCCCTAAATTATCCTAATCATACCTCTAGGTTAGCCAAAATGCAAACATTTCCAGGAAGTCTTGACTGAGTCCCCCAAATAAATGTAATCTCTCCCTCCTCTAAACAAACTTGAGACTTGATCTGCATGCCTCTTCTGATACTGTCCATATTATTATTATTTTTGTGTGAAGAGAAGGAATTGTCAGTTGCAGGCTAAGTTTTGTCTCAGTGTGCCATTTACTGTGTGTGATATGTCTGGGGAATTGCTGAGTCCATTCAGCCCAACAATCCCTTACATCTCAGAGTATGTAGCTTGCACGGAGAACATCTCTCCAAAGAGGAAAGACATAGACATAATGAAGCGTTATTTTTCAGGGAAGTGGTGAGAATTGCTTGATATCTTTCACTTGAATTTGTTGTTGGATATGTCTGTGTCTTGCATGTTTCAGAAAAAGGGGCAGCGAGGAGGTTGTAAGTTAAAACAAGAAGATGTTTTACTAAAACTCTATGAGAGGTTGGAAAATAAACAGTACACTTTGGTATCCTAATTACAGTGCATTAAAATGCAAAGAGGAAAGGGACCTTTTCTGCTTCGTGCTTTAGAACTTTGATATCTTGAGCGCCACAGTGCATCCGTGGTATCACCTGGCAGAAGTCTAGGAATCAGCAGCAACACTCCTCAGGCATGGATGGTGGTACATGGGGGGCATGGATACCCCGTGGAAGAAGCTAAGGAGCTTCGTAACAAATGTGTACCAAGAGAGTGCCACAGAGTCCCGTGAAAAGTCAGGGATGCCCCAGATAACCACATGACCTGCAGGGGGCACCAGTGGCCAGCATCTATTGGATAAGCGACAAATCCTTTTGGAGCCTAAAAATATTTGGTTGTGAATGACTCCAGAGTCGGCTGAGGTACTAAACCTGGAAAATGAAGGAAAATGGCAGCCAAACATGACATGTTCCACCCAGTGTTAGTAGGTTGTATTCAACTCTTCTCTCTCCTACTAGGATTGTAAAGAGGAGACTACACATAGAATGAATCGTCACAATGTTAGCCGAGCATCCTGTCTGAAATAATGTGAACAAAAATTCGAGAAATGAACAGATGAAGATGGAGTAGTAGTGTAATCCCATTAGTTAATGGGATGAGTGATTTTTAGATCCCTACTATGTGTCTGGCAAAAAAAAAAAAAGATGCATTATATATTTATTGTGTACAAATCACACATGAGGAACTGTATTAGGTGCTGTGAAAGACACAATAAATAATTACAGCTGAACATGTGAAAACAATACAGTTTACTTAACAAGGCGACAGACCTAAAAGGAAGTCAGAAATCAAGCAAATTAGATGTCTAACACTCTTCTTATATAAGCAGCTTTGGCCCTAAATTTCTTTCAGTTTTTCAGTATATGGTATATCTAGGAAATATGTGCTTCATATTATATGAAATAAAATACAAGTAATTTGAAAACTGTTTAACCTTTGTCACTGATCAAAAGAATAATGACTGTTATCTAGCATTATTCACAAAGTGTGCTTCATTCACGAACAAGGCTCCTTTTGAGAAAGGATTCCATAGCCAAGTTCAGAAAATATCACCTCATGTTTCATTTCCTTAAAGATTCACAAAATATGAGCATATTAAAGACTCTGATAGCAGTTACAGTAAATAATCCTGATGAACTAAATCAACATTTTCAAAGTTACTTGAGTAAAAACGTCAGTTTTTTCATAGTACACTGTTCTGCCGAAATGAATTTGAAAAATGCTTACTTTTCAAAATAATTAGAATAAGTTAAAATAACATTAAAATATGGGAACTAATTTTATTCTTTCCTGTTTCTTTTTGACTATTAACCAAAATTGAAAATATGTGATACATTTATACTTTCTTAAAACATTTAACTGTTTATAATCAATTTTCCCAAGTAACTACAAACTTCATGATTACAAAAGATTACTTAGTGTTTATACCCTGCCACATAGATGATAAGTCAAGACTTACAAATTACTGTGGGTGGGCTGCATTGTTCAATAAATAAATCAAGAAAGTAAATTGAAAAAAATTATTTAAGTAATTGCAATTATAAATACAAATGTACAAAAATGTGTATTTTAGTTAAAACTAAAAAAAGCCATAAAAATTTGAAAAAAATAGTGGAAAATGTTTAGCTAGCACATAATTATAAACTAATTTGTAGACATATGAACAATAATAAATAAACATTTTTAAGGCCAATATATGTGACTAGGCAAATATAAAAATATCTGTGCCTTGAAAACATCATAAATAGATTGAAAAGCAAACAGCAAGTTGAGAAACACAACCACGTGGAAAGCACTCAGCCTATTGTTGCTGACTTTGAAGGTACAGGAAGGGAATGTGGGCCAATGCATGCAGTGGGTCCCTGGAAGCTGGAAAGGAGAAGGAAAACGATTCTCTCCTAGAAATTCTAGGAGGAATGCAGCCCTGTCAACCCTTGGACTTTAACCCAGTAAGATCCATTTCAAACGTCTAATGTAAAGAACTATAACATAATGTGTGTCATTTTCAGTCACTAAATTGTGGCCATTTGTTAGAGCAGAAACAGAGAACTAACAGACCGAGAATAACTAAGTATATTTTACTATTATGGTCTCATCCTTACACTTCTGAAGGTAGAGAACATATATTCAAAAGAAAAAAGAGTAAAGAAAAGTAAGAGTCCTCTTATATTTCTGACATAAAGTTTGATGTTCTCGGAATCCTGGGCTCTGTCAGGGGCTCTGTCAGAAACTCTGTAATTCCATCTGAAGGGCATCTCTCATTAATGCTCATTTAGTTCAGAGAAGACTTTATCCACTGGGCAGATGGCTGTGAGGAAGAACGGAGAAAAAAATCCACTTTCTGAATACTCAGAATCATTGTATTTCTATTTCAATATTAAATTAAGCCATTATTTTCTGTATAGTTATCTTTTAATTGCACCTTTTGGGATACCTCAGCAGTAGAGACATAATTATAAGGTTGATAAGCACAATTTCATTTTCCTTTCTATTTATTCAGTGACTAAGAATGGTTGAAAATTGTCCTCTTATTTTTCTGGTGTAGTATTCAGATATTTAATCTGATTTGAATACAACTGCAAAAGGGTTCCTGAGCAATTACTTTGCTCACACATAGAAACCACAGCCCTCATTACAATATAATCATCAAGTTCTATTTTATACAAGAATGGAACCACACAATGCATTCATTGTTAATTTACTCTAGAAGAATAAAGGAGATATTTAGGGAGAAAACCTGCAACTTTAAGAACAAATTACTGATGGCTTGTAAATCTACAAATGACAGTGCTCTAACAACTATCCAAGTCTATGAAAAAGTTTAAATTGATAAAACTGAGAGTGACTCAGACTTACTTTCAAAGCAATATAGCTATTTGCCTGGGTAATATACGTAAGCATATAAACTCTTGGGAAAGAGAACCGTGTTTTTTTGAGCATCACTGATGTGCATAATACATTGATACAATAAATGCAACCCGTTTTATGTGCTGAGGTTCACCAATGTAGTTCATTGCTTCAGATAACAAGCTAGACGATCCTACAGAACTTGTAGCAATGTGACAAAGATGTCAAACACCTGAGTGTTCCCCATTTCCTTGCTGTCAAAACAATGGGTTCTCACAAGATCCCTCAGGTGCTTAAAACAATAGATGACTTCATAAACATGTAACTGCCTTGAGTCCAATTTAACACTTTGAAGACTTCACTTTTGTAAACACTAATGAATATACATATATGTATATGCTCACGCATACACACATGAATTCTGCAATTATGATTAAATGTGTCAGCGATTTCTTAAGACAAAATTCATTCTAGTCATTAAAATTCTATAACTGGAGAACAATAGGATCATATAGTTATCATCCTCATTCTATAAAAGGAAATCTAAGACGCCCAAATGTTATGAAATAAAACTGTACACAAATCAGGGCTAGAACAGGTCTCCTCACGCTTAGACCTCTTTTTATTCCTTTGCTTTAATATCACTCTATAAATAATATGCATGAACTTTATAAGTATGTTCAGATTTTACATTTTTTATAGGGAGACATCTGGCTCAAAATCTTTCGTTTAAGAAAGGATACCTGGGCTTCCCTGTTGGTGCAGTGGTTGAGAGTCTGCCTGCTGATGCAGGGGACGCGGGTTCGTGCCCCGGTCCGGGAAGATCCCACATGCCGCGGAGCGGCTGGGCCCGTGAGCCATGGCCGCTGAGCCTGTGCGTCCGGAGCCTGTGCTCCGCAACGGGAGAGGCCGCGTCGCTGAGAGGCCCGCGTACCGCAAAAAAAAAAAAAGAAAAAAAAAGAAAGGATACCTACATAGTCTCTGTTATGTGTGTGTACGTGTATATATACATATACATATATGTACACATGTACAAATATATAATTTGAAGATATATAAAAAGTCTGCGAACTTTGTGTTTAGAATACCTGGCTTAGCTGATCAGTGCATTAATTCCGAGTTTTTCTAGGGTTTCTAACATGATGTATTTAACGACTGAATTAGTTTGATCTTTGTGTCACCTTTCTTTCTTTCTACTATTTTTCTCCAGGCAGATATTAAGTAAAAATTAAGTGAATTCACACAATTGTAGGTTTTATGCAAATTATTTAGAAAACTTTTTTCTAATATTCTTTTATCTGTTTTAAGCCTTTCAAATGAATCTCACCTAAGACTTTAAAAATTTGAATTTTTTCTAGTGTGCTTTAAAAAGCAAGGCAAGATAAATCTTTCCTGATTTTTTCCTGATCTGCCCCCACTTAGTAGGGTAAATTACGCATTGTGCTCCAGAGAAAGAGAAACAATATCCTTTCCTGTAACTCTTCAAAATTTTTTCTTCTGGAGTTTCCATTCCTTTCTTTCTTTTGTTTGTACCCATATAATACCCAAACTTTTTTTTAAATTAATTAATTAATTTAATTTTGGCTGCGTTGGGTCTTCGTTGCTACATGCAGGCTTTCTCTAGTTGCAGTGAACAGGGGCTACTAACTGTTGCGGTACACGGGCTTCTCATTGCGGTGGCTTCTCTTGTTGCAGAGCATGGGCTCTAGGCATGTGGGCTTCAGTAGCTGTGGCATGCAGCCTCAGTAGTTGTGGCTCATGGGCTTCAGTAGCTGTGGCACGTGGGCTTCAGTAGTTGTGGCTTGCGGGCTCTAGAGCACAGGCTCAGTAATTGTGGTGCATGGGCTTAGTTGCTCCATGGTGTGTGGGATCTTCCTGGACCAGGGATTGAACCCATGTCCCCTGCATAGGCAGGCTGATTCTTAACCACTGCACCACCAGGGAAAGCCCTATAATACCCAATCTTTAGAAGCATGTTCCTCTCCCCCAAACACTATAGTTGATGTAAGTGCATCTATGTATCTTGTGAATTTGATTATTTACTAAGCCTGTTTCTACTACCAAACAATTTGAAGTCTCAGGTCAAATCTGTGATTTGACAGTGTCACCATATGAAAGTTTTTCATTAGCATAGATTGATTACACATAAATACAGTAATGCTTCCCTTTTACGCTTGAAATCATATACAAATCATATAAAGACAGTCGGATCAGTTTAATCATATTGGTAGTCTTATTGAAGCCAAAGTCCAGAGAGGAATGTTGTAGAAAGAAAAAGACAACAACATCAGGAAATCTCAACATTTTTCATGTACTTCTATGCATTTCTTCAACATGTTCTCCATGACAATGTCTTTTCATCACTTGTTCCACTTCTATCCATCTCTCTTGCTCTCTTATAGCTGCTCTGCTCTTTTCTTCCCAAATTAGCCTCATTCCTTAATTTACTAACATTTCAAAAATAATTGTGGAACACACAGTATCTGCGCCAAGCACTGGACAGAGAACCAGGAACCACGCAGAGCCTTGGCCCTCATGGAGCTCTTATTCTGATGAGAGAGTCAGACAATAGACATCTAAGTAAGTGACCTAATAAAAATAGAGCAAGATAAAGGATGAGAGTGTAACTAGTGAGCAAATGACTTCTGGGCCCAAACACTCTGATGGCCAAGAAAGGTCTGGGTACCTCTGGGGTACTAGTAATGAGGACTAGGGAGAAACTTTGTATCCTTGGCAGAAAACTGATCTCTCTGGCCCTAAAAAGGCTTCTAGGGAGCTAGAGAAGTGGATTGCTGAGCAGGTTATTCCCAAGGCTGGGAGATACAAGGAAATCTCCCTTTCTGGTAACTTCCTGCATGGGCCTTTGGAGGGCATGACAGCCCATCTGTTTCTGTGCTGTCTGTCTGTAGGGAGGAGATGGTGTTGACTTCCTCTGCCTGTGGGGATGCTCTCATTTGTAGCCTGAAACATAGCAATCCAACAACAAAAAAATAGCACCCTGTCTAAAAGAGACCAACATTCAAAGAAAAATGGCCGGCACAATCAGGATGTATATCCAGAGAGGGAAAGCTACTGAGGGATACAGATGACCATTTGGTTCAAAAGAATAAGAGTTTGTAAGGAGATCCATGTATAGCAAATGCCTAAAAAAGAGATATTTGTAGGTGAACAATGTGATTTATCAACTAAACAATTCAGGAATGAGTTGAAAGAGAGAATATTTACTACTGAAATGTGTGTCCTGGAAGATCAAATACAAAACATATTTCAAAGCATGGAGGAAAAAATAACAGAGAAATCAAAGCAAAACCATGAGGGAAAAGAAAAAATAATCTTGGAGGATACAACAGGAGACTTAATATAAGATTAAAAGAACTACCAGGAAGAGAAAAAAAGACAGGTGGTGTGGAGTCAATAAAAAGACAAATAATGGAACATTTTTTCCCTGAACTAAAAACTTGATGCCACAGATTAACTGGGCTTTATGAATGCCAGGTCAGATTAATGAGATAAGAGATGACACCTAGAGACATTCTGTAAAATTTCTGAACTCTAAGGGGGGGGGGGGAAGACAGAAAATGTTAAAAGATTAAGTGTTTAAAAAAAAAAAACAATTCTCATCTACAACAGTGGAAGCCAGAAGCCAGTGAAAGAGCAGCTACCAACCACTGTGAGAAAAATGATGCAACTCAAGAATACTAGATCAACAAAGACCAGCCAAGATTCTTTATTTCGTTTCAGGGTTAAAGAAAAAATGTTTGAGAAACTGCAAGGGAAACTCTCATCCAAGTACTCCATATGAAAAAATGTAGCAATGTATCCTAGCAAAACAAATCAGAATAGAAACCTAAAAGTGGCAGAAAAGGAAGAGAAGAGCCACTGGAAATTAATCAATACATCTTTACATATAGATATAGAAACACACAAACAAACGTCAAGGTCAAGTGTGTAATACATTTTTTTCTTCTGTTTAATGCTGTCTTGATCTAGTTTCTTTTTTTAAATTTTTTAACATCTTTATTGGAGTATAATTGCTTTACAATGGCAGGTTAGTTTCTGCTTTATAACAAAGTGAAACAGTTATACATATATATATGTCCCCATATCTCTTTCCTCTTGCGTCTCCCTCCCTCCCACCCTCCCTATCCCACACCTTTAGGTGGTCACAAAGCACCGAGCTGATTTCCCTGTGCTATGCAGCTGCTTCCCACTAGCTAGCTATTTTACGTTTGGTAGTGTATATATGTCCATGCCACTCTCTCACTTTGTCTCAGCTTGCCCTTCCCACTCCCCCTATCCTCAAGTCCATTCTCTAGTAGGTCTGTGTCTTTATTCCCATCTTGCCCCTAGGTTCTTCATGACCATTTTTTTTTTTTTTTAGATTCCATATATATGTGTTAGCATATGGTATTTGTTTTTCTCTTCCTGACTTACTTCACTCCATATGACAGACTCTAGGTCCATCCACCTCACTACAAATAACTCAATTTCATTTCTTTTTATGGCTGAGTAATATTCCATTGTATATATGTGCCACATCTCCTTTATCCATTCATCTGTCGATGGACACTTAGGTTGCTTCCATGTCCTGGCTATTGTAAATAGAGCTGCAATGAACATTTTGGTACATGACTCTGTTTGAATTATAGTTTTCTCAGGGTATATGCCCAGTAGTGGGATTGCTGGGTCATATGGTAGTTCTATTTTTAGCTTTTTAAGGAACCTCCATACTATTCTCCATAGTGGCTGTATCAATTTACATTCCCACCAACAGTGCAAGAGGATTACCTTTTCTCCATACCCTCTTCAGGATTTATTGTTTGTAGATTTTTTTATGATGGCCATTCTGACCAGGTGAGATGATATCTCATTGTAGTTTTGGTTTGCATTTCTCTAATAACTAATGATGTTGAGCATTCTTTCATGTGTTTGTTGGCAATCTTTATATCTTCTTTGGAGAAATGTCTATTTAGGTCTTCTGCCCATTTTTGGATTGGGTTGTTTGTTTTTTTGATATTGAGCTGTATGAGCTGCTTGTGAATTTTGGAGATTAATCCTTTGTCAGTTGCTTCATTTGCAAATATTTTCTCCCATTCTGAGGGGTGTCTTTTCATCTTGTTTATGGTTTCCTTTGCTGTGCAAAGGCTTTTAAGTTTCATTAAGTCCCATTTGCTTATTTTTCTTTTTATTTCCATTTCTCTAGGAGGTGGGTCAAAAAGGATCTTGCTGTGATTTATGTCATAAAGTGTTCTGCCTATGTTTTCCTCTAAGAGTTTGATAGTTTCTGGCCTTGCATTTAGGTCTTTAATCCATTTTGAGTTTATTTTTTTATATGGTGTTATGGAGTGTTCTAATTTCATTCTTTGACATGTAGCTGTCCATTTTTCCCAGCACCACTTATTGAAGAGGCTATCTTTTTTTCCACTGTATATTCTTGCCTCCTTTATCAAAGATAAGGTGACCATATGTGCATAGGTTTATCTCTGGGCTTTCTATCCTGTTCCATTGATCTATCTTTCTGTTTTTGTGCCAGTACCATACTGTGTTGATTAATGTAGATGTGTAGTATATGCTGAAGTCAGGGAGCCTGATTCCTCCAGCTCCATTTTTCATTCTCAATATTGCTTTGTCTATTCGGGGTCTTTTGTGTTTCCATACAAATTGTGAAATTTTTTGTTCTAGTTCTGTGAAAAATGCCAGTGGTAGTTTGATAGGGATTGCATTTAATCTGTAGATTGCTTGGGTAGTAGAGTCATTTTCACAATGTTGATTATTCCAATCCAAAAACATGGTATATCTCTCCATCTATTTGTATCATCTTTAATTTCTTTCATCAGTGTCATAATTTTCCGCATACAGGTCTCTTGTCTCCTTAGGTAGGTTTATCCCTAGATATTTTATTCTTTTTGTTGCAGTGGTAAATGGGAGTGTTTTCTTAATTTCACTTTCAGATTTTTCATCATTAGTGTATACAAATGAAAGAGATTTCTGTGCATTAATTTTGTATCCTGCCATTTTACCAAGTTCTGTGATTAGCTCTAGTGCTTTTCTGGTAGAATCATTACGGTTCTCTACATATAGTATCATGTCATCTGCAAACAGTGACAGCTTTACTTCTTCTTTTCCGATTTGGATTCCTTTTATTTCTTTTTGTTCTCTGATGGCTGTGGCTAAAAGTTCCAAAACTATGTTGAATAATAGCTGTGAGAGTGGGCAACCTTGTCTTGCTCCTGATCTTAGTGGAAATGGTTTCAGTTTTTCATCATTGAGGATGATGTTGGCTGTGGGGTTGTCATATATGGCCTTTATTATGTTGAGGAAAGTTCCCTCTATGCCTACTTTCTGCAGGGTTTTTATCATAAATGGGTGTTGAATTTTGTCAAAAGCTTTTTCTGTGTCTATTGAGATGATCATATGGTTTTTCTCCTTCAGTTTGTTAATATGGTGTATCACATTGATCAATTTGTGTATATTGAAGAATCCTTGTATTCCTGGGATAAACCCCACTTGATCATGGTGTATGATCCTTTTAATATGCTGTTGGATTCTGTTTGCTAGTATTTTGTTGAGGATTTTTGCATCTATGTTCATCAGTGATATTGGACTGTAGTTTTCTTTCTTTGTCATATCTTGTCTGGTTTTGGTATCAGGGTGATGGTGGCCTCGTAGAATGAGTTTGGGAGTGTTCCCCCCTCTGCTACATTTTGGAAGAATTTGAGAAGGGTAGGTGTCAGCTCCTCTCTAAATGTTTGATAGAATTTGCCCGTTAAGCCATCTGGTCCTGGGCTTTTGTGTTTTGGAAGATTTTGAATCACAGTTTCAATTTCAGTGTTTGTGGTTGGTCTGTTCCTATTTTCTATTTCTTCCTGGTTCAGTCTCGGCAGGTTGTGCATTTCTAAGAATTTGTCCATTTCTTCCAGGTTGTCCATTTTACTGGCATAGAGTTGCTTGTAGTAATCTCTCATGATCCTTTGTATTTCTGCAGTGTCAGTTGTTACTTCTCCTTTTTCATTTCTAATTCTATTGATTTGAGTCTTCTCCCTTTTTTACTTGATAAGTCTGGCTAATGGTTTATCAATTTTGTTTATCTTCTCAAAGAACCAGCTTTTAGTTTTATTGATCTTTGCTATCATTTCCTTCATTTCTTTTTTATTTATTTCTGATCTGATCTTTATGACTTCTTTCCTTCTGCTAACTTTGGGGTTTTTTTTGTTCTTCTTTGTCTAACTGCTTTAGCTGTTAGGTTACGTTGTTTGAGATGTTTCTTGTTTCTTAAGGTAGGATTTTATAGCTATAAACTTCCCTCTTAGAAGTGCTTTTTCTGCATCCCATACGTTTTGGGTCATCATGTTTTCATTGTCATTTGTTTCTAGGTATTTTTTGATTTCCCCTTTGATTTCTTCAGTGATCCCTTGGGGTTTTTTTTTTTTTTTGATCTCTTGCTTTTTAAATAGTGTGTTGTTTAGTCTCCATGTGTTTGTATTTTTACAGATTTTTTTCCTGTAATTGATAACTAGTCTGATAGCATTGTGGTCGGAAAAGATACTTGATACGATTTCAATTTTCTTAAATTTACTAGGGTTGAATTGTGACCCAAGATATGATCTATCCTGGAGAATGTTCCATGAGCACTTGAGAAGAATGTGTATTCTGTTGTTTTTTGTTGGAATGTCCTATAAATATCTATCAAGTCCATCTTGTTCAATGTAATATTTAAAGCTTGTGTTTCCTTATTTATTTTCCTTTTCGATGATCTGTCCATTGGTGAAAGTGGGGTGTTAAAGTCCCCTACTATGATCATGTTACTGTCAATTTCCCCTTTTATGGCTGTTAGCATTTGCCTTATGTATTGAGGTGCTCTTATGTTGGGTGCATAAGTATTTACAATTCTTTTATCTTCTTCTTGGATTGATCCCTTGATCATTATGTAGTGTCCTTCTTTGTCTCTTCTAATAGTCTTTGTTTTAAAGTCTATTTTCTCTGATGTGTGAATTGCTACTCCAGTTTTCTTTTGATTTCCATTTGCATGGAGTATCTTTTTCCATCCCCTCACTTTCAGTCTGTATGTGTCCCTAGGTCTGAAGGTGGGTCTCTTATAGATAGTGTATATATGGGTCTTGTTTTTGTATCCTTTCAGCCAATCTATGTCTTTTGGTTGGAGCATTTAATCCATTTACATTTAAGGTAATTATCGACATGTATATTCCTATTACCAATTTCTTAATTGTTTTGGATTTGTTATTGTAGGTCTTTTCCTTCTCTTGTGTTTCCTGCCTAGAAAAGTTCCTTTAGCATTTGTTGTAAAGCTGGTTTGGTGGTGCTGAATTCTCTTAGCTTTTGCTTGTATGTAAAGGTTTTAATTTCTCCATCAAATCTGAATGAGATCCTTGCTGGGTAGAGTTATCTTGGTTGTAGGTTTTTCTCTTTCATCACTTTAAATATGTCCTGCCACTTCCTCTGGCTTGCAGAGTTTCTGCTGAAAGATCAGCTGTTAACCTTATGGGGATTCCCTTGTTTGTTATTTGTTGTTTTCCCCTTGCTGCTTTTAATATTTGTTCTTTGTATTTAATTTTTAATAGTATGATTAATATGTGTCTTGGCATGTTTTTCCTTGGATTTATCCTGTATGGGACTCTCTGTGCTTCCTGGACTTGATTGACTATTTCCTTTCCCATATTAGGGAAGTTTTCAACTATAATCTCTTCAAATATTTTCCCAGTCCCTTTCTTTTTCTCTTCTTCTTCTTCTGGGACCCCTTTAATTCTAATGTTGGTGCATTTAATGTTGTCCCAGAGGCCTCTGAGACTGTCCTCAATTCTTTTCATTCTTTTTTCTTTATTCTGCTCTGCAGTAATTATTTCCACTATTTTATCTTCCAGGTCACTTATCCGTTCTTCTGCCTCAGTTATTCTGCTACTGATCCCTTCTAGAGAATGTTTAATTTTATTTATTGTGTTGTTCATCACTGTTTGTTTGCTCTTTACTTCTTCTAGGTCCTTGTTAAACTTTTCTTGTATTTTCTCCATTCTGTTTCCAAGTTTTGGGGTCATCTTTACTATCATTATTCTTAATTCTTTTTCAGGTAGACTGCCTATTTCTTCTTCATTTGTTAGGTCTGGTGGGTTTTTGCCTTGCTCCTTCATCAGCTGTGTGTTCCTCTCTTTTCTCATTTTGCTTAACTTACTGTGTTTGGTGTCTCCTTTTCGCAGGCTGCAGGTTCGTAGTTCCTGTTGTTTTTGGTGTCTATCCCCAGTGGCTAAAGTTGGTTCAGTGGGTTGTGTAGGCTTCCTGGTGGAGGCGACTAGTGCCTGTGTTCTGGTGGATGAGGCTGGATCATGTCTTTATAGTGGGCATGTTCACCTCTGGTGGTGTGTTTTGGGGTGTCTGTGACCTTATTATGATTTTAGGCAGCCTCTCTGCTAATGTGTGGGGTTGTGTTCTTGTCTTGCTAGCTGTTTGGCATAGGGTATCCAGCACTGTAGCTTGCTGGTCTTTGAGTGGAGCTGGGTCTTGGCATTCAGATGGAGATCTCTGGGAGATTTTCGCTATTTGATATTACATGGAGCTGGGAGGCCTCTTGTGGACCAGTGTCCTGGCTCTTCCACCTAAGTGGCACAGCCCTGATGTCTGGCTGGAGCACCAAGAGTCTGTCATCCACACAGCTCAGAATAAAAGGGTGAAAAAAAAAGAAAGATAGAAAGAAGATAAAATAAAATGAAGGAAAATATAATAAGATAAAATTATTAAAATATAAAATAAAATATACTTATTAAGAAAAAAATTTTTGGTAGAAAAAAGTTTTTTAAAGTAATAAAAAAAAAGAAAACAGAATCTATAGACAGAACCCTAGGACAAATGGTAAAAACAAAGCTGTACAGACAAAATCACACATAGAAGCATACACATGCACACTCACAAAAAGAGAAAAGGGGGGGAAAAATATATATATATATCATTGCTCCCAAAGTCCACCTCCTCAATTTGGGATGATTTGTTGTCTATTCAGGTATTCCACAGATGCAGTGTACATCAAGTTGATTGTGGAGATTTAATACGGTCCTCCTGAGGCTGCTGGGAGAGATTTCCCTTTCTCTTCTTTGTTTGCACCAGCGTTCACATTTGGATTTGGACCTGCCTCTGACTGTAGGTAGCCTGAGGGCGTCTGTTTTTCGCTCAGACAGGAAGGGGTTAAAGGAGCAACTGATTAGGGGGCTCTGGCTCACACAGGCCGGGGGTGGGTGGGATACGGATGCTGGGTGAGCCTGCGGGGGCAGAGGCCGGCATGACATTGTAGTAGCCTGAGGTGCACTGTGCATTCTCCCGGGGAGGTTGTCCCTGGGTCACGGGTCCAGAGGCAGGTATGTAGTGTTGATAGAGGAAGGATAAGAATATTCTTTTCTAATTGTCTCAGCTTTTAAACAAAATAAGAAACATATTCATCTGCTGAGAGTGAGGTTGTGAAGGGCATGTTGATGGTTTGGAAAGGAGGAGTTCACTGACTAGGGGAAATAAATGACCGAAAGGCAGGGTTGAGCCCAACTGGAGATTTGCAAGAAACACTTAGAATGAGAAAGTAAATATGACTTTATTTTTTCTTCAGCCACAGGCACCTATTGGGGTTCTGGACTAGACTGGACTAGTCAGAGCTGGCTTTGGCCAGAGCAGCACAGTGGAGAGAGATTTAGACACCTGCCCTGGGGTACATGAGAAATGAGGGCCTTCCCCAATCCTGCTCTCAGGAACTTTTGTCTTTGTATTGCTGCTCCCTTCCCCCAGCTTCTCCAAATTCTATCTCACAGGAGTTTAAAAAAAACTGTCCAAAGTCATCATGAAAGCAGAAACTAACACACCACTGTAAAGCAATTATACTCCAATTTAAAAAAAAAGTTACCATGAAAGGTAGGGACCAATGAGAGACAGTGCCAGGCAAAGCCAGAATCCTTTTGAGTAGGGAGAATGAGGAGAAAGCCTGGAACAATCTGCGTAACTTTTTAAAAATTAATTGTTATTGGAGTATAGTTGCTTTACAATGTTGTGTTAGTTTCTGCTGTACAGAATAGTGAATCAGTTATCCACACTTTTTTAGATTCTGTTCCCATGTAGTCATTACAGTGCATTGAATAGAGTTTCCTGTGCTATACAGGAAACAGGTCCTTGTTGGTTATCTATTTTATATATAGTAGTGTGTATATGTCAATCCCAGCCTCCCAATTTATCCCTCCCCCCTTACAGATCTTAATAATTGCTCTGATTTGGTTTTTTCTTCTCATTCTGTGATTTCAAATACATTTTCCCAGTGTGGGAATGGAATTAAAATACTGCAGTAGACCCTAGTAAGCTAGGTATTATTGGTAAATATAACTAATCACTGGGTATAATACTTTAATATTTCCTAGTGTATGAACTGGTACTGTACACAGTGCCAGCCCTACCATGTGCTTTCAGAACTTGGAAGGTAGAATGAAATCATATGTATTAATTGAGCAGAAGGGGTTGCATATCAAATCAGTGATTTGGCCACAAAGACATATATAAGGCAAAAATTGTCTTGTTGCTGTTTGTGAGTGGGAGTTTATTATAAACTAAGGGCTGGAGGGCCTATATAGATAAAGTCAACATGCTCAAAGTTAACTTTCTAAAATATGCATTTACCTCCTACTTGTTGTAAAGTACCATTTATTATTTAGTATCTAGGAGTCTACTGGTTAGTCTTTTTTTTTTTTTTTTTTTTTTTTTTTTTTTTTTTTGCGGTATGCGGGCCTCTCACTGTTGTGGCCTCCCCCGTTGCGGAGCACAGGCTCCGGATGCGCAGGCCCAGCGGCCATGGCTCACGGGCCCAGCCGCTCCGCGGCATATGGGATCCTCCCAGACCGGGGCACGAACCCGTATCCCCTGCATCGGCAGGCGGACTCTCAACCACTGCGCCACCAGGGAGGCCCTGGTTAGTCTTAATTATTACTTTCTTAACCTTGAAAATGGAGATTTTAATAATTATCACTACAGAGAACTGAGGGCCATTTTAACTTGATAACTCAAAAGATACATAAAGAGAAGTTTAGTAGCAATGCTCTTCATTAGTCTTTTTTTAAAAAAACTCTGCAGCATAAAGTATCAAGAAGAAGTAATATACAGACTATTTTTATTAAGGTACCATAAAGACATGAGGAATCAAAGAACTAGCCAGAGCCACGAATTTAAGAAACAGAGGCTCTAAATACAAACAACTAGTTCAACGCTTTTATTTGAATTAGTCTATCTTCATTAGGATAGAAAATCTCTTCTAATCATCTTTATTAATATAGGAAACTGGACCATTTGGCTAGACAATATTTCAATCCATTGGTTGTTTGGTGTGATCTGGCCAAACTCACTGCCTGGCAAGGAAGTTTGCACATTCTTCCTTTGGCTTTATGCTTTATCTAAGTAAATGACTTTCCCATAAAGGTGAGGACAGCTTTTTTTCAGCACTGAAATATAGAGCCAACTGGTTTCTTCAGTAATAATCTCCAAACACTTCAAAGTAACCAACAAAAAGCGCTTCACAAGGCAATGAGATTTGAACATAGAAAGAATAGTCACAAGAGAATGCAACTCTAAATTAAATAATAACAAAATAGGATACTTTGTATAAAAAGAGGAAAAGATAGATTGGAATATTCTGATTTCAGTTAAGTTAAATTGTACTTGAGAGGAGAAAAGAAAGTAAGAAACTGTCCAAATCCATTTTTATGGTCATAAACACAGCATGACAAATATTCTTCCTTCAAGAAAACATCTTGTGCTGAACTTTTCACAGAAATAGAAATGAGCCTGTATATTTGTGTTCAGACTCATCTACAGCATGATGTATCCACAGACAGTATCATGCTGGGTTTTCATTGATGCTTCCATTAAGATGGCTTGGGCTGTCATTTTGTGTTCCCATTTTTACGTAAACAATTGATTTTCTAAAAAGTAAAACCAAAGAGAATATAGTATGTAAATGAAATAATCATCTTTAAAATTATATAATTCATAGATGTGCTGGATACTTTTGCAAAGAGCTCCCTATTTTAGTAAGCATGTGGGAATAGAGAAGGGAACAAAGCCAAACAGCAGTTGAGAATTGTATAGTAGGCACTGTGTTTTACAAACACACTAAGCAGTCTATTTCTTTCCAACCACTGTCATGCCTGTGCTCTGCCTGGAAACCTCTTTCTCTAGGAAGTTGCAAGACTCTTCCCGTGCCTTTCTTCAAACCTTTACTAAAACCCCATCCCCTCATACAGGTTGCCTCTGATCATCTTATGTAAAATAGATGACACTTCACTTACTTTCCATCCCTTGCATTATTAGAGCGCTATCTCCATTTACCATATCGTCTCTTCATTTGCTTAATTTATTCTTGGTTCCTCTCCCACCCCTCCTTGCCCCCACTATAAAGCAAATTTCATGGGAGTAGCATCTTGTCTATTTTATTCTTTGCTGTTTCTCCAGTGCCTAGGACAGAGCCTGGCCCGTATTTGTTGAATAAATGAATACATTCTTCATTCTCCTCTAAGTCCCAGTAAATCAAAGTTCCTTACTTGGAGTAGTTAGTATTTAGTATTCCTTTTTTTTTTTTTGGTACGCGGGCCTCTCACTGCTGTGGCCTCTCCCGTTGCGGAGCACAGACTCCGGACACGCAGGCTCAGCGGCCATGGCTCACGGGCCCAGCCACTCCGCGGCATGTGGGATCTTTCCCAGACCGGGGCACGAACCCGTGTCCCCTGCATCGGCAGGCGGACTCTCAACCACTGCGCCGCCGGGGAAGTCCCTAGTATTCCTTCTTTAATCAACCCATATTTGTTTGTGATGCCTATCGGGCATCCAAGCAGAGGTGTTGAGAAGGCAGTTGGATTTAAAGCCTCAAATTCAGGAGAAGAGGGCCAGGTTGAAGACAGATGTTTAGGAGTCATCAGCATTTTGATGTTATTAAAAACCAAGCTACTGCATGAGATCACCAAAATGACAAGAGTAGGTAGGGAAAGGAGAAGGATTCAGAATTGAGATCTAAATACTCCAACATTTAGAGGCTGGGAGGTGAGAAAGAACTAGCAGAGACTGAGCAGAAATGTCAGAGAGACAAGAGAAAAACCAGGTAAGAATGTTGTGTGGAGGCCGAGTGAAAATAGTGTATGAAATGTCGGGTGGGGGGGCTTCCCCGATGGCGCAGTGGTTGAGAGTCTGCCTGCCGATGCAGGGGACACGGGTTCGTGCCCCGGTCCGGGAAGATCCCACATGCCGCGGAGCCTGAGCGTCCAGAGCCTGTGCTCCGCAACGGGAGAGGCCACAACAGTGAGAGGCCTGCGTACCACAAGAAAAAAAAAAAAAAGGTCGGGGGGATGATGGCTGAGTTCAATGCTGCTGTTAGGTCAAGAAATACAGGGACAGAGAACTGGTCATTTGATTTAGCAATGGAGGACATTTGTGACCTTCACATGAGCAGGTGAGATTCAGTGCTGTGGGGAAGAGAGTTGGAAGGGACAGACAAGGGTTATAGACAATTCTCTTGAGTAGTTTTTGTACAAAAGGAAGGAGAGAAGAGAGTGGAAGCCAGGGGAGGCAAGGGAAAGTTTTTGTGATCATTGTTGTGTTTAAGATAAAATAAATAGTGGGATGCTATTTTCTCCTGTGGTCTGTTTCCCACCAGCCAACTGCAAAAAAGATTTGTCTTTTTCGATTTTATGCAATTATAGTATAAGTAAAGCATTAGTCTATTCACTTCAAATGCTAGAATTCACATTACAAATATTTCTTAACAGGAGAGCACACTAATATATCATAAGTCATTGCATTGCCTTCTGCAAGGCAATATTGGTTTTCCAACATATCGAAGAGAAAGGCACTTAACATTGATAAGAGAGCAATTTACTTGACCTACTTTCTTTTATTAAAATAGAATGAAAACAAGTACATTGAGCCAGATACCTCTAGAGCACTAAGAACTTTCTGGTTGAATTAATCCCCTTTAAAACTACAGATGTACCTGGGAGACATTGTGGGTTTGGTTCCAGAGCACCCCAATAAAGCGAGTCACATAGGTGTTTTTGGTTTCCCAGTGCATACAAAAGTTTTATTTACAGTATACTGTAATCTATTGTGTGTAATAGCATTATGACTAAAAAAAGTATATACATTAATTTAAAAATACTTTATTGCTAAAAAATGCTAACCACCGTCTAAGCATTCAGTGGGTCATAGTAGTAACATCAAAGATCACTGTTCACAGCTGACCATAACAAATATAATAATAATTTAAAATTTTGAAATACTATGAGAAACTCCAAAATGTGACACAGAGACATGAAGTGAGCAAATGTTGTTGGAAAAATGGTGCCAACAGACTTGCTTGATGCAAGGTTTCTACAAACCTTCAATTTGTAAAAAAAAAAAAGAGGCAACAGCGCCTGTGAAATACAATAAAATGAGGTCTGCCTGTATTATATAACAGAAATGAACTGCTTCATGGTGCTTGGATTACAGATAATGTCAGTTTTCTAAATATTGGCTGAAATCTCCAAATACCAACGTTGGTGGAATTTTCAGTACTAGCCAGTTTTCAAGGCTCCATCTCCACCCCTTTTATTGTATTTGAGCCCTGGGACCTATATCATCTTTTCAAACGTCCTAAGAAACAGGATGAGCCCTGATAGCCAGTGTTGTGATCTGTGTTTGGGTCCATGTGGTCTAGCCAATGCCAGCAGCAACACCCAAAGTTTCTTGCCTCTGAGCCAAGATAGAACACAGGAGGCTCCTAGCCATGGTTATAGAGTTCTGTGTTCAAAATTCACTGGCCAGCAAGCAGACACCCCTTCCAGAATTCATGCCCCTCAAAGGAACTATGTTTGGGCAGATACAACTCTCTGTGAAACCCAGAGAATCCTTTACCCTCCTTCCCAGTATGGGGGCTCCAATGCCACCTTCTCAGAGTCTCCCCATCCCCAAAACTCCTCTGCCTCTGGACATATCCGCTTAGTCATTAAAATAAGTCTAAGGCCTTCAAAAACAAAAGGCTCTTCTCTTTAGAGATTTTCTTCTGGGCAAAATATATACCCTGAAATTTCTCCCTTCCCCTGGAAATTCGAGACTTCCAGGACAAAGTGTCCTGAGAAAGGGCAGAGCAGTGGAGATGCAACTTCCTCTGATGAATCACCCTGCTGCCCTAGCATTATGAAATGTAATTGCCGGGTGGGCATAAGTCAGAAGTTAAAAACTATTGTACCCTTTTCTGTTATTCTTTTTTTTAAATTAATTTTTATTGGAGTATAGTTGATTTAAAATGTTGTTAGTTTCTGCTGTACAGCACAGTGCATCCGTTATACATATACATATATCTACTCTTTTTTAGATTCTTTTCCCATATAGGTCATTACAGAGTATTGAACAGAGTTCCCTGTGCTACACAGTAGGTTCTTATTAGGTATCTATTTTATATATAGTAGTGTGTATGTGTCGATCCCAATCTCCCAATCCCCCCCCCACTTTCCCCCTTGGAAACCATAAGTTTGTTTTCTACATTTGTGACTCTATTTCTGTTTTGTAAATAAGTTCATTTGTACCCTTTTTTTAGATTTCACATATAAGTGATATCATATGGTATTTGTCTTTCTCTGTGTGGCTTACTGCATTCAGTATGACAATCTCTAGGTCCATCCATGTCACTGCAAATGCCATTATCTTTTCTGTTATTCTTAATTGCCCATTTCACGGCTCTAAAATTCAGAAGGTCTGTGGATTATGGGAGTTGTTCTTACTCACTGCTGGTTGAATGTGAGTCCCATCGTGCAGAGCCCTGGTCATAGACGTGCTGCCAGCTGTGCTTTCTGAAAGTGTGGAGAGGCTGGGTGATCAGGTGATGTGATGCCACACACACTGCAGTCGAATACATCCTGAACCCACTTGCTTGCTGATTGCCAACCACTTTTCTAACTTAAGCCATATTTCTCTCAATAAATAGTAGAGAAAATGAAAATGTCAGGGGAGAATTAAACTTTGGTTACTGCAAAAGTTTTCTGTCAGTTCTCATAAGCATCTAAGAAAGAAAGCAAAATTTAACCAGTCTCTGGTTTTCTTGGAGAGAATACATGTGTTGTTCAGAAGTGCTTTAAATGTGTCTCTTTGGATTAAGTGCTCATATATATATATATATATATATATACATACACACACACACATATATATACACACATATATTTATAAAATATTAGTACATTTTTTCTTTGATAGAATCAGAGCAATTGATCTAATTCAGGGCAGGAATCATAGTAATTATAACCAGAGTATATTTGGAAGAAGCTGATTGATTAACGTCAACACAAGTGTGGTTCCATAGTCTATGATCAGCCACTGGGCTTCCCTCTGTCAGTTGTGTTTAAATTACTTGTATAGGAGGGCGGGAGGGAGACGCAAAAGGGAGGGGATATGGGAACATATGTATATGTATAACTGATTAAATTTGTTAAATTAAAAAATAAAAATAAAAAAATAAATAAATTACTTGTATATATTTTTATTTTGAGCTCAACTTAAATGGTCTGAGGGTGGTAGGGAAAAGGGACAAGAAAATAAGGGAATGAAACATTTACCAAGCTTACCACTATGTGTCAGGTACCATATTAAGTGTTCACATGTATTTTCCTATTTATCTGCTATAATTAATTTATGAGCATGTTTATTAATCCCATTTTGTAGATGAGAAAAATAAAATATAGACAGAATAGGAACTTTCTCAAAGGGCTTAATTGTTAGAGAAGCATCTGTGTTGCCCAAATCAGCCTGGTTCCAAAGACTTTTCCCTTTGTGCTCTATTACACCTGGCATTGGTTTAAACTGTTACTTTCTCAGGAGTTATGCATCCATTTATTTTGAGCAAGAGCTCTTAAAAACAAGGTACAGACTGCAGGAGGAAAGAGGAAATGCTGTCCTCAGCAAGGGTATAGGAACCAAATTTACTTCCTTTTGGAAAGTGAAATAAAAACCCAGAACTTGGTAGATTTGGAGCTGGCATGGTGAAAAATGACACCACTGCAGCTTCTGGGCAGGGCTCTGTGGGTTCTGGGGGCTTCTTGGAGTGTATATTTTATTTTTTTATTTTTATTTTTTGGCCTTACACGGGCCTCTCACTGTTGCGGCCTCTCCCGTTGCGGAGCACAGGCTCCGGACGCGCAGGCCCAGCGGCCATGGCTCACGGGCCCAGCCGCTCCGCGGCATGTGGGATCCTCCCGGACCGGGGCACGAACCCGTGTTCCCTGCATTGGCAGGCGGACTCTCAACCACTGCGCCACCAGGGAAGCCCTGGAGTGTATATTTTAAATAACATTGTTTCCATGCTGAGGAATAAGTGAGTAGTTGACTAGAACAGAACAAGAGAAAAACTCTTGGTAGATATGCTTTTGGGTTGGTGGTGGTGATGCAAGGACTTCAGGAACTTGGACGGCGGCAGAAAGCTGAAAGTGTACCACTAGCAGCATGAGCAGTCAAAATAACTGAGCAACTGTGGAGAAAAGCAATGAATAAGCACTTTTGTCACAAGGTGAGCTTGCCAGGAAGCCACTGTGGACTAGGCCCAAGCGTCAAGCAGAGCTTCTCTGGGCCTCACTGAAATCTTGGGTCTTTGGGTTAAATGTATATACTGTAAATTTATTTATTTATTTTTTATTTTTGGCTGTGTTGGGTCTTTGTTTCTGTGCGAGGGCTTTCTCTAGTTGTGGCAAGCGGGGGCCACTCTTCATCGCGGTGCGCGGGCCTCTCACTATTGCGGCCTCTCTTGTTGCAGAGCACAGGCTCCAGACGCGCAGACTCAGTAGTTGTGGCTCACGGGCCTAGTTGCTCCGTGGCATGTGGGATCTTCCTAGACCAGGGCTTGAACCCGTGTCCCCTGCATTAGCAGGGAGATTCTCAACTACTGCACCACCAGGGAAGCCCCTAAATGTATATACTTTAGAAGGAGTCTGAGCACCCTGTCAGTATATACGAACCTGGAGGTACGTGGGCTGTGGAAGAGAAAGCAGTTTGGGAATCACTGCCTGCATCTCCCCACCCAGTTTAAGTATTTAAATGGTTTTGAATTCTAGCCAACCTGAAGTAAGGGAACCAAATGTAAGAAATACGGCTTCATTAGTCATTAGTGGATACACACACACACACACACCACTCTCTCCCATCTAAAAGGATTTTGCTTTCCAACCTCCTATAGGGGGAAAAAAGAATGAATGAAAAAGTGACCCAATCTCTGTTGGAGAAAAAGCATCACTCGTCTCCATTTCGCCCTTGCTGCCTAATTGGGCTGTGTGTAAGGAGGTAGGAATACAGAGAATACGGGCCCCACATGGTCAGGTCACTTTCTTTGGAATATCCTGCTATCATTATGCCTTTTTTAAAAAAAATTTTTTAATTTTTAATTTTTTTTTTTGCCGTATGTGGGCCTCTCACTGTTGTGGCCTCTCCCGTTGCGGAGCACAGGCTCCGGACGCGCAGGCCCAGCGACCATGGCTCACGGGCCCAGCCGCTCCACAGCATGTGGGATCTTCCCGGACTGGGGCACGAACCCATGTCCCCTGCATCGGCAGGCAGACTCTCAACCACTGTGCCACCAGGGAAGGCCCATTATGTCTTTTAAATTCTAGTTCTCCAGGAAACCACTGTATCCTGAATACACCAAATTGGTTACTTTGATATTTCCTCTTCCGAGCAATTTGAAATGATCTCATTCCTCATCGTATCTTTGAGGAGTTCATATATTTCCCCTGTCTATCTAGCTTTCATTTTTTTTTTTTTACAGGAAACCCATAAAGAAATAAGTGAAATTGTTATGGGAAATATTTAAGAGTAATTGTTTCTATGACTGTGTGTATTCAAATCATGTCTCAGTCTGCAGTAGAAGATTAGGACAGCAATGCTGCTTACTCTACTGGGCTCAACAATTTCACAAAAGTGAATGACTCAAAGTGAAAGGAAATAGAAAAGAATGTAATCAGTAGGCACATTTTCTGAGTGCCTTTTTCCTCCAGGGTATTGGACCCAGCAAATACTGTGTGTGGAAGGCTAATACATAACGCAACCAGGAACAACTGAACCTTAAAGCTGGATATTTTTACCCTGTAGGAATAAATACTTCTTTATTTCCAGAATAAGAAAACTAAACATTTAAGCGGTTTTCTTCAAGACAGAATAATTGCTCTTACTATTAGCAGGAGGAAAATTTACTCCCAGGAAGTCATAAAGCCTCAAACATGATCTGGGGAAATGGCTAACACAGCCATGCTTTATAATGTCGTGAGCTCCCTCTTGGTCTGGTAATTCTTCAGTCTTAACCACTTGCAGATCCACTGTTCAAAGCAAAAGGCAACACAAATCCTATTTCCATTTCCTCATAACAGAGGAAAGTTGGGCGTCCGATTTGGAAAATAGAAATCTTATTGGTGGATCTTGAGCTTGGACTTGGTGAATGAGTAGAGGCTACTACACGTTCCATCAATCAAATGAGCTTCTTTCAAAGTATTATGAAGTGGGCACATAGTGACACTGAACCCCAAATAAATCCTGGTAAACCAAGGCTAGCTTATTATAGAACACAGGCACAGGCAGGGATTCTGTATCACTCAAAGTGTGGAGTCACACACACAGGTCCTAAAACTAAAATTTGTGGGTTAAGGAAAAGGATTCGCTTAGTATCCACTAGTTTGTCCTTTCCTGCTGCCTTTTAGCTCCAGACTCCATTCTTTGAAGTTTAGATTAGCTGAGAACTCTTGGGGAAACCCCAAGGGAGATTTTGTATCTTTATACACAATAACTGATGTCTTCCAGAATTCTCTTCCCAGGGGAGGACTTAGGCTTCAAGGTCTTGATCCTTATAAGCGGAGAATAACCATCTTACAAACTTTTTTATCATATTTTCATCTGTTCAAAAAAGAAATATTATTTGGTCACTAACAAATAAGTAGTTAGTGCAGTATGTCTGGATCTGTGCTGATCCTTAGCCTTGCCCTTGAAGGTTTTGTATGCTTTCATCTTTGCAAAACTTTGAGCAGATAATCCACTGAATGTAGTATAAGGCAACTGGCACAACAGAGCGTAAACAGCCTCTTAGGAAAACGAGATTCAAGACACACTGCACAGAAGAGGTGGCATTTGAATTCTGAGTAGAGATTTGCTGGGTGGGGATTGGAGTGCACAGATGGGAAAGGCATTACAGAAAGGGAAATCAGCATTTGCAAATTAGTTGGAGAATGTTTGAGAAATGATAAGCAGTTTAGTTTGGCTACAATATGGCAGTCATAGACAGGAACGGACAGAAAATGGGGCTAGAGATGCATGTAAGACCCCCAGGGTATGAAGGACCCCAGCAGACATTTGATACAGCACAATGACTGGTTTCCATGGGGACAAAGTCACCATCTCTCCCCTACTGTCTATACTTTGTTTCTCCCTCCATTTTCTCTCTGTCCATTCAGATCCTTCATTTCCATTATTCAATAGAGCCAGAATTAGAATGGATAAGCAGAGATGCATAACATCTTTGGAGATAAAAATCTCATCCTTAAAGTGCTAAGGGCATAAACAGCAGAATTCATGGAAGCTATCTGCACTATGGATCATTGTTTTTAAGCAGACTAAATTTTATTGAAGTACCAGAAACATAGTCTAACAGATGGAGATAAATTCTTAACTTCGTACACAAAGAACTGAAAATTTTGCTTCCATTTAATATGTGAAAACCCAAAAGGAAAGTTACTCCCCGTCAACTATGAAAAAAAAAAAGCCACATAAAATACATAGCCACATAAAATACTCATAAAATAAGTTTTTACAAGCCCATCACAGAGATAAGGTCACATGGCAAACTCACAACCTGAATTTCAAAAAGAGACAAACATTTCCCAACATATGAACTGTATCTATCACCTATGGTAGATCCCAAGGAAAAAATCTAACCCCCATAAACATAGTAAAGGAGAAATCAGCAGAATTTTAACAAATCGTTAAAGGATAAGTGTATATTAGTGTGTTAGTCTGGAATAGCTGGAGGCCCCAGACACAAGGGAAGTTCATACTCACCCCTGGCAACAACCACTCTGTTCTCTGTTTCTATGAGTTTGGTATTTCATGTTCCACATATAAGTGAGATCATACTGTAGTCATCTTTCTCTGTCTGACTTCTTTTACTTAGCATATCTTTAAGATTCATCCATGTTGTCACAAATGGAAGAATTTCATTCATTTTTTATAGCTGAATAAGAGTCCAGTGTGTGTGTGTGCATGTGCATGCGTGTGTGTGCATATCTATATACATATCTTTTTTGCTCATTCATCTGTCAGTGGACACGTAGGTTGTTTCCATGTCATGGAAATAATGCTGCAAGAACATAGGGGTGCAGCTATCTCTTCAAGGTAATGATTTCATTTCCTTCAGATATATAGCCAAAAGTAGAACTGCCGAATCATATGGTAGTTCTATTTTTAATTTTTTGAGGAATTACTGTTCTGTTTTCCATAGTGGCTGCACCAATTTACATTCCCACCAACAGTGCACAAGGGTTCCCTTTTCTCCACAGCCTCACTGGCACTTGCTATCTCTGCTTTTTGATAACAGCCATTCTAACATGTTTGAGGTGATATCTCTGTGATTTTCATTTCTCTGATGATTGTTGAGGTTTGCACCTTTTCATGTACTTGTTGGCCATTTGAATACCATCTCTGGCAAAATTTTTTTTGTATGAGTACCAAAACATATTTTGAATGTTAACCCCTTATTGGATATGTAGTTTGCAAATATTTTCTCCCATTTAGTAAGTTGCTTTTTCATTTTGTTGATTGTAACTTTTGCTGTGCAGAGCTTTTTAGTCTGACGAAGTCTCATCTCATTTGTTTACTTTTTTCTTTTGTTGCCTGTGTTTTGGGTGCCATATCCATAAAATGATTGTCAAGACTAAAGTCAAGGAGTTTTTGTCCTATGTTTCCCTCAAGGAGTTATATAGTTTTAGGTCTTACATTTAAGTCTTTAATCCATTTCAAGTTAATTTTTTGTGAGTGATGAAAGATAGAGGTACAGTTTCATTGTCTTGCATGTGAATATCCAGTTTTCCCAGCACCAGTTATTGAAGAGATTATCTTTTCTCCATTGAGTATTATTAGCTCCTCTGTCAAATATTAGTTGACTGTATGTGCATGGGTTTATTCCTTGGCTCTTGGTTCTGTTCAATTGGTCTATGTGTCTGTTTTTATGCCATTACCATACTGTTTGATTACTGTAACTTAGTAACGTAGTTTAAAATCAGGAAGTACGATATCTCTAGTATTGTTCTTTTCCCTTAGGATTGCTTTGGCTAACAAGGGGTCTTTTGTGGTTCTATACAGATTTTAGAATTGTTTTTTTCTATTTTTGTAAAAAATGCCATTGGAGTCTTGATAGGAATTGCATTGAATCTACAGATGGCTTTGGGCTGTATGGACATTTTAATAATAATTATTATTCTGATCCATGAACATGGGATATCTTTCCATTTATTTGTGTTTTCTTTAACTTTTTTCATGAAAGTCCCAAAGTTTTCACTGTAGAGGTATTTTACCTTTTTGGTTAAATTAATTCATAAATATTTTCTCTTCAATGCTATTGTAAATGGCATTGTTTACTTTATTTCTCTTTGGATAATTTGTTATTAGTGTATAGGAAGGCAACTGATTTTTGTATATTGACTTTGTATCCTGCAACTTTACTGAATTCATGATTATTTCTAAAAATTTTTAGTGGAATCTTTAGGATTTTCTGTATATAAGATCATGTCATCTGCAAACAAAGACAATTTTCTTCTTCCTTTCTGAATCAGATGCTTTATATTTCTTTTACTTGCCTGATTGCTTTGGCTAGGACTTCCAGTATATGTTAAATAGGAGTGGTGAGAATGGCACCCTTGTCTTATTTCTAATGTTAGAGCAAAAGCTTTCAACCTTCCACTCTTGAGTATAATGTTAGCTGTGGGCTTGTCATATAAGGCCTTTATTATGTTGAGATATGTTCCTTCTATACCCAATTTGTTGAGAGTTTTTATATGACTGGATGTTGAATTTTGTCAAATGCTTTTTCCGCATCTGTTGAGATGATCGTGTGATTTTTATCTTACATTCTTTTAATATGATGTATCACATTTATTAATTTGCATATGTCATGATAAAATTTTAAGAGGAGTGCTTAAACAGACTTAGAGATATACTGCAATTCCATTGTAAACCCCAAGCATATTTTAGACAGATATAAGACAATGCAGTTCCAAAGTTATTTGGAAAAATAAGTGTGAGAAAAGCCAAGGAATTTTTGGACTTGCACTACCAGATATCAATTCATGTTGTAAAGGGATAATTAAAGAATGTGAAACTAATATAAGAATAAAGTGTTCCAGAAAAGAAAACAGAAAGTTCGGGAACATATTTCATTATATAAAATACTATAGTTTAAAGTAAAGGTAAAATTTCAAAGCAGTAATGAAAAGGCAAATTATTCAACAAATGATATGTCATTTGTTTATCAGGGGAAAAATAGAGTATGACTTTATGTGAGCTTACAATATAAAATGCAGATAAATTGGATTTAATTTCTATACAATGAAACCATAACTGATTTATAAGAAAGTAAACATGTATCTGCTTTCAGGATGTAGCATATTTGCAAGATAAATGTATAATATTAGCAATATGTTACTTAAAATGTCTAATATTAGCAATATGTTAGCTAAAAATACAGGTAATAGAAAAAAAATAAGAATAAAACGACTGTCCCAGTTAACTTGGAGAAAGGCTTATGTAGACAAAATAATAATAAGAAAAAAACAAAAATCCAATAAACTTGATATTAAGAGAATCAGATTTATTACCATATTCACATTCATTAGATATCAAAATCAAATTAATAGAGTAGTGAGCTAAAAGTTTCCTAATACCTAAACAGTATTTTTAAAATTATAAACTCTCGGGCTTCCCTGGTGGCGCAGTGGTTGAGAGTCCGCCTGCCGATGCAGGGGACACGGGTTCGTGCCCCGATCCGGGAAGATCCCACATGCCACGGAGCAGCTGGGCCTGTGAGCCATGGCCACTGAGCCTGCGTGTCCGGAGCCTGTGCTCCGCAACGGGAGAGGCCACAACAGTGAGAGGCCCGCGTACTGCAAAAAAAAGAAAAGAAAAGAAAAAAAAATAATAAACTCTCCACTTGTCAAACAGGTGATAGAAAGTACCTGCCTATATTTTAATGAGAAGGGTATAAGTTGATTCTGCCTTTCAAGAAAGCAAATTAGGAAAATATATCAAAAACAGTAATGCTCACACCTCTTGACCTTGTAATTCTATGTGTGGATTTATTCTAATGAAATACAGTAAGGGATGTTTCCAGGATTTATGTACAATGAAATTTGTTGTGGTCTTATTTATAACAAATAGGGAAACAATCCAATACTAAAGGATAAGTTAAGTAAATATAAATATAGCAGTTGGAATGGACTATCATTTTATAGTAACTAAAATCTTACTTATGTAAAATAATAACTCAGGGAATGTTTATGGTACAAATTTCTTTAACAATGTACACACACATAAGCAAAATATACTAAAATAACCATTCTTATTAAGTAGAGGTTAAATTTTTTAATGCTTTTTGTTGATTTTGTATATATTCTAAGTCTTCAAGTAATTGACTAAATTTAGACTCTCCAGTGCCACTCCGTCCCTTCTACTACACTCCAATCAAGTTTTTGCCTGTATGAAACTCCATGAATCCATTTTTAATAAGTTCAACTGTGATGTCTACTTTACTAAATCTAATAGTTAACATTTAGTTTTTATCTTAACTTGAACTACTGCAGCTTTCAACCCAGTTGATCATTCCCTTGTCGTTGATATACTTTCTTCACTAGGCTTACAGGATGCTACATCCTCTTAGTTTTCTTCCAAACTATCTTCCCATTCTCACTCACCTTTGCTGATCTCACCTCTTCTCCCTGAGTGCCCCACAGCTCAGTACTTTTTCCCAATCCACTTACATCAACATTCTTGGTGATGTGATGCAGTCTTACTGAAATACCATGTACAAGCTCATAACAGTCAAATGGACATCTGTAGCCTAGACCTCTGTTCTGTACTTCACAATCATATACTCCACTGTTTAAATCTATGCCAACTACTTCAATATTAAATAGTAGACTTCTCAAAACAACAAATCTAAAACTGGACTTTGGTATTGCCCCCCAAAATCTGCTCTACCCACTTTTTATTCTCCTTTATTCCCTTTTTTCTCACTCTTCATCTCTAATTTTACAGAATAAACCTAGCTGACTCTATCCTACCAACTATTTCTCATCTAGTCCACATCCTATCATGATATGTTTCCTGCATAACTGTAATAGCCCACTAATTAGTCTCCCAGATTCCTCCATTGCTTCTGAAGAGTCTATCATCAAGACAAGCATCAGAGTGAACTCTGAAAATTCAGGATGGACCATCTTACTCTTATGACCTACAAAAAGTTACCTATTTCATTTAGTAAAAGGAGAGTCCTCCAATGGCATATGAGTTCCTTGTATATATGCATGATGTACATATGACATCCTCATCCCCATTATTTTCTCTGAGCTCATCTTTTATTCTTCTCCCTGTCACTCACTCTGTTCCATTGTACATTGCCTTGCCCTAGCTTTAGGTTTAGAAGACACCACTCTTACCCTTCTCCAGCTGACCCCTCCTCATGGGCTGAGGAGGATTCCACAAGCCTAAAAGATATGCCCACATGAAAGCACAAACCTTCCCCTTCTAGACTAAGATCCAAATAGCAGGAATCCAGAAATTTCTCACCAATTATCCTTTGAGATCCTATTCCCTGCACATGTCCCCAGGTATCCTATGACACTAGTGTGTGCATCCCTGGGGGCAAAGTGGCCAAGGGGAAACTGCTGAGGGAGGGATTTGAATGGAGTGTGGAATATGTAAACCAGAGTGTACACAGAGTATTTCATAGATGTGCATAAAACCTTCTCACAGTAGGATGAAACAGGGTGGGAAGAAAAGAAGGCTGGCCCAGCTCTTCACTTGCTTCCACTGTCTTGACATGAAATGATTGAGAATTATAAGTTGGCTTTTAGAAATCAAACATGTAATGCAGCAAATCTGCAGTCCATTCTTTCCCTTTAGAAAGTAGTTAGAAAATTCTTGGTGGAATAAAAGTAAGCTTGCTTATTTCATGGTTCACAACTGTGTTTTGCTTTCATTTAGAGCTTTCTTTTTTCCTTTCTGCTAAGCCAATAACAATACTCAAATATACACAGATCCATTTTGACAAGAAAGGCATTGTCATATGTTACTGTTGAGCATTATCTGGAAGATATTTGTCAATAAATATCAAAATTCTTAAAAATGATTAGTTTTTTTTTCTATCGTAAAATACCACTTCTAGAAATGTACCCAAAGAAAAGAGGCATAGATGACATTAATCTTTTCTAAAAAGGAGACTCACACCAGTGGTGTATCACAGAAATATTACATACACTATTGTATTGATAAAGTAACTTGTTTAATAGTTCATGATAAATCTACACAGTATAAGATCATACAGTTCCTAAATATAATATAATAGCATAATATTTGTGACCCAGAAGTTTATTTATGCTATATTTAGTGGAAGAGAATAGGTTAAAAGCAAATTGAATGTAATCCTTCTTCAAAAGAGGATAGTTGTAGAAATATTTGTGCATGTGTAGAAACATTTCTATTAAATATATTCTACATATAACAGTGGTTGCCTCCAAGCGGAAATAACACAAATGAATTTTTTAGTTTTTAAAGTCAACATGTTTTGATAATAAAGTGAATTAAAATACCAATATTTTGGGGCTTCCCTGGTGGCGCAGTGGTTGAGAGTCCCCCTGCCGATGCAGGGGACACGGGTTCGTGCCCCGGTCCCAGAAGATCCCACATGCCGCAGAGCGGCTGGGCCCGTGAGCCATGGCCGCTGAGCCTGCGCGTCCGGAGTCTGTACTCCACAAGGGGAGAGGCCACAACAGTGAGAGGCCCGTGTACCACAAAAAAAAAAAAAAAAAAAAAAAAAAAACCACAATATTTTTATAAGAAAGCATCTCAGCATTCATTTTTTTACTTTTAAAATTTATTTTATTTTATTATGTTTTCCAGTTTTATTGAGAAATAATTGACATACATCACTGTGTAAGTTTAAGGCATACAGCATGACAGTTTGATTTACACATATTGTGAAATGATTACCACAGTAGGTTTAGCTAACATCCATCTTCTCATCCATCTGTTTTTTTATATGATGAATTATGTGTTGAATACTTCATAAGGTTTTAGAAGACTCAAGTCTCTCTAGTTGAGCTGTGCTCACTGTAATGCCTTTAAACAGAATTTTAACAGTCTTGTTATTTTTCTTTGACCTTGGCTTTGTATTATACATATTGTTAGTTTTTATGATAAAATCCACATTTCCTCATGAATAAAATGATAGTCCCTATTCCCATGGTTGTTGTGAGGATTGAGTGACATAATACATGAGCATAGTCAAATAATGAAGATGACTATTTTTAATTTAATTCTTAATTTTTAATTAGAAAACAATATAGTTGAATGCTTTCTAATAGAGTACATACTTAGATTTTGTTCAATAATAAGAATAATTTATAATTCTGATTTTATATGCACTTTGACGGTTCTAAAAATAAATGAAGTATCTTAGAAATGCTCTAAATGTTTAATGTCCTGGAATTTAAAATTCATGCTATTTAAACTATTTTACCATAAACATCACTTTTTAAAAACTTTGTTTCTTGAAATAGTCATAATATTGCTAAGCATTTTTGGACTCACTTCATCAAAAAATGGAGTAGATAATATTTAATTGCCAAGAAAAGAGCTATTTCCTTTGAAATATTTTGAAACCAATCAAAATATTTTACCAATGTAGGAACAAGGTTTCAAGACAGTTTTTCAGAATCAATATAAATAATTTATGTTCAAAGAAAATCTGCTTTGCAGGAATTATAAAAACAAATGCCAGAATGCCTATTTTTAAAATGCTGTATCATTTCATGGGTAGATTCGAACATTTTGGCTGTGTGTCTTATTTAATATGGAAGGCTTTTCTCTCTCTGAAAGATAAACTACCATCATCATAGGAAATACCTACTGAATGGACGTTAACAATACTCTACTCAGGCCCAGTACCATTTGCACACAAAACACTCAAAAGAGAGAGGATTGTATACCCATAAATATTACTAGTCCACAAAACTCCCATGAGGAAGTCTCTAATATAAAATTCAACCAAATAAAACCTCACCAGCTATGAGTTTTCAATAAGATCTGTTACACTCAACTCCACTCATCATCTTTGAAAGCAACATTTTATTATAAAATAATGTGTTTTATTAAAGAAAATCTGGAAAAGTAGAATCAAAGGATCATTCGTTTTCCCATGGTCAGAAATTCTTTGAGATTTTCAGTGTCTAATCACTCCCCAATCCAGGCGAACATTTAGAGTAAGTAGACCACAATGGAGGATAATATTCAGGATTAAATTATCTAGTATTTGATCTACATAAAAGATCCTCTCTCCTGTTCCTTTATGGGAAAGGAAGAAAGGGATATTTCCCTTGACCATATAGATTTCCACCAGCATCCCATGTGTTGCAAACCTAATATTATTTTAAAGGTATGTTACTCTATCCAGGTTCCTAAGCGCAGGCTTAACTGCTAACGTTGGCCCAAAATGAAAAGTGTTCTGGCTTGGTAAAAGTACCCAAATTCTAGTCCTGGTTTTGGCTCTCTAATTTTTAACAAGTCACTTTAGTATTCAGAACCTTGAGTCCCTCCTCTGTCATATGAGGGAATTAAACTAGATATTCTTTAGGGTTTCTTTCCAGCTCAAGTTCTTATGGACTTATTCTAGGTCACAGGATATAGCTGGGCACTCCAGAAAAGACTAAGTCAAAATCTTGACCACTCATTATTGACTATGAAGTCTTGGGTTATGGTCACCAGAGATGTTAGAGCATGTTGAAAAGAAAACATTTCTCTACAAATGGAAGATTCCATTTTCAATCTAGGACATTTCACTTCTACGCCTCCCAAATCCCCACACAATTCATGTTCATGGCTCCTGTTATAAAGAAGGCAGCTGTCACAAGAGTCTCTTAGGAACTTACACACCAGAAAGGACTTGAAGGATGTGGAGGAATTTCAAATATTTTCAAGTGAAAAATCTTTACCAAAGTCAAAACCTTCAAAGAAATGAGGCTCCTGTCCAGGAGTATTTGGCAATAAGCAATTAATGCAATTGTGAAATGTGAAGAAATTTTCCATGCACGTTTTATCATAATTTAAATGAATAAGTTGTTCTTTAAAAATGTAAATCTGAGGGACTTCTGATTCAGGCTGTGATGGAGTAATGAATAAGTAGCAGACTTACCTTCCCATCAAAAACTGTGAAACTGAAACTGGACAAAATACATGTTCAGGCATCGGACAACAGAGACTGTAGCCCTTGAATCCATGAGAGAAGGAAGCGTGGAGGGGGAGTTCCACATTCACTCTGGCTTTCTTCCTGGAGGTATTTTCAAATCCCTGACACAGTTGGGGGGCCTAAACAGAGAGCAGTGTCCTCACTGGATACAGGAAACAGCGACAGGAGTTTGGGGCTGCGGACATAGCTAGAATTTGCAGGCAGCCTACTGGAGAGGAAAGAATTACATAAATCTGCATAGGGGTGGCCTTGAGTCTTTGAATGGTTACTACTTCTGCTTACACAGAGTGAAGTCAGGCAGAGAACAGTTAAGCGGGGGCTGGAAGCTGAATGAAGGTCACCCTGTGCTGGAAGAAACTGGCAGCCCAACCAATGCAAGTCACGTGACCTTGCTGAACACCCTGGGAGTTCAGTTAAGAGTCTACACCTTAGAAGTGATGATGTCAATATTCTAGCTCCAGACTCAACCTGATAAAGCCTAGAACTGTGCCTTGACAAGATCAAGTCGATCTGGCAGTACGTTAACTCCCTACCAGAATGAAAATGCAAATTGGACTGAATGTATAACACATAATGCCTGGCATGTGTCAGATGGAGAACGCTACCACACCACGTCTAGGCATACCCTAGGGAGCATTATGAATTTTGGAAGTAGGTGTAGTAGAAAGAGATGCAAATTTTGGCAGACAGGCAGCACATATGAAAAGAAAGGTATGTTGCAAAGGAAGGTAGGCAGGTGGCTGAACTCAGAAAACCCTGGTGACAGGTGAGTATTCCTGCAGGAGACATGGAACAGAGCCGTCTGTATGATGCAAGGCTGTCAATCCAGGTAAGAGGTCTGTGCATTCAGGGAGGTCTGACAGCAGGAATTCGGATCTAGGTTTTGGGTTGGGAAATTGGACCATGTTTGGGAATCTGACCAAGAAAGTCAGATTGGCAAGAGAGATGCCCGGTGATGACTAAAGCAGGGGCAGAAAGCATTAGCACCAGCAGCAAGGCAGGCCTGAGGTTTTTGACATTCCACTTGAAAAAGAAAAGGATTGGTTCCAGTGTTACAATGCTTGTGAACCACAGGTGAGGGACGGTCTATAATGTTTGTAGAAGACAGAGCTTAGGCCTCTAAGAAAATCAAAGTGTCAGTCTGGGATTCATCCTTTACTGTGCTTGTTCTCTTAATCATCATTTGCCTCTGCTTCCAAAATATATCCCATATCCATCCACTTACCTCCATGTGCACACCGGGTCCCCTGTTTGAAGCCATCGCCACTCATCTGGACTTCTGCAAAATGGTCTCTTCATTGTCCCCCTGCTTAATTCTTGTCCAACTTCTGTTCATTCACCACACAGAAGCCAGAAAAATTTCATTGAAATCAGATTACAGGAAACACTTGCTTAAACTTAGATGGCTTCTAAGTTTAGATGGCTTAGATGGCTTCTTACTTCTCTAAGAATAAAAACCAAGCCCTATTCACAGTGTATAAATCCAGACACCATTTGGCCCTGCCTAACTTTCCAACCTCATCCCTTTTCTCTCTAGTCTACACACCAGTTTATCACAGCACTGATTCAGATACACTGAATTTCTTTTTTTTTCCTCTAATGAGTAAAGCTATTTTTTACATTGGGTCCTCTACAGTTGGTATTCTCTCTGTCTGGAACTTCCTTCCACCAGATCTTTGTCTATCAGCCTGATAAAAAGGTATTTGTTCACATATGTATGAAAGCAAGACTCACTTTTAGTCTCAGAGGTCAATGGGAGGGACTTCCCTGGTGGCACAGTGGTTAAGAATCCGCCTGCCAATGCAGGGGACACAGGTTCGAGCCCTGCTCCGGGAAGATCCCACATGCCGCGGAGCAACTAAGCCTGTACGCCACAACTACTGAACCTCTGCTCTAGAGCCTGCGAGCCACAACTACTGAGCCCACCTGCCACAACTACTGAAGCCTGTGTGCCTAGAGCCTGCGCACCACAAGAAGAGAAGCCACCGCACTGAGAAGCCTGCGCACCGCAACAAAGAGTAGCCCCCTCTGGCCGCAACTAGAGAAAGCCCACGCGCAGCAACAAAGACCCAACACAGCCATAAATAAATAAATAAATTTGTTTTTAAAAATGAGAAGAAAAAAAAAGCCAATGGGAAATTCTTGGTTCTGACCACCACCCTTTCGATTTGCCCCAAACAGAAATATATATACATATATGTAAACATATGTATATATACATGCTCCATTCGAATTTAAAAATAGTTCAAGGTAGCAACTGACTTTTTAGTTCAATGAGGTTATTTAAATCTCAGCCATGATGTCTCAAGTCTTCCCAGGCCCTCCTTCCTAGAATGGTTACCCACTGTCACCACGGTCACCAGCAGCAGCAGCATGTTCTGACACATGACTTTGCATGGTCTTCATATTAGAACTTTCAAAATGACCTCATTTATTAGTTTTTTTGTTTATTGCCTGAAAACATTATATCTCCATCCCCTAGAATAAGAGCAGACACAGTTTCTGTTATGAAAAAGCTGATTCTTTGTGCCTATGTGTGCATAGTCCTCTCATCAAGACGTATATTTTAGCTCTAAATATGGGTTCTAAATATTAAAAAGGTGAGCATGCTCTAAAAGTGATTTTCTGATGAATACATTAATTTGCAAATGAAGGGACCCCAACTCTATAAGGATCCCCCAAATAAAGTGCCAAACATAAAGTGTTTGAATATAGAAAGGGTGGACCATTGCCAACTTGATGTACTGTTGGAAATGCTAAAATGGCAGCCAGCTTTGAGTTCTACCAGCAAAAGTTAAAAGATCTAAGAAAATCTTATGATTTTGGCTAAGGATTCAGAAATCCATGAAAAGTTTCTCAAATGAAAAAATTAATTTGCATCATTTATATCCCAGCATTTACTACCAAAGCATACTTGAAAGATGAAGTGATATGGTATTTAGAATAAAAAATTTTAAATGCTATTTAGAAAACGGGAAAGGTAGAAAAATTATTCCTGTATGACAAATTTACAACTAGGACTTTTGTAAGGAAAAAATATAATATTCTTTATTTGTAGGTAGATATATTCTTTAGATATTTCCACTACAACAATAAATTTTATGGATTGATTTAATAAACTACCTCAATTTAAATAGCTATGTTTTCTTTTCCTTTGAGGACATCTCTCTTTTTTGATTAATGCTTAAAGAACAGTAAAACAATTTCTGCACTAATCTACAGATTGCTAGGAAACAGCAAGTAGGTGGACATGATGCAAAGTTTTAAATTAGTCCAAAGTTCAATCCTCTTTGGAAGTTTTAGGCAATAAACAGGAGGTTGTTATGAAAAGAAATCAAGAAAATCTCATAAAGTGTTTTCTTTTTAAAGATCTATTAATGCACTGTGGTGTTAGTACAACTTTACAACCCAGCATATCACATTACTGGATGAAGAGGAAAAATATCATTTCAAAATTGTGTCCCTTTAGCTCTTCAAAGCACCACGTATTACCTCTATTCAAAGGTGGTTATGCAGTGGTTATGACATCTTGGTGGATTTTCTTTAGGAAATTTTGGGTTACCATCAGATAATGTATGATATGAGTCAGTAAGCTAACTATAGGGCGTGATAGATATATATGAGGTAAGAAATGTTGGTTTCAATACCTTCAGCTTTACTCTGATGATCCTGTAATCAAATGCTATATAATCCCTTGGTAGCTTCACCTCAGAACCTGAGCAATAATTTTGCTCTGCTCAAAGGGCCAACTGTGCTCTTTTTCTCCCCCCAGTAGAACTTGTTGAACAAGTCATTGTATAAACTTCTTTGGTGATTGTTAAGAGATGTCTCACTGGCTTAGACTGAGACCAATAGGCATGGTATAGAAATTGTGCTATACAAACATGTTTTTTGAGAAATGCTGCATTAGTGAAAATTATATAGTATTTGTATTGGTGGCTTTATCACCAATACTAATATTTAATTTTTATGGTTTTACTTGAATTTTAGAAATCGAATGACATGGAAAAAGAGAGAAGTCCTTTGCAGTAACTCTAAAATAATATGAAATTTGAGGCCCATCCCGTTTATAAAATTATCCTGATTAGTTATGCCCACTTAATAACATTGAACCCTCATTATACTGAAACTAACAATCCTTTCTTTTAGCTCTTTGAATTATTGAAAGCAATTCAGCAGCATGATCATGAGGCTTAAAGGTACTCATTATCATTAACACAATAATTATACTTCTAAACAGCTTTACAAAGGAAATAATCTAAAATATAGAAACAAAGAATCTTTATGCCAGTATATTTATCCCAGAGCATTTATGTTGGAAACAACATAAATGGCCAGCAATAGATAAATAGTAATATAAAATCAGGCTTATTTGTAATATGGGAAATTATACCGCCAATAAACTTTTACAAAATTTTATAGTACAGAATATGCTGATATTACAGTGTTAAGTGAAAAGTCACAATAGAAATGTTTATATATACCATTTTTCAACTGTGAAAAATATTCAGAGACAGAAGGTTGAAAGAAACACATCAAAATACATCAAAATGTTAATTTCTTATGTAAAGAGAAGTTTTTCTACCTGTTCTTTGAACTCTCATGTGCTTCTTACTATAATATATATTCCCTTCATAATCAGAAAACAACTTATAAAAAATAATATAGGCATAACTTAATCTCAGACGAATTGACACTTTAGGGAAATTTTTAAAACTTTTGTCATTTAAAGATTAGATCTCAGAAAAAAGTAAACTTTCTAATACTGAAACTAAAGTCTTAGCAATGAATCAAAAAGATTTTTTTTTTTTGGCTGAGTTATTCCTCCTATATACCAGTTGATCTGATAATAAGACTCTGAAAGTCTTTGAAACTTCTATATCAAGAGCATCTTTGCACTTCCTAAATCAACCTGAAATTTGAAGAAAACATGTTGGTGATTTTTAAAAATGTACCAAAGTATGTACGACCTTTAGAATGCTTGCTATGGGCGTCTGATATTTGAGTAATATATCATCACTGTGATGTGTCATCCAGGAAAGTCATCCTTGAGAGATCACTTACAAAACATTGTGTAGCTTCTCTAATAATATGCTGCTTGAATATATCCTTCAGAAAACTGATAGCTAGAGAAGGAATTTTCCAGAAGAACCTCTAAGAATATCATGAGGAAAAAAAACACGGTGTAATTTTAAATTATAAATTATCTTAAGAGGGAGGGATGAGACATTGCCATGAATGTGTATAGCGTATAGGGGATGCTTGATAATATAAAGAATGTCCACCATGGAAGCATGGCTCTGAAAAGGGAACTTAAGGTATGACTCTCAACTGAGTAGAAAGTATTCCAAGTAGAGGAGAAACAGTTATGAATAGAAAGGAATTGCATTGCTACCTAACCCATTTTAGTCTGACTATACCCAGTTGACAGAAGTTATTCCTTAAAAAAAAGGTAGTCGGGGCCTCCCTGGTGGCGCAGTGGTTGGGAGTCCGCCTGCCGATGCAGGGGATACGGGTTCGTGCCCCGGTCCGGGAGGATCCCATATGCCGCGGAGCGGCTGGGCCCGTGGGCCATGGCCGCTGAGCCTGCACGTCCGGAGCCTGTGCTCCGCGGCGGGAGAGGCCACAGGAGTGAGAGGCCCGCGTACCGCAAAAAAAAAAAAAAAAAAAAAGGTAGTCGGTTTTGCATCTTGATCCACACTGTCTCTCATGCAGGACAGTAAAGATACTGCAGTGACTGAGAAACAATAACTTTTTCTAAGTGGATTAAATGTGGGGAAAATAGCTTCCAAAGTTAATGTAGATAATATTTATAAGATCATATGTCATAAGTGGGAAACCAATTTGACTACATAAACTATTCTCAGAAACAACAAATCAATTAGTGTAGATAATTTTTAATATGAGATCTGATATATATCTATATTATAATATATATATATAATGTATATAAAATATGTATATAAAATATGTATAAGCATATATAAAACATAAATTTATATAGCTCTATATACATAAACATATATAAAATGTATTAAAATATAAATATTATATAAAATGTTTATACATACATGTATAATATATGTATATATTATATGTGTGTTGCCCCCCGCCAATCTCATGTCCTGAGAAGTGACAAGCTAGCAGAATCCAACAATTCATGTAACTATGTGTAGCTCCACTAATAGCTCTCTATCCACAAGGACACAATGGGAAGAAAAGAGGAGGCCTTTTCCTTTTCCAGAGGTAACTGGAAAGAATCCCAGTCATTGCCAAGACTCTTGTCTCTGCTTCTTTCTGCCTGGGTTTCTTTCTGACTGCAGAATGGCTTCCTCAAATTGTGGACAGCACGAAATCCAGTCGTCCCCAAGCCTCCCCCACATGTCCCACTGCCAGGTTTAATCTCTCCCCTTAGTTTTAATATTCAAATTCACGGGAAGGATTCATACTGGCCCAAATATTGTCACATATCCCTCTCTGAATTCATCATCTGCGGTATCTGAACCAAATTGGCCCAAAATAAGGCTCTGGAATATTTTATTTGTAAGTAAAACCAAACTAAGTATTGTAAACACCAAAGGAAATATAACAAGTGCTTCTGTTGAGAGTTCTTGCCCATCCCATTCAAATATTATGGTTTTTCAGAGCTCGAGTAGCTTTCATAATAGCCTCTTCACCTGTAAAAGCCAGATCAAAAAAGTATGTTACAGCCCAAATTGAGTGCACATTTCACTAAAAATTGAGACTCAAGCGAGGCGTTACTGGACTTTCCACCGTATTCTTGTTACATACCTTATGATTAAAGTGTTTATTTTGAGATTATTATAGAGTCATATGCGTTTGCCAGAAATGATACAGAAAGATCACATGGGCACTTTATCCAGATACCCAGTGAAACTCTTGCAGCACTCTGTACTACAATATCGCAATTGTTGACACAGTCGAAACACAGCACATTCATCACCACCAGCCCTTTCAAAGCCACTTCCTCTCCCCCAGCAACACCTGGCAATTACTGGACTCTTCATCATTTCTGTATCTTTGTTATTTCAAGAATGTTGTATAAGTGGAATCACATGCTCTGTAAGTTCGGGGATTGACTTTTTTCACTCAGCATAATTTTCTTGAGACTCCTCCAAGTTTCTGCATATATTAGTATTTGTTCCCTTTTACTGTTGAGTAGTGTTCCATGGTATGGATATTCCACACTTTGTTTAGCAATTTAACCAATGAAGGACATTTGGGTGGTTTCCAGTTTGTATATATTACAGATAAAGCTTCTATCAACATTTGTGCAGTTTTTTATGTGAACACAAGTTTTTCATTTCCCTGGGATAAATGCCCAAGTGTACAAAAGCTGGATCATATGGTACCTGCCTATTTACTTTTATAAGAAACTGCCAAACTATTTTCCAAAGTGACAGTAACATTTTATTTTCCCACTAGCAGTGTATGAGTGATCCAGTTTTTCTGCATCTCTATCAGCATTTGTTATCTTTTTTCTTTAATTTTAGTCATTCTGATAGATACACAGTCAATGAAGAGTATTGCATTGTCATTCCAATTTGAATTTCTCTAATGACTAATGATGTTAACCATATTTCCATGTGCTTATTTGCCATCTGTATATCTTCTTGGGTGAAATGAATCTCATGTCTTTTACTCAGTCTCTAACTGAATTTAGTTTTAAGTGTTGGGTTTTGAGAGTCCTTTATATATTCTAGGAATTCGTCCTTTGCTAGATGTGTCATTTGCAAATATTTTCTCCCAGTCTGTAATTTGTCTTCATTCTTTTAACAGAGTCTTTCACAGAGCAAAATTCTTAATCTTGATAAAGTCCAATTCGTCAATTTTCCCTCATGCTTTTTGTGTCAAATCTAAGAATTTTTTGACCGAACCCAATGACTTTTCCCTGTTTTTTTCCTAAATGTTTTATAGCTTTACACTTTTCATTTAAGTCCATAATCTATCCTGAGTTAATTTTTGTATATGGTGTGAGGTTTAGGTTGGGTTCTTTTATTTATTTATTTTTGCCTATGGATGTCCAATTGCTCTAGCAGCATTTGTTACACAGGCTATTCTTTCTCCACCAAATTGCTGTTGCCCTTTTGTCAAAAGTCAGTTGAGCATATCTGTGTGGATCTAGTTCAAGATTCTCAGTTCTGTTTCATTTATCCATGTCTGTCTAACCCTCTGCAAACACTACGCTGTCTTGATATCTGTGGTTATGCCGTAGGCCTTAATACTGGATAGAGTGATTCCTCCCACTTTTTTTCTTTTCAAGATAGTTTTAGTTACTCTGTGGCTTATATCTTTCCGTATAAATTTTAGAAGAAGCTTTTCTGTGTGTACACAAATCTTGCTGTGATTTTGATCATGTTAATTTTTTTCAACTTATTTGGAAAAGTAAACTCAGAATTTTTCCAAAAGAAGCAAAAGTAGAACACAAATGTTTTTAAATGGAAATTCGTTACCACTCTGTGTAATCAACATGCTCATCGTTAGAAATGCTTTTGTGGATTGAATGTTCCTTGCCTTAATCTCTAAATGTACGCCCTATGACAGAGGTGGGCAAACTTTGGCCCATGCAGCCTCTTTGTAACAAGACTTGTAAGCTAAGAATGGTTTTTACATTTTGTAAGGGTTGAAAAAACCCTTAATTAAGTGTGTTAATACATGTGAAGAGTATTGCAGTGGTTTAAAGAATAGTCTATGTAAGATGTGTATCCTAGCAATATTATTATTATTTATATGCCACAGTATTCATTGTCAACACGGTCCAAAAATTAGCAACTTATTCACATCACCAAAATCTTAAGAAGCTGATTCTTTTTGTGGTAGTTTGTACTTGTAATATTTAAATTAAAGAGTGTAAAATCATTATTCCTTCTACAGGTATGGGTTTAGAAGCTAGCACAGTGCTAAACACTGTGAGTGGACATTATAGTAAAATAACAGAGATCTTACTCTCATGAGGACGTTACAAAGGGTATCCTTAAAAGTTGTACAGTGACAGACCTGCAAATATTACTCAATATAAATACAAGTAAATAATTTTCTGTAAAATCTAAAAGCTTACGTACTTATAAGCGACAATATATTTAAGTAAACATAGCAACATAATGGATTTTTATTACCTATAAAGCAGAAATTGTGAATATATAAGCAGAAAACTAAAAATAAACTGCTTTGCTAATATACAAACTTTATTTTTTTTTTATTTTTTATTTTTTTTGCGGTATGCGGGCCTCTCACTGTTGTGGCCTCCCCCGTTGCGGAGCACAGGCTCCGGATGCGCAGGCCCAGCGGCCATGGCTCACGGGCCCAGCCGCTCCGCGGCATATGGGATCCTCCCAGACCGGGGCACGAACCCGTATCCCCTGCATCGGCAGGCGGACTCTCAACCACTGCGCCACCAGGGAGGCCCAATATACAAACTTTAAAAGGTTAGGCTTCTCTGTGCAACATGAAACATTACCCCAAGCTCTGTGCTGCAGAGATAAATCATGAAACTTTCTGGCACAAAGTTATTGCATACAATTTTTATGTAATAGTAGTGAAGTGGACATGCAAAAGAATGTCTTATTTGTCATTAGCTAAATTGCATTTATATAGAAAAAAGACATTTATGACTGTTAGAGGCAAAGTTACACTGAACTGATAAATCAGAACTAGAAGGCAACTACATTTTTTCAGTGCAAGTTAGATTCTCAAAGGTTACCCAACTCAGGCTAAAATGTAGTTGAACACAGGAAAAAGCTTTTCTTTCTGTACTCATATCTTTAGTATAGTTGGTTGCCCCTCAAACTCAGATTTGTTACCTATTTTAAGCCTAAGGTCATTACTTGAAAAAGATGAACTGCTGTGTCTGCTTTATGTAAGAGAAAGAGAAACCTCTTCCCTCAATTTCCCTTCTTAAAACCAGTGTTATGTCTGTTATCCAGTCTTATGTTATGTGCAATGTCTTTATATTAAACAGCTGAAAACCTTTCCTCCTCCCAAATCTTTTAATTACTAAAATGTAGGAAATACAAACGCATACTAATTAAAAATTTTTCAAATGAATTTCTCTAAAATTTCCTACAAGAGATTAACCTGTTTGTAAACCAATGAATGAAAGGACATACCATGTTGTGAGGCTATAAAATGTCTTCCATTCCAAGTAAGATAATGCATTAGAAGTACCTGAAAGACTTAAATAAGGTCCCTGAAGTGTGATTTTCTATTAAGTACATATACTTTGTCACTATAGTATGTAACTTCTAGAATAATTTGTGTGGTCAGAAGACATGAGGGCGCTGACACTAGCATATAGTCAGAGATAAACCAGATGGAGAGGATGTATGAATGGTTGCATATTTTAAGCAGTAATACTCCACTTGAGATACCCTTTGCTATGTGCTTCATAAATACTTCATTAGGGTATAACAGGGATCCTAACTTCTCTGCATAATAGGAAATACCTCCTTACCTACTAAATTGCTAAACAAAAGTCACTCGATCTGGTTTTGCTTAAGTACAATATATTTAATCCTATACCAGAGACACACCACGTTCATTTTCAAGGCCTCAGGGAGAATAACATATCGAGGAGCACAAATAAAACGTTTCATGGTTTAAATATGCATCACATTTCACTTTGCTTTCAAAATAGCATTGCAGGTTTCTGAACTTGTAAAATGAGTTTCTGGCCCACGTCTCAAACAATTTTTAAAAGTAAATTAGTATCTCCATTCGACACAGAATCATTATTGAGCTGAGTTCTCAAGGTTGGTTAGACATTTAATGATGAAAAGTTCATTTGACATTTGACCTTAAATGAACTACTGCTGGGCATACATTTAGCTAAAAACAATTCTGAAGATATCTTTTTTACTGGTAGAAGCATCCTCTTAAACCCTGAGTCTCTAAGAGCTTTTTCTCTGTCCCCAAACTGGAGGTAAAATAACTATGCAGTAATTTGTTTGTTGAAACATCTGTATACATTCAGAACCATAAATGCAGAGAAACATAACGCAAAGTAATTACAGGCCTGTATTTACATCTGCTTGTGTTAAGACAAAGCATATTGTGCAAGCCAGGGGTAACTACACAGTTTACATTTAACAAGTTATCTCTCAGGCAGCTGTCATTCTGGGTAAGATAAGGGGGCTACGCATCAAATGTAAATTACTTTCCACCTCATCAATCAGAGTCAAAAAGAAATGCGTAAAAGTAAACAAAACCACCACAATGCTCTCCGCTCCATATGATTTAAGTCAACAGTTGGCATGAATGCTGAAGGGAAGAAAGGAATTAAAAATACATGCAGCTCATGCTTCATCCCTAGAGAAATAACTTTCAGAAATTTAACTCAATCAACCTAATATTTATTAAGTCCCTACTGTGGAGAATGAGAGCAGACCTCCCTGCATTCACAAGGCTACAATCTATTAAGTGGGGAAGGAAATAGGCTACAGGGTAGAGAAAGGGAAAGAAGGCAGAGAGCTACTATGAGAAATCAAATAACTACATGATGAGATAACACATACACAAAGCCATGAAAATTCAAGGGAAGGAGAGGTCTTGTCCAGTACTCAAAAAGTAATGGCCAAAGATATACAGCTAAATTAGACCCTCAGTCTGAGTTTTAAGAAAATAAAGGTAGTGTGGTATAAAAGACTCGGCCTTTCTTGGGAAGGTCCAATCCCAACATAATTAAATCCCGAACTTCAAACAGTATCAATCAGGACTCCATGGTATGTCTGCTGACTACTGAGTTAATGATTTAGAATGAACAAAACAGGTCTTTCCATCTGGGGATAATAAAACTTACTCTCAAGGAGAGGTCCCTGGCAATTGGCTTGTTAACATTGCTTCAAGTTTTTTGGTTTTATGAAATTAAAATTATTGACTAAAAAATAGAAAAATTAGGTGGTGGTGTGATGAATTGGGAGATTGGGATTGACATATATACACTAATATGTATAAAATGGATAACTAATAAGCTGCTGTATAAAAAAATAAAATTCAAAAATTCAGCAAAGAAAAATTAATCACCCAGTCATGTATTTATGCATTTGATCATCTGCAAACACTGATATAACTAGAGCAAGTTTTCATGAGGATGGAATTAACTCCCACAATCACATCTCTGTTTAATGACTTTTAATTTCAGAATCACCTAGTACAATCTTCCTTTTACTGAAATTGGTTCTGGGTTTTAAAATTCTCTTTATTGTATGAGTTGAAGGGGTTCTTTTTTTTTTAAATTTTATCTTATATTGGAGTATAGTTGATTAACAATGTTGTGTTAGTTTCAGGTGTACAGCAAAGTGATTCAGTTAGACATATACATGTATCTATTCTTTTTCTGCCAGGCATCTAGCTGAAAACAACTTTCTAAAAATTACAATAAAACAACAGTTGTCTGTATCAGATGGAGTTAGGTTGAGCTACATGTAGCAGAAAGTCAAAATTACAGAGGCATGAATAAAAGAGAAGTTGATTTCTCTCTCATGTGAAATCTAGAGGTAGCAAACCAAGGCCTGGAAAGGTGGCACTGTACAGGGACCCAGGTCCTGCCAGAGCGTCAGTCTAGGACCCATGTCCTTATGACCTCAGATGGCAGTGATCACCAGCCAGCACAAGTTCCAGCGAGCTCAAAGGAAAAGGAATACGAGAAAGAGGCAAAGGGCATCTGTAAATTATCTTCCAGAAGCTGCCACACAGCACATTTGCATGCATCTTATTTCATCTTAGATAGAGCTGAGTCACATGGCTACAGCAGCTGAAAGAGAGCCTAAGAAAGGTAGCTTTGCTTCTGGGTGGCCCTGTGCCAGCTAGAAATCAGGGCTTCTACGAGAATGAAGGGGAAAACAGATACTGGTCTCTTCCACACTGGCTGAAAAACTTATCATAAAGCGGCGAACTTTATAGTTCATGGCTTCTTCATAATCAGCTAAAGTGTATTGGCTAAGTTGACAGTGTATTTGGAAATTTTTACCCAGCAATTTCACTCCTGGGAATTTCTGAACAAAAGTAAAGTATATAAAATGCCAAATGCACAAAGAAGTCTATCCCAGTGTTAAAATATGAAAAGTAGGAAAGTTAAATGACCAACAGTAGACAAGTAGTTACATCAATATTGACAAATCCATGTAATAAAATAACATGCAGTGGTGATATATACACTTATGAAGTTTATGTAGACCTAAGGAATGTATGAAATGAAGAAGTATATAAAATGACTCTATACTGTTGTTGTAGCAATTCAATAGGACTATATATGCATGGAAAAAGAATTGGGAAGAAATACATCAAAATAATACTAACGTCTATTTTGGAGTGGTAGAATTAAGTGTAATTTTTTTCCTTTCTCTTCCAATTTTTTACTTACAGTGTAATTTAATATCAAAATAAAATACAATTCAAATAATGATTAAGGGTTTTCCTATTTTTTATATTTTTTCAATCTATAATATACTACTTTTATTTGTATTTCATGATCCTCTCTAGTCATATTTATGTAACTCTCCATTTGTATGTGAAGCTTTGTCATATTAAATATTAACTTTGTCACTTGACATGACATATTTATAATTATAGAACTTTGACTTATACATATTATATTCACTACACTATTCAACCACTATTTAAAGAATTCTATTATTTAGAAACTGATTGTTCCTGATAAATATTTTGAATTTCTGTGATCAAAGGTTTTATGTTTTTAGTGAGATCTATATTTTCTTTGTCTTAAGTGCGATAAGTATACTTTGTAAACATATGAATAATAAATTTTGCCAATTGATAGCATACCAGCTACTTAAGTTCATGCAAATCATTCATGGGAATTGTTCTATTTATTAGGCACTTACCATGTATTATTCAGTATTAATGGCCATAATGTATTTGGTTTGTATGGAGAAGATGTTTGTAGCCAAAGTAAATCCAGGAAGTGATGGGAACTGTTTAAATAATTCAGAGCAAATGATCCCCTTCCTGCTTGCTAGACACCAGACAACCCTTCTCTGAGCTGTATGGATACTTGAATGTGTCTCCCAAAAACAATAAGAAAAAAAAAGTCACTCATCTTTTCCATCTTTTCCGAATGACCAGACAACAAAGTGTACTAAAAGTAACATGCCATCAAAGATCAACTAATATTTAACTTTACTAACGATTTTTTTGTAATTTTCCATGTGATAGTAATAGTATACAGAGAGCAAATTTTGTTTACATTAGAAAAATGATAAAAGGTAAACAAGCAAAAATGACTCAGTTCTAGGTCCAACTTTCTCTTTGTAAGCACGCTGACAAATTTTTATGATTCTAATAAATTCACACATAGGAGCCTTGTCCCCTATATAAGAGTTCAGGCATTCTGAAGACAACCCTCAATGTTCCTAACTACCTACAAAATCTGACCACAAAATCCTGAAATTGAGAGAAGCAGGTTTGTTAGAGGAGCAGAAATTTAGGGGCAAAGTGAATCTATCTTAAAAAAAAAGATAAGCACTCACATACAATACTATATGCTTGTCACAGACTCAGACAAATAACTTACCTCTATCTAAGAAATGATTGCAAAAATACCACAAATTTAAGAAAAACCATTCTCAGTGCTGTCATTGAATTGATGTGTATTCCTATCTCAGCTGTGTAAGTAATCGCTGTAAGGGCATTTTTACATCCTATTGTTAAAACTGAGAGAAATTTCTCCAGCATTGGCACAAACATCATTATAGTTACTCATGTAAACAGAGGGTATTCACAGGGGATTTCCTGTCCAATTAGTTAGTTAGCCACCTCACACCAAGGAGAGCATACGTGTTATATGTGGGACACAGCCTGACATTATGAATGCATCTCAGTGCAGTGCCAATTTTCATGCAGTTCATTTTACAGTCCCTCAAATTTTTAACTATGCATTTTAGTAGCGGACTGCTTAAATGACTCAAGCAGGTTCATAAATGAAAGGTAAGATGATTTTGGACTGACAGTTTTGCCAAAGGAAGAAAATCTGTAGCTATCAGGGAAATATGTTCAAAAATGATACAGCAGGTAAATTAAAGAGACAGGTTGCTATAAGCAGATATGTGATTATTAGGATTATATTTAATAGGCAGGGAGGAAATGCAGGGAACATAATGATATCAGAAAAGTATGAGGACTAGCTTGTTAGTACTTAATGAGGAAAATGGTTATATTCCCCCGAAGTCCTATTATACCCCTTTCAGGGACTCTAATTGATTGGCTGGGTTAGTTAATGAGGTACTGTGAGCTAGTAATTTGAAGCAAAGACCTCTATTCTTATTTTATGATAGCACAGATTGATTGCAGAGTATTCACCAGAGACTGGCAGATGTTTCTGGATGTTTCATATGTTTCATTTTCTATCTGTGGTGCTGAGATACTGTTCTATGCTTGGAAAATTGACATTGAATACAACTTTTAGTAGCAAATGCAAAGATGTCTTGAAAATTCTAACTTTATGATAGCCGTACAGTTCCTTACAGTTCCATATTTAGTCTAAGGAGAAAAACTTTTAAGTAAACATACGTTTAATAGAAGTCAGAAACTTGTACTACGTGAGATGAAGAAAATATGGCATGTAGTATCTAAGAAAAAATAGCATAATCTATTTTCCCATTCAAAAATTATAAAACCGTAAGTGATGTATTTCTCAGGCAAAGGAAAAATAAAACAGAAATCTGATTCCAAGCCATGCCAAGAATTCACAGCTTGTTCAAAAGTGAAAGCTCATTGCTTATTTGTTGATTAGAATACCTCCACAAAAATGTCCTAATAGCCAGTAACCTACTCAATCTTTGTTGAATATGGCCATACTTTTAATTCACTTGGAGTCTAATAAAATCCGTATGTCTTAGCTCAGGCTGCCATACAAAATCCCATAGACTGAGTGGCTTAACCAGCAGAAATGTATTTCTCACAGCACTGAAGGCTGGGAAGTTTAAGATCAAGGTGCAGGCCAATTTGCATCCTGATAAGAGCTCTCTTACTGGCTTGCAGACTGTCGCCTTCTCCCTGTGTCCTCACGTGGCTTTTCCTCAGTGGGAACCCTAGGGAGTAGAGAGAGAGGAAGCAAGCTCTCTGGCATCTCTTCTTTTAGAGCACTAATCCCTTCATGAGGGCTCCACCCTGGTGACCTCATCTAACTGTAATTACCTCCCAAAGGCTCTGTTCTCCAAATATCATCACAGTGGGAGTTAAAGCTTCAAAATATGAATTTGGGGGACTACAAACATTCAGGGCACAATATTATATATTTTCAGAAAGGTGTTTTTTTTTTAAACCTTCACAAAGGAAGGTTCTTTTTTTTTTTTAAACTTGCTCCAGTTTATTTATTTCATTTTTAACTTTTTATTTATTTTTGGCTGCATTGGTTTGTTCCTGCGCACAGGCTTTCTCTAGTTGCGGCGAGCGGGGGCTACTCTTCGTTGCTGTGCGCGGGCTTCTCATTGCAGTGGCTTCTCTTGTTGAGCACGGGCTCTAGGTGCGAAGGCTTCAGTAGCTGTGGTGCACACTCTCAGTAGTTGTGACCCAGGGGCTTAGCTGCTCCGTGGCACATGAGATCTTCCCAGATCAGGGCTCAAACCCGTGTCCCCTGAATTGGCAGACAGATTCTTAACCACTGTGCCACCAGGGAAGTCCTCCGATATTTTTTAAACACTCAAATTAAGTGGCTAACTTTCTAACAATTCATCGTGCCTAAGTGTAATATATGTATTCTTGTACAACATCATTTAGCACTGCAGATATATATAATAATAATTTTGTTCCACTTTATAACTGCTTCAAAAAAAGTTATTAATCCACTTTCTTCTTTTTTTGAAGTCACTTGCTGTGTTTATTCTTAGCTTTATAAATCTGCTTATAATGAAACATGATATTACAGCAATGAAAAAATTTTTTTATTGGAACATAGTTGATTAACAATATTGTGTTAGTTTCAGGTGTACAGCAAAGTGATTCATTTATACATATACATGTACCTATTCTTTTTCAAATTCTTTTCCCATTTAGATTATTACAGAATACTGAGCAGAGTTCCCTGTGCTATACAGTAGTAGGTCCTTGTTGGTTACCTATTTTAAATATAGCAGTGTGTACATGTTGATCTCAAACTCCCAGTCTATCCCTCCCCACTACCCTTCCCCCCTGGTAACCATAAGTTCATTCTCTAAGTCTTACAGCACTTAAATGTAAGTATTATCAACCATTGCTGTATTTCAAAAATACATGGGGAGATGCTTTTACTTCTAGAAGCTTCAAAATAAAATGTCCTATTATCTAAGTGCCTGGTGGAGCAGAACCCTCACAGATAAGTAAGCAAATGTAGAAATAACAAGACAGCCTCAGAACCCCAGAACTCAGGTCCTAGTGTTATTGTCACCTGGCAAAACTTCTGGGCCCTGAATAGAATTCTGCTTGCTGTGATGGGACGGGGCAGGACAGTATATGTAGAGCTTTACTTCGTTCAGTGCCTTTGGATGGGGATGCAGCTCAGCAGAATATCACTAGTCAATCCCTAAGAGGCTAATACCCTCTAATACCCTTTCCCTAAAGCACTGTTCTAGAGTTTTCTGCTAAATCATTAAATTCTATTTCTTCCTAGTAAAGCAGATTAGAAGTTGCCTCATACATCAGATTCCCTTAGAAATAGATTCTGAAAATTTTCCACATAGGGCTTTATTGTTGAGTGCTCTTAGAAACACCTGTGAGTGTTGAGGGCAGCAGGATTCAGCAGAAAGAAAAGTGGATCATGGTGCAGTTGCACTGGAGGCCACAGCCAATCCCTTATGGGGCTATCTGCAGCGTTGTGAACTGAAGCAAGGAGATAACCACTGACCAGAATGGGGAATACAGGCAGTGAAGCAGGGTTAGAGCTGAGGGGTAGGGCTGACACTGGGGTAGTAGTAAGATGTCAAAGTGGAAATTTACAGAAAACACCTGTAAGTATAGGTTGGGAGTTTCAGGGTAAAGTCAGAATTGAAGATACTAATTTGAGAAAATGTGAAGGGATTTTTCAGGGAGAGTTTGAAGAAAAACAGAGTCAAGGGATGGTTGGAGGGCTAATAGACAAATGAAGAGAATGATTAGGACTCATCAGAAATGGACAAGGAGACTCAGGAGGGAATGAGGCTGTAGACATCTAGGAAGGTGATATGATAGGACTGACAAATGGGAGAAAATGTTGTCATCTGGCAAACAGAATTAGGATTGAAATATGTTCATTTGAACGGAAAATTTAAAAGAAATTTTGACCTCATTGAGGACATTTTGATAGTGTCATGGTGAGTGGAATTAAGATTGTTTGGGATAAAAAATGGAGCCATGGGATAGCAAATATTTAATTTCAAGAAATTTGGTGCCAGCCAGGAAAAAAAAAATGTCTGCATATAGCAGATAAGTGGTGGGTATTTGTTGAAGAAAATAAAATAGTATATAGGCATTAAAACCCAATAGAAAATTTTGAAAGGAAGGAGTTTTCTGAAGTTGGAAAAAAGTATATCCCTTTTAGTTTTGTGTGACTAATCTATTTATCTATCTATCTATAATTTTTTTCTCTTTCTTGGAGGCTTGGGACTAGATTGCAGTTGATTGTGTTTAATTTTTGGCTATCTGGGCTATTCACTTTCTGTTCAAGGGGCAAAGGCAGAAAAGTGCCATTTAAAAAAAAAATTCTTCTTGGAAAAAAACAGTATCTTTTTTTATGATGTGATGTGCTGAAAGGGATATTCCATTCTGTGGTGTTCCTGCTCAAAATGTATCCCCTGAATCTCATTATGAGGAAACACCAGACAAACCCAAATTGAGGGACATTCTACAGTATAACTAACATACACTCCTCACAAATGTCAAAGTCAAGAAAAATAAAGGTTGAGGAAGCTGTTACAGGTTAAAGAAAATTAAAATAATCTGACAACTATATACAATACACGATGCGGGTTTGGACTCTTCAATGGAAAAAAGTAGCTACAAAAGTCATTTATGGTACAATTGATGATTATTTGAATATGGACTGTGAATTCAATAACATTGTTGTACCGATGCTCAAATTTCTGATTTTGAGAATTGTAGTGTGGTTATGTGAAAGTCTTTGTTCTTAAGAAACACATAATTATTTCAGGGTAAGTAGGTAAAACATCTCCAGTTTACTCTCCATTGACTCAGAAAAAAATCACAGATAGATATAGGTCAATAGAGTGAGAGAATGACAAAGTAAATTGTGCAAAATGGAAATAATTGTTGAATCTGAGTAGAGGATGTATGAGATTTTCTTATACTATTCTCGTACCTTTTTGTAAATTTGAAATTGTATCAAAGTAGAAAGTTACAAAAAATAATCCTGGGAAATAAAACACAACATTTTATTTCCAAAGGTAAATCTCCATATTGGGAATTTTTCTTTTTTTCTTTTTTTTTTTTTTTGCTGTACACGGGCCTCTCACTGCTGTGGCCTCTTCCGTTGCAGAGCACAGGCTCCGGACGCGCAGGCTCAGCGGCCATGGCTCACGGGTCCAGCTGCTCCGTGGCATGTGGGATCTTCCCAAACGGGGGCAGGAACCCATGTCCCCTGCATCAGCAGGCGGACTCTCAACCACTGCGCCACCAGGGAAGCCCGGGAATTCTTATTAAATTCAAAAGATCCCAAGGTGCTTCAATAAGGATACTGCAGAGCAAATGTAAAAACAATTCTTAGGAGAATGGAAAAGGGCTATTTAAAGTTGTAATGGGCAAAGGGAATGTAGAAAGGAGTAAATTTCAGGTGAACAGTGCCTGTGCAGTCTACTGAAACTGTCAAAAAGGAAGTTCATGAGACACTTTGTCAGAAAATTCATCCACATAAAAACTGCTCAAACTACCAAAAAGGTGAAATGAGATCAGCTCACTGAGTTTATGAACCCAAATATTTATACTGATGCTTTTTCCAAGGGAGGCACAGTCAGGCATGTTTTTGTTTTCTTTGACTTTGTGGGCTTTGGAAATTGATGCTATTCAACAGTACATTAAAATATCTTAATGGTTTGAAAAGAGCTAACATGAGAAAAGACATGGAGAGAAACAGAAAAAAGTGGTGTTGAATAACATGGGAATCTCTGTCCAAAAATAAGAAATTGACAGCTTTTCCAAAGATCAGCCTGGAAGGTCACATTGACAGTACATGGTATTGCTAATGTTCACTGGTGTTCATGGAAGTGTCTTCTTTCATGTATTTAATGTATTTTTATTCTCAAAGACTACAAAGAAGCTGAGGTCAGTTCATTTGTGAACTTGTAGCCACAAATAATAAGTTTGTTATTTTTCAACCATCAACCTCTTCTTAACAATCCAGGGTCTGCATGGCTATTTGGCAAAAGCCAGAGCTTTTGTGAAGACATGACTAAGTCTAATTCAGCAAACTTGGGCCCTGGCACATTGTTGCCAATATTACCACCTTACTTTTGCAAAAAATGACACAAACACACACACACGCCACTTTCTAGTCACCATCTAATATTGTGTGGACATCACTCCCATGGAATCAAGTGCTATTTAAGTTATTCCTGTCAAGGTCCTAAAGTGAAATGCCCTCCTTGTATAAATTGTTCCAGAACTAAGGAATAACAGGTATTTTATTATACAGACTTCATGAAAAGTTATACCCATAGGTATCCTCATATTTTTCTCATGAGTCTTTAAATTTACTACCAAAAGATATATTTTTCGGAATAACCTGACAGAGGCAATAACATCTGACTTATGTCATAACGTTGACTAGTTCCATATGAAGCTGAATCAACAAGTGTGTGTGACTTTATTTTCTCTGGGAACTGGTGTGAGGTTTGGGAAAGCAGAGTCGGTGATAAGCAAATTTAAAAAATAGATCAGCTTTGATTTCATTTTTTGAGAAGATACAATTAGTACTAATGATAATAGAAAATAGTACCTGGTATTTCAACAGATTTTTAATTCAGTAAGGAAAATGTGGGAGACATGAGTCTTCTTTGCTGGTTTGCATCCTTTAATAAAGTACAAAGCCAAGATTCAAATGATTTGGCAGGTTAATATTTGGATTTTAAGTTCCTTATCTAAAAAATTTATACTGGGCTTCCCCGGTGGCGCAGTGGTTGAGAGTCCGCCTGCCGATGCAGGGGACGTGGGTTCGTGCCCCCGTCTGGGAAGATCCCACATGCCGCGGAGTGGCTGGGCCCGTGAGCCATGGCCGCTGAGCCTGTGCTCCGCAATGGGAGAGGCCACAACAGTGAGAGGCCCGCATACCATCCCCCCAAAAAAAACAAAAAAAAATTTATACTTGGATGAAAAAAATTTGAACGGTTGCATTTAAACACTTCTAAATCTTCTTATTCCTCAAACATTCTGATTATCTGATTCATTATATCCTCACTGTCTTTATAAACCTAAATGATTTTTTAAATTCCCAACCGTGGGAAGTGTTACTTTACACATAATGAAATTATGTTGCATTTTTCATGTTTATTCTCTGTCCGTCAGTGTTCTAACCGTGCCCCAACCAGAGATGTTATAAGTAATAATTATCACTTTGGTTGAAAAATTTCAAAATGGTCTTCTTTCACTTATATGAAACAAAGCATCTAATGAGAGCACTAATTTTACCTTTTATTTACTTGAAATTATTGCAGGAATTTTTTTTTTTTTTTAACCTACAAGTGTTGACTCCTAGGTAATTCAGGCTGCATTTTAATTTGAGGACAGAAGGGAAATGAATGTATGTAATGATGCCTTAGGCTTGTTCTTACCAGCTTTTTCTATTACTTTCTCTAGGGAAGGCTGGCAGAATAAAATAGATGTTTTTTTCCTGCTGAATTTATGCAGTTGGATCACCCCTGTGTTTCAAAGGCTCTCCCTACCTTTAGTTTTTGGAGAAAAAGTAGCTGTGAATTATCTTGTTATGAAAAGAATTTATTTTATTTTTTAAGAGTGAGGTCAGTCAACTGTGATTCACAGTTCAATTTAGCATTCACATTTTGCATTTATTGTTTATTTATTTTACATCCAAATTCCAATATATTATTACTGATTTTACTGTTGACAGAAAACAATGAAAAAGGTATTAGCTAGGAGTGAAGATATAATTTGGGGGGGCATGTTTTAAAAAACCATGAAAAATCAGTAATAGGGTAAAAAAGGGATGTTACTTTATGACCCTATCACAACACAGAGGTATTATTACCAGATATAAAATTTAACTCTGAAAATTAGTAGCACGCAATGTATTCCTATTATTATATTAAATGGTCATGAAATTGCTGGATTACTAACTTCAGAAATTAATGCCCTTTTCTCAAAGGTCATGTAAGCAGTAAAATATACTCAATCATGGACCAAAACATTGATCATTTCTGAGGCTATCTAGAAAGAATCAGAACATAAATTCCTTGCTGTAAACTGGGGGATATTCGGCTTGGTTTTGTTTACTTGTTTGCTTGTTTGTTTCTGAGACTGCCACCGACTTCATTGCCATGAATTGGGGTCCTATGCCTTGGACGATATTCTCCAGTACATTTTTCAGAGGCCAGTGAAATGAGCTATTAACAACCTTTAGCATCTTGTGTTCTCTGATTTCATGCCAGTTTTCTTGCATTAGTATTTAATTTCTGACCTGAATTGACCTGTTGTGTCATAGCCTTCTGTGGGGAAAAGATAATATTTTATGAATGCATTGCATGAGGGTTGAAAAATTCAGAAATAATGATGAGTGCCCAGGGCAAAATTCTGAAGCAGCTGTATTTCATTTTTAGAAGCTACCCCTCCTCTTTTTAATACCTCTTCCTACTTCTTGGTGTCTTCTGCCCCAGATTCAATCACCCCATACTTTCTTCCTGTAGCTGAGTGAGACTCAGTCTAATATACATACCTCAAAAGTACCCTATTTTCATTTCTTCACTAACATCAAATGACCCTTTTCAATATGCCATTAATTACTTCTCAGCTGGCTGTCTTTTGGAGAGCAATCTGAAGAAATCATCATCCAAAATCATCTAAAAATATGAATGACTAATAATACCTTAGTCTTCCAATGGTATTTGCCTTTTACAAATTTCTGTTGGAAAAAGTAAGTCTGAATCCAAATAAATTAATCACTGATGATGTAATCTTATCCAGAACTAAGAGCTGCTAAATCTGGGCCAAAAACCTTTTTTTTTAATTTGCTGTCTTAAGTTATACTACTCTCAAGTCCACCTAAATATGCCTGAGCAAGTCCTAAATTATTATCTCTAATTATTTTCTTATCAGTTGGACCTACAGTTGGTTATCACATTGCTTGGCTTTGGGAATGCTGAAATATTATATACACATGCAGAAAGATGGCCTTGTACTACATTAAATTAACTCACAAGTATTTTATCGAGTACCACTGTGTACCAGAAACAGTGCTAGAATTTTTAAAGTAAGGATGTAAAAAAGCCAACACCCTAAAAAGGGCTTCTGTTCTCATGGAATTCACAGTCTAGAGAGAAGTCAAGGAGCAAAAATATGCAAGTGCAGCATATCATGTAAAGGAGTATAAAGGAGAGAGAGTGACATTTATGCCACTTGATGAGAAATGGTATTTGAAGTGTAGGAAGAGAACTCTAGGCAGAGTAATATTTTCATTATTTGGATTATGTAGATATGTTACAAGAAAAAGTCCATATGAACAGTTTGAAGAAGGCAGTGTCTTCGTCTTCTTGGGCTGCTTTAACAAACATTACATTACCAGCATACATTTATCTCTTGCAGTTCTGAAGACTGGAAGTCCAAGATCAGGGTTCCAGAAAGGTCAGGTTCTGGTAAAGCCTTTCTTCGTAGTTTTCAGATTACCATCTTCTTGTTTGTTGTATCCTCACATGGTGGAGAGAAGGAAGCAATCAAGCTCTCTTTTGTTTCTTCTTATAAAGGCACTAATTCCATTTATAAGGGCTTCACCCTCATGACCTAATTACCTCCCAAAGGCCTCACCTTCTAATACCATCCAGCTGGGGGTTATAATTCAACTTAAGAATTTGCAGAGGACAGAAACATTCAGTTTGTAACAGTCAGTACTTGCCTTTAGTGGATGCTGTAATGTGCTGTCCAGATCACCCTTCAGGAAAAATGAACTTAGTGCCTAGGTGCTGGGAGTACTACTAACAGATAGTCTTCAGCTAAAGACTGCCTGTTATGGTGCATATGAAATTGGCATGTGTCACGTTAGTGGTCTAAATGCTCTTATGTATGGTTTTAACTCTGTAAGAAAACGTAAAAAGGAAGAGACAAAAAAGAATACCTTATGGAAAAAACTAAAGCAACTTGTTTGTAGGAAACAGTAAGGGTATTCAATTATACAAAAAGATAATGCTTATTAAAAAAAAGAAACCTGCAACAACAATAAGAAAAATTGTCCCCTCCCAATTCCTTTGTTGAAGCCCTAACCCCCTGTACCTCAGAATGTGACTTTATTTGGAGATAAGGCCTTTAAAAAGATAATTAAGCTTAAATGAGGTTTTATGGGTGAGCCCTAATCCAATATGACTGGTGTCCTTATAAGAAGAGGAAATTTGGACACACATAGAGACCCCAGGGATGCACATGCATGAAGGAAGGGGCACATGAAGATAGACCTCTGCAAGCCAAGGAGAGAGGGAGGGCTCAGAAGAAGCCAAACTGGCCAGTGTTTTGATCTTGGACTTCTAGCCTCCAGAACTGTGATAAAACAAATTTTTGTTGTTTAATCCACTGCATCTATTGTATTTTGTATGGCAGCCCTAGCAAATTAATACACTGCCCAAAAGTGTAATCTCTTCGCATTGGAGCCTCCATCTAATAACTGGTCGATGTGGAGACCATCCCAGGTTCAGAGCTCCCTACGGGGTTTGCTGAGGTCTCTATCAAGACTGCATTGTAGGGGCCTCCCTGGTGGCGCAGTGGTTGAGAGTCCGCCTGCCGATGCAGGGGGTGCGGGTTCGTGCCCCGGTCTGGGAGGATCCCATGTGCCGCGGAGCGGCTGGGCCCGTGGGCCATGGCCGCTGGGCCTGCGCATCCGGAGCCTGTGCTCCGCAGCGGGGAAGGCCACAGCGGTGAGAGGCCCGCATACCGCAAAAAGAAAAAAAAAAAAAAAAAAAAAAAAAGACTGCATTGTAGGCCAACATCTCCCTCCTCCCGACTCGGCTTCCCCTCCTTCCCTTCCACTAGTATTAACTGAGAGCGCTCTCCCTAATAAACTTCTGAGAAACTGATCCCTAAGCCTTAATTTTCTCCCTAATGACCCCAACCTAGGAGAGCTGGTGGCAGAACTGGTCTGAGAAAGACGACCCTCACATAGAATTTGAGAGCTGGATCACCCCACCCAGCTGGTGATGCTGGAGAGAACCCCATCTCTGGTGGTGAATAGAGAAGATAGTCCCTGCCATGGTGTTGGGCTGCACCGCCCAGGCCTGCAAGCCCTGTACTTGCCCATCCTCAAGACCAAGGAAAGAGCCCAGAGTCAGCAACAGAGACATCAATGGTTTAATGAATAGGGAGATCAAACGCATCTGAAGCAGGGTCCTGGAGCAACACCTCACCGTGTGCAGCAGACCAGGCAGGACACGGTGTCAGTCTTTGCTTCCAGGGAGAGGAGGAGGTTACCAGTTTAGGGGGAGTTGACATCAGATTGGCTCATTGGTTACCAGGTAAACGAGCAGAGGTGCACGCCCCTCACAACCCCTTGATAAGCTATCATGGAAGAGATGTTCTGATCTAAAGTTAGAACAATCATTAGCTGGGCCCAGGGGCAAGTATGTAGGAAGGTTAGTTATGTGAGTAAGGTGTAGGTGAAGCAGGCCCTGACCCAGCAGGGGGATGTACAGAGAGCAAGAGGACAGCCATCTTGGGTAGCCTGACCAAACACATGAGTACCCAGAAATGATTAAAACTTTCACAGAAGGTGAACTGGGATGGGATCACAGTGAAAGAAGATGCACTAGAAGGTAAGGTGCAGCAGGCATTTGAGATTAATGATGGGGGTGGAGGAAGAGAGTATAGTAATCTGTCATCCATCCTATCGACAGGGGATTGGTTTCAGGACCCACCACAGATACCAAAATTTGCAGATGCTCAAGTTTCATACTCAGCCCTCTGAATCCGTGGATGCAAAATTCAGGGTTACAGATGGCCAACTTTAGATTTATTGAAAAAAATCTGTGCCTGAGTGGACTTGTGCAGTTTAAACCCATGTTGTTCAAAGGTCAGTTATGCAGAAGTACTACACCTTTTTCATATATTTCTGCTATTCTTCAGTGGAGATTTTCTACTTCAAGGGGAGGAACATTGGATTAGTAGGTGAGTATTGATCAAAACTTCCAAAGGCAGCTTCTAATAAAATTCCTGCACGCTCACCTCTCTTTCAGAGTCTGCTTCTCAGAGATCAGAATGTGTGACTCTGCCTTTTATCACTAATATATGACTCTCCCAGAACCATAGTTTGCCCGTGAGTCTTCTCCAGAAAGGCTAATCATGAACCTTTGGACAGAAACCCAGAAGTACAGGTTGACAAAAATTCTAAACATAGGTCACATTCCCATTTATTCACTTCACCATTACTCCCACCCTTCTCCCCAAACCCTGGCAGTCTCCTGGGGCTTGTATGCTCAATAATCTAGCTTGTTTCTATCTTTGTGACATTAGCTAAGCTTTGATTACCCTTAGTATTAGGAGATCAAAGAGAGTTACAGAAACACCTTCAATTCTTTCAAACATTGCCTCAGGGAGTCAAATAGTTCCCTGACTTCTTCAAGGATGGTCTTTGACAAACCTTGAGAACAGAAACCCCCAAGTAAATGTATGAACTCATCATGTCTTTTCCATATATCTCTAATATTCTTCAGTAGAGATTTCTACTTAAAGCAAGAAAGCATTGGGTTTTTCAATATTCAAGAAAGAATATTGATCAAATTTATAGATTTGTCTAAGTCTTCTTATGCTGAGTTCTGCAAATAGTTGCCAACTCTACCCAGTTTTTTCAAGACAATGCTGGCAGAGTATTTGATGGCATGGCTGACTTTTTGTCCCCTTTGTTTCTGTTCCTTTTGTTTTTATGTACTAGTAAACATAAAGTACCTACTAAATAATAAAAACTTGAAGATTTCTTAAAAGAGCAATATTGAGCGCAAAATAAATATTTGGCAATGATGTAAGAAAAATGAGAAAAAAAAGAAAAGCGTGATAAAATGTTAGCAAAAATAAATCACTGGATAAATATTTCACTTTTTGAAAGAGTGTTTTTAGGTGACAGTATTCCCAGGAAACAAACTTAGCATAAATGTGGGGTGCCTCAGTTATGAATAAAACAGGAAAATGAAAGAGGGCATTTAAGTATAGCACACGTACTGTTTACTTATGGAAGTAATGTAAGTTCAGAGAAGATAAACAGCACAGTACTAACACCATTGCTTTTATAAATATCTCTTTTAAACCATTTCTGCTAGTGCTGACAGAGAACCAAAGAAAGTGTGTGCTTAGAAACAAAGCAATTGTGAAGTATCTGACCCATCTCATTACCTCTGTTACATCAAAATAACCCAGTAGGTATGTGAGATTGTGACTGCAATTTTGGGCAATAGTATATGGGTCCACTTCATAAAACTGCTGAAGTGCAGCCTGAAACATTGGAGTAGATATGTCACAACAGAGGAGAGACCCACACATCTTAATGCTTTTGTTTTTAATCAACAAGTCCATTCTTAAAGGAAAATGACTGCCAATCCTGCTAATCCCCAACCAATAACCAAGGAAATCCTGTGTCCTTAAGGAGAGGATGCATTAATATATGGTATTATTTGTGACCGTACCATAACATGGGATTCTTGCATTGACTGCAAGAATGATCACAGACAAGAAGCATTGACCTCTCCTGGCTCTCCTCTTTTCTGATAATTTATTTCTAACTCCCTTCACAGCTCTTCACCCATAAACAGCTCTCGATGTTTATGTCTACCCTGGGTAATCTCGTCCCATTCTTGTAGGTTCAGTTTCTACATGCCCAAATCTGTATCTTTCACTGACCTCTCTCCTGAGGGCAAGATTCAGACATTCAACTGCCAGCTGAATACATCTAATGGAAAGTCCCATTGGTAATTCAAATTCATCGTGTCTAAAAGAAAACTCAGGACTTCCAATCTCTTTTCCAATTTATCTCCAAAGTTGCTATTATTCACGTATGGTCTATTTCAGTTAGCAACATTCAACCTCTGAATTATATCTCCACCATTTTTCTCCGCATTTCTCTTCTTACCACACCAGCTGTGTCTGTTCTCTGTCGATCCCTCCCTACCTCTCATGTAGAGCATTGCAGAACCCTTCTAACAGGCTACCCTCTCTGCAAATCTCTTCCCTTTCCAGTCCATCCTGAACCTTCAGATATATACACATACGCTGCAAAAGCACCCTTGATATTTTTACGTCACTACAGAATAAAGTCCAAAGCAGAAGCTGTGACTGACAACGCCTTTATAACTGTGTCCAGGTGTGTATCTGATTGTCTTTTGCCATCCTGTGTCAGGCCCCTGCATGCACCTATGAGCCTCTGTGCTTCTACTCCGGGTTTTCTCTCTGCCTGTAGTATTTTTGTTCTTATTCTACACTTGATGAACTCCTTAAATTATAGTTTAAACCTTAAGTTACCAGCTCTGTGAAGCCACGGTTCTATACAGGCTTAGTTGTTATCCACACGTTCCATCCCATAATGCCACACCATTTTGTACTTCTGTATCATAGAGTACTTGTCATGTTATAATATGTTTATGAATTCCTTACTCACTTATTAGAAAGACAAAGATCATGTCTTACCCATATTTGCATCTGCTCAACTACACTAAAAGACTATTTTTCCCCCAATTTTTATAAAGTTGAAACTCTATTTTGAATACTTTTCTTTATCAGACCTTTGCTCTGAAAAATTCTGGGGACCCAGACTTTTCCAGTGTTGTATCATCAGCCGATGGCATTTATCTTCTCTTCCCAGGCTGTCACCTGGGACATCCATGCCTCTCAACTGCTTTCCCACAACCTATTCAGCTCCCATCCCCTATGACACACCACCTGCAAGTTCATTCCAAATACAGTTTGCTGTTTGTGGTACTTAACACCAGATTAAAAAATTAATTTCTTCATGATTACATTCATTACATAAACATATTCTCTCATAAATATGTATTTTGTGGTAAATATATTTCTTGAAATTTTAACAACCTGAAAAATAATCATAGGAATATTGAATGATGTGCATGTAATAGAAAATGATAATAGAACTCAGCATTTGTATTTCTAATCTTTATAAAGTGAAAGTTGTTTTGACAGAGTATTCCTCTCTTGATTTTTGGCTTCTGAAAATGTTTGTTGGTGAATGTCAGTCACATCATTTTCAGGGTTGATCTACACACTTAGCTTAATGTCTTTGTTTGTATAAACAAATTTTTCTGTCTTTGCTTCATCATACTTTTCCTGTAAGAAAGATCATTTTTTTCATAGTTCTCTAAAGTTTAGCATTAACCACTTTCACGTGATTATGTCACAATTAAGGAAATTAAATTTCATACCTCTACCAAAAATAATGTACATTCAAAATAGTAATTCAAAATAGAAATCAGTATTACTTTAATCTCTTAAATTATAAACATCTTAAAGCACTTCACAATGTTCAATTTTCTGTTTAGTGATGAGTGTGAAAGTACATTGTCATTTATTATTTTGTATATACCTCTTAAGTATGAACATTTCTAAATATATTTGTCTAGAAACAACACCAAAATTTAATATAAACTTTATCAGTTTATGGAGGAGTATTATTTCAAATAATGCATAAAATACCAGATGATTACAAGAATATTAAGATAGTACATATGCTACTTGAGAATCATAGCCATTTTCATATAGACTTATGATAAATTAAAAACGTTAAGATTACCAAGCCAAAAAATCTCATCTTACAGTATAATGATTCAAATGTAAGTAAATATAAAACATTAATTTTTATAAAATATGCAAGCATTTCTAACTAGGGCAATGAATGTCTCAAAGCAATTGCTTCATTGTAAATCATTATACAATCATGTATGAATACATGCATAATTTGAGTTTTATAATTACCTCTTAATCGAAATAGTGTCTTGATATTTAATTTCTTTTTCAATCTGCATATGCCTAAGGATAGCAGAATGCATTTGAAGAAATTCTACCTAGGGGAGTAGGGCTTCAACTTTATAGCAACATGTGAAAAGGTTACTGTGGTACGCTGTGGTTAATTAAAGCAGAGTCCCCGGTAGTCTACTTCTTAATTAGAGGAATGTTCTAAATAAGACATTCATTTTATCTTTTTTTGGTTATACCCATTGGTCGTGGTTTGCCAGCCTAAGGGTTGGAGAACAGATTCTCATCATCCTTCACTCCATGTGCCTTCATGGTCAAGGAGAACTTGCTCTTCATCCACAAACAATGCCCTTTCTCTGCAATCAAATGCTCATCCATCCCCACAAAATCAAATGGACCTAGAGCATGTTTGGGAGTCAGGGTGGACATTCTTAAATACATCTATGGGAAATTAGCTGGAAGCTTCTTGATGGCACAATTGTGTTCTTACTCATCTCTTTAGCACCCCGGCCCCCATCCTCTGTCCCACAGAAGGCATGATGAAAATATTTATCTCAATTGATTAGATAATATCCTGGTAACACAGCTCAACTCATTTTCTTCCACATATAAATACTACCCCCTAAACATACGAACACGCTTTACTTTAGATCCCTTCTCTTAACGCTTAGTGCCGTAAATTTGTTGGCCGTGTGTCCTGGTTTACCCTTATTATTGTGACATAATTATTAATAGTGCCCCCTTTCATTCTCAAAGGTGATCTTGTTTGAACATTGTGCTAGGCCGAATAACGTCCCCCTAAAGATGTCCATGTTCTCATTCCTGTAACTTGTATGTTATCTTACATGACAAAGGGATTTTGCAGATGCGACTAAGAGTATAGACCTTGAGAGGCAGAGATTAACCTGGTTTAGCCGTGTGGACCCAACTAGTGCATCCTTGAAAGCAGAGAATCTTTCTTGAGTGAGTCAGAGAGATGTGGCAGAAAAGAAAGGAAGATTCCAAGCATGAGAGGGACTCAGACCATCTTTGCTGGCTTTGAAGATGGGGTACAGGAACAAGAGGCAAGGAATGTGGGTGGCCTCGAGATGCTGGGAACAGTCCTCTGCTCACAGCCAGCAAGGAAAGGGGGCCCTCAGCCTGACAGCCTTGAGGAACTGAATTCTGCTAATAACCCAAATGAACAGGGAAATCTATCTCCCCCTAGAAACTCCAAATAAGAATGCAGCCTGATGACACATTTGATTTTAGCCTGATGAGACCTTTGCCGTATTTCTGATCTACAGAACTGTAAGGTAGAATAAGTTTGTCTAAGCTACTAAGTGTGTAGTAAATTTTTAGGGCAGTATATTACCTTGGGATGGTATAAAAAATATCATAGACTAGGTGTCTTAACAGACATTTATTTCTCACATGTCCAAGATCAAGTCTGGCAGACTTATTTCTTGGTGAGAATTCTCTTCTGGTTTGCAGACAGCCACCTTCTCACTGTGTCCTCTCATGAAGGAGAGAGTGGGTCTGGGGTCTCTTTCTCTTCTTATAAGGACAGTAATCCCATCATGAAGACCCCACCCTCATGACCTCCCCTAAACCTAGTTATGTCCCAAAGCACCCACCTCCAAATACCATCACATTGGGGGTTAGGGCTTCAGCATGGGAATTTTGGGGGCACAAACATTCAGCCCCCAATAGGCAGCAGTAGAAAACTAATACAGACATTAATTACATGGTCACCCTGGTCAGGAAGCTGTGCCAGAGCAGTGAATACAAAGCCTGCATAGTAGGAGCCCGAATTATAAACCCACGTCAATTCAAGAGTCAGACTGAGTGCAGGGTGTAGAGAAAGGCCGTCGCTCCACCCTCCGCAGTATCTGTTGCCACACCCTCCAGGATTCCGGAAGAGAATGGGAGTGTGTATTTCATATACAGCGAACTATCAGGTGGTGCTGGTTTTATGCTATTAGAGGTTGAAATTTAATTTCGTCTCTCCAGAAGAGCTAGTTTATAGATACATACAGAATGACCATGTTGACATTTTTGAGAGTATCATAATACAGCTGAATGAATGAGTTATATGAAAGAGGAAAGCACTTAAGTGTTTGAAAAAAGCTGCTTCAGCTGCTGTGGATTTCCACTGAGTGGGTGCTGCCTTCTGCAACTGCTGTTTCAGGCTCAACTGCTGCTTTGTCTTTCGACATTCTGGAAATCAATTACTTTAGTTTTAACCAGCTTGCTTACTGTTAAGCAATAAAATCCATTTCTTCAGGAAATCATTTTTCTCCTTAGGGAGAGAAAGTGCATAAGTAATATGAATATACAAAATTGGAAACTGAGTATCAAATTCTCCTATGTTGAAAAAAAAATAATAAAACATTAAAAAAATTTTTCTATGTTGGTAAAACCTATAAGGTCCTAAAGAAAGATGCTTAGTTACCTTGAGAGGTAGATTATATGGGAGTAGATGTGGAGATGGATAGGGAGTGGGGCTTGGGTAGAGATGAGGAAAACTTTGAAGATGGGGTAAAACGTATCAGAAAGCGAGCAAGCCTGGGTCCTGCCCTTCTCCTGCATTGCGGTTGTCACAGTGTGGTCCCTGGGCCAGCAGCATCGGCATTCTCTGGGACCTGGCAAGAAATGGAAATTCTTGGGCTCCAGACCTCTGGAATTAGAAACTCTGGGGGTGGAAGTCCAACAACCTACATTTTAACAGTTCCACTGTGTGCTAATGTTTGAGAAAGTGCCTAACAAAAAACACAGCAAACCCCAACCATTCACCTTCCAAGTGGTTCTCTTAGCTTTTGCTGAAGTTACCTTGTGAGGTGTCTTCAGGGATATAAACAGGGGGTCCACTGAGGAGGCTCCTGCAGCTGGAATATTGTTTTGGGGGGAACTACGTACTCCTGGTAGAGGTCTTAACTACTGTAAGTCAAAGAAGATTCTTAACACAGCACGTGCTTACTAAATGCAAAGTAATAATTAAAACTGATATGTTAACATTTATAATGGGTAGGAATCCACAAGAAGAGACAAAGTAATTATATCTATTTGGTCTCAAAGTTTGTTCCATCTTCTCTCTACATTATCATTTCAGACTCTATTTACTTGCATGGTAACAATATTGTAGTGAAATTATTGTAGTGAAAAATAGTTTGTAAATGTACAGAGATTCATATGCCTGTTTCCTTTCCTGCAGATTAATGTATTTAAACACAACATAGTTTGATCGATCGATCTATCATCTACCTATCTATTTTCCTGATAAAAAATTTTTTTGATTTTACCACTTGTACCTAGAACTACAATAGTCTCCTGAGTAGCTAGAAGAACATATTGAAAATAAATACCTAAATAATGGAAGGCTAATGGTGTTAAACCTAAGAAATTTAGCTCTTGAAAATAACAAACCATACTTACAGCATTCTAGCTTTCAGGGTGTGAAGTTTATCAGAAAAAAATGTTAAAGAGGAAAATAATAACTCAGCATGGCATTCTTAATGACTGTATATAATTAGAAGAGGGTTTTTAGAAAGAATGGCAGCAAATAGGACCTATCCAATTAGAGATTTTATTTTATTTTTAATATTTATTTATTTATTTTGGCTGTGCCGGGTCTTAGTTGCCATGTGCGGGCTCAGAGTTGCGGCATGTGGACTTCTTAGTTGCGGCATGCATGTGGGATCTAGTTCCCTGACCAGGGATTGAACCCAGGCCTCCTGTATTGGGATCGGTGTCTTACCCACTGGACCACCAGGGAAGTCCAATTAGAGATTTTAGATACAGCTTAAGTCTCTTGCAACATTTGTTGGTTTGAATGTACTTTAGGCTGAGATGTTGTTAATGTAAGATAATGCCCTTTCAAAACATTGTCTTGCTTCACTGTGTACCTTTAATAATTACTGCCAATTCTTTTTGTTGTGTACAGTTTGATAGATTTGACTATTTTAATTTTTATGACTAACCAATGTTCCTAGTAAATCTTAGAAATATTATATGTAATTAAAACAATGCCAATGGTAAATGAAAAAAATATAGGAAAGATTTGGGTTTTGAAATCCACTGACAAGTCCCTACAAGTTGGAAAAGACAGAGGAGAAATTAATGAGAAGTTGGTCCATTTGGAGTTCTCACATACACCACAGCATTATAATACTCAGGTTAGTATAGGATAATATTCACCATCTTCAAAATCATTAAGGGCTCAAATGTCAACTCTCAGGAAGCCCTCCCTGAAATCAAGTCCAATTTAGATGACACTCCATATACTCTCATGTATCTCTCTGCTACGGTATATAATAAAGTACATAATAATACTCACAAGTTATTGTAAATGCTAGGTGACTTCTCTGCTTTGACTACTGCTTTCACACACCCAGTATTTCATGATCACTTTTGTCTTCTCTTTCTAGTGTCTAGCAAAGTAATTAGTATGTTGTATATTCTAAATAAAATAAATGTGGAATGGGTAAATGAATCAATGTTTATATGTAATGTATGCAAATATGGTTAACAGTTGAAAGCAAATATAGATGATAAGACAGTGGTTGTCTCAATTTTATACTAGTTGCTTTTGATATTTGTATTGAGGCTTTATAAAAACATCGTGATTTAAAGAAGTAAAAAAAATCTAATTTATTTTATAAAATAAATAAAATAGTTTCATAAAATAGTAGGTTACTTTATAATTATATTGAATTTTACTCTTTTTAGTAAAACAAAATTTATAAATGGGAGTATTCAACAATCATACAAGTAAAACCCTACCTCTACCTGCTAACCATCTTTGTTTCCTCAAATTTTTGCTCAATCTTATTTTATTAGAAGATGATTCTGTGCTATTTAAATGACTAACTTACTTTGTTTTTAATGTGATTTGTAGTGACAAATTCTGAAGTAAGAACTGAGGTGCTATGTTTCTAATACTGAAAGTTGGCTTAAGGCAATAAGAGAAGAGTAAAGCTTATGTTGACTTCTGTTTTATTCATGTCGGACACTTTCCCATATATTTTCTACCATTTTATTTTTTGCTTTTTTAAACTTTTTATTTATTTATTGTTTTGGGGAAAACAACAGATGGTTTTATATCATGCCTCATGACTACTCAAATTATGAGTTACTCTATTCTCTATTATTTGTATGCAAACTTCTTAATTTTTTGTTCCTAAAATTAAAATAAGCAAAGAGAGAATATTTTTCTCCTCAACTCCACCCCCATTGATTTTTTTTTATTGAGGTATAATTGACATATTGTATTAGTTCAGGTGTACAACATAGTAATTCAACATTTGTATACATTGCAACATAGCACAATAAGTCTAGTGGCCATCTTTCACCTTATAAAGTTAATACAGTATTATTGACTATATTTGCCAAGTTGTACATTACATCCCCATGACATTTATTTTACATTTTCTGTCATTTTATAATAGCATTGTCATTAAAATATTTTCTTTTTTTTTTTAGTATGAACAAGGTTTTATTGACATATATATATATATATGTACATAAAGCTGGGAAAGAGAAGGGCCCATTGAGGCAAATGCATAGGGGGAGAGGAAGCATCTGAAAGCAGCAGTGGGCATCCTGCCAGTTCCAAGTCTAGGGAAAACTGCCCCGGAGCTTGGGTCCGCCAAGTTAACAGTCAAGCCAGGGATGGCACAGTGGATGATACATGCAGCTCTCTTCCATTATCCTAACTGGAACTTCTCAAGTCTGGTGTAGTTCTGAAGTGGGCTCATATGCCACATACACATGCACACACACACACACACACTCTTGCACACCCCTGAGGTGTGGTCCTCTGGCTTGCTGTAGGAAGAGAGGAGGTTAAGTTTCACTTAAAGGGGCTGAGCCGCTTTCCAGTGAGGCAAAGTCCATTCATGGTTACACAGTTTGCAGAATAAGATCTGCTCTTCATTTTTTGAGTTTCTTCATAGAAGAAGGGAATTAGCTGATGGCTCCTATGAAGCCCTGGGCAGGTTATGAGGCTGCCAGACTCCTAGGAGCACAGGCACAGCTGCCCTGACCAGGAACCTCCAAACACAATGCTGGCTCGTCTAAGTCAGAGGGGTGTCCTGACTTGGGGGTCCAGTGTTCTTACTGAGAGTAGAGGTTCCTCTCTAAATATGGATGGTGCCATCCCCCATGGCACCCCCTGGGTTTTGGCCAGGGGGTGCCCCAGGTGCTTTGTATGAATGCGGCACCAAAAGTGTATCCAGTCACAGCAGGTGTGGTGCTGTCCCCCATCGCCCCCCCTTGTTCTCTGCACAGATGGTTCCAAGTCTGATGGCAATTATTGACACAGGGCCTCCGGCACCAGTGAGATGCTGTTCCCTCCATCCGCACCACCTGTGTATTGGCCAGATGGGTCCCAGTTGTAAGCTGGAATACCAGGTCCTCCAATCATGGGAATGATGTTCTTCCCTCCTAGACGACCACCACCTGGATTGTGGGCAGGTGGGCCCCTTGTGTTTGGAAATAAGGTAGAACTGGAAGTGTGTTGAAACCCACGGGTGGTACACACACTTGCAACTCCAACAGATGTGGTGTGCTTTGATGGAAGGTGGAAACTGACATGTCCCTTGACACAGATTTCTTCTCCTTGGTGATGGAACTTTTAAAAAAAATTTTTTTTCAACTTTATTGGAGTATAATTGCTTCACAATGGTGTATTAGTTTCTGCTTTATAACAAAGTGATTCAGTTATACATATACATCTGTTCCCATATCCCTTCCCTCTTGCGTCTCCCTCCCACCCTACCTATCCCACCCCTCCAGGTGGTCACAAAGCACCGAGCTGATCTCCCAGTGCTGTGCGCTGCTTCCCACTAGCTATCTACCTTACGTTTGGTAGTGTATATATGTCCATGCCTCTCTCTCGCTTTGTCACAGCTTACCCTTCCCCCTCCCCATATCCTCAAATCCATTCTCAAGTAGGTCTGTGTCTTTATTCCTGTTTTACCCCTAGGTTCTTCATGACATTTTTTTTTCTTAAATTCCATATATATGTGTTAGCATATGGTATTTGTCTTTCTCTTTCTGACTTACTTCACTCTGTATGACAGACTCTAGGTCTATCCACCTCATTACAAATAGCTCAATTTTGTTTCTTTTTATGGCTGAATAATATTCCATTGTATATATGTGCCACATCTTCTTTATCCATTCATCCGATGATGGACATTTAGGTTGTTTCCATCTCCGGGCTATTGTAAATAGAGCTGCAATGAACATTTTGGTACATGACTCTTTCTGAATTATGGTTTTCTCAGGGTATATGCCCAGTAGTGGGATTGCTGGGTCGTATGGTAGTTCTATTTTTAGTTTTTAAAGCAACCTCCATACTGTTCTCCATAGTAGCTGTACCAATTCACATTCCCACCAGCAGTGCAAGAGTGTTCCCTTTTCTCCACACCCTCTCCAGCATTTATTGTTTCAAGATTTTTTGATGATGGCCATTCTGACTGGTGTGAGATGATATCTCATTGTAGTTTTGATTTGCATTTCTCTAATGATTAATGATGTTGAGCATTCTTTAATGTGTTTGTTGGCAGTCTGTATATCTTCTTTGGAGAAATGTCTATTTAGGTCTTCTGCCCATTTTTGGATTGGGTTGTTTGTTTTTTGCTATTGAGCTGCATGAGCTGCTTATAAACTTTGGAGATTAATCCTTTGTCAGTTGCTTCATTTGCAAATATTTTCTCCCATTCTGAGGGTTGTCTTTTGGTCTTGTTTATGGTTTCCTTTGCTGTGCAAAAGCTTTTAAGTTTCATTAGGTCTCATGTGTTTATTTTTATCTTTATTTCCATTTCTCTAGGAGGTGGGTCAAAAAGGATCTTGCTGTGATTTGTGTCATAGAGTGTTCTGCCTATGTTTTCCTCTAAGAGTTTGATAGTTTTTGGCCTTACCTTTAGGTCTTTAATCCATTTTGAGCTTATTTTTGTGCATGGTGTTAGGGAGTGATCTAATCTCATACTTTTACATGTCCCTGTCCAGTTTTCCCAGCACCACTTATTGAAGAGGCTGTCCTTTCTCCACTGTACATTCCTGCCTCCTTTATCAAAGATAAGGTGACCATATGTGCGTGGGTTTATCTCTGGACTTTCTATCCTGTTCCATTGATCTATCTTTCTGTTTTTGTGCCAGTACCATACTGTCTTGATTACTGTAGCTTTGTAGTATAGTCTGAAGTCAGGGAGCCTGATTCCTCAAGCTCCATTTTTTGTTCTCAAGATTGCTTTGGCTATTCGGGGTCTTTTGTTTTTCCAAACAAATTTTGAAATTTTTTGTTCTAGTTCTGTGAAAAATGCCAGTGGTATTTTGATAGGGATAGCATTGAATCTGTAGATTGCTTTGGGTAGTAGAGTCATTTTCACAACATTGATTCTTCCAATCCAGGAACATGGTATATCTCTCCATCTATTTGTATCATCTTTAATTTCTTTCATCAGTGTCTTATAATTTTCTGCATACAGGTGTTTTGTCTCCTTAGGTAGGTTTATTCCTAGATATTTTATTCTTTTTGTTGCAATGGTAAATGGGAGTGTTTTCTTGATTTCACTTTCAGATTTTTCATCCTTAGCTTATAGGAATGCCAGAGATTTCTGTGCATTAATTTTGTATCCTGCTACTTTACCAAATTCATTGATTAGCTCTAGTAGTTTTCTGGTAGCATCTTTAGGATTCTCTATGTATAGTATCATGTCATCTGCAAACAGTGACAGCTTTCCTTCTTCTTTTCCAATTTGAATTCCTTTTATTTCTTTTTCTTCTCTGATTGCTGTGGCTAAAACTTCCAGAACTATGTTGAATAAGAGTGGTGAGAGTGGGCAGCCTTGTCTTGTTCCTGATCTTAGTGGAAATGGTTTCAGTTTTTCACCATTGAAGATGATGTTTGCTATGGGTTTGTCATATATGGCCTTTATTATGTTGAGGAAAGTTCCCTCTATGCCTACTTTCTGCAGGGTTTTTATCATAAATGGGTGTTGAATTTTGTCAAAAGCTTTCTCTGCATCTATCGAAATGATCATATGGTTTTTCTCCTTCAGTTTGTTAATATGGTGTATCACGTTGATTGATTTGCGTATATTGAAGAATCCTTGCATTCCTGGAATAAACCCCACTTGATCATGGTGTATGATCCTTTTAATGTGCTGTTGGATTCTGTTTGCTAGTATTTGGTTGAGGATTTTTGCATCTATGTTCATCAGTGATATTGGCCTGTAGTTTTCTTTGTGACATCCTTGTGGTTTTGGTATCAAGGTGATGGTGGCCTCGTAGAATGAGTTTGGGAGTGCTCCTCCCTCTGCTATATTTTGGAAGAGTTTGAGAAGGATGGGTGTTAGCTCTTCTCTAAATGTTTGATAGAATTCGCCTGTGAAGCCATCTGGTCCTGGGCTTTTGTTTGTTGGAAGATTTTTAACCACAGTTTCAATTTCAGTGCTTGTGATTGGTCTATTCATATTTTCTGTTTCTTCCTGATTCAGTCTTAGCAGGTTGTGCATTTCTAAGAATTTGTCCATTTCTTCCAGGTTGTCCATTTTATTGGCATAGAGTTGCTTGTAGTAATCTCTCATGATTTTTGTATTTCTGCAATGTCAGTTGTTACTTCTCCTTTTTCATTTCTAATTCTATTGATTTGACTCTTCTCCCTTTTTTTCTTGATGAGTCTGGCTAATGGTTTATCAATTTTGTTTATCTTCTCAAAGAACCAGCTTTTAGTTTTATTGATCTTTGCTATCGTTTCCTTCATTTCTTTTTCATTTATTTCTGATCTGATCTTTATGATTTCTTTCCTTCTGCTAACTTTGGGGGTTTTTGTTCTTCTTTCTCTAATTGCTTTAGGTGCAGGGTCAGGTTGTTTACTCGAGATGTTTCCTGTTTCTTAAGGTGGTATTGTATTGCTATAAACTTCCCCCTTAGAACTGCTTTTGCTGCGTCCCATAGGTTTTGGGTCATCGTGTCTCCATTGTCATTTGTTTCTAGGTATTTTTTTATTTCCTCTTTGATTTCTTCAGTGACCACTTCGTTATTGAGTAGTGTATTGTTTAGCCTCCATGTGTTTGTATTTTTTACAGATCTTTTCCTGTAATTGATGTCTAGTCTCATAGCATTGTGGTCGGAAAAGATACTTGATACAATTTCAATTTTCTTAAATTTACCAAGGCTTGATTTGTGACCCAAGATATGATCTATCCTGGAGAATGTTCCATGAGCACTTGAGAAAAATGTGTATTCTGTTGTTTTTGATGGAATGTCCTATAAATATCAATTAAGTCCATCTTGTTTAATGTATCATTTAAAGCTTGTGTTTCCTTATTTATTTTCATTTTGGATGATCTGTTCATTGGTGAAAGTGGGGTGTTGAAGTCCCCTACTATGAGTGTGTTACTGTCAATTTCCCCTTTTATGGCTGTTAGTATTTGTCTTATGTATTGAGGTGCTCCTATGTTGGGTGCATAAATATTTACAATTGTTATATCTTCTTCTTGGATCGATCCCTTGATCATTATGTAGTGTCCTTCTTTGTCTCTTCTAATGGTCTTTATTTTAAAGTCTATTTTGTCTGATATGAGAATTACTACTCCAGCTTTCTTTTGATTTCCATTTGCATGGAATATCTCTTTCCATCCCCTTACTTTCAGTCTGTATGTGTCTCTAGGTCTGAACTGGGTCTCTTGTAGACAGCATATATATGGGTCTTGTTTTTGTATCCATTCAGCCACTCTGTGTCTTTTGGTGGGGGCATTTAGTCCATTTACATTTAAGGTAATTGTCGATATGTATGTTCCTATTCCCATTTTCTTAATTGTTTTGGGTTCGTTATTGTAGGTATTTTCCTTTTGTTGTGTTTCTTGCCTAGAGAAGTTCCTTTAGCATTTGTTGTAAAGCTGGTTTGGTGGTGCTGAACTCTCTCAGCTTTTGCTTGTCTGTAAAGGTTTTTATTTCTCCATCAAATCTGAATGAGATCCTTGCTGGGTAGAGTAGTCTTGGTTGCAGGTTTTTCTCCTTCATCACTTTAAATATGTCCTGCCACTCCCTTCTGGCTTGTAGCATTTCTGCTGAAAGATCAGCTGTTAACCTGATGGGGATTCCCTTGTGTGTTATTTGTTGTTTTTCCCTTGCTGCTTTTAATATGTTTTCTTTGTGTTTAATTTTTGACAGTTTGATTAATATGTGTCTTGACGTATTTCTCCTTGGATTTATTCTGTATGGGACTCTCTGTGCCTCCTGGACTTGATTAACTATTTCCTTTCCCATATTAGGGAATTTTTCAACTATAATCTCTTCAAATATTTTCTCAGTCCCTTTCTTTTTCTCTTCTTCTTCTGGAACCCCTATAATTCGAATGTTGGTGCATTTAATGTTGTCCCCGAGGTCTCTGAGACTGTCCTCAGTTCTTTTCATTCTTTTTTCTTTATTCTGCACTGCAGCAGTTATTTCCAATATTTTATCTTCCAGGTCACTTATCCGTTCTTCTGCCTCAGTTATTCTGCTATTGATCCCATCTAGAGTATTTTTAATTTCATTTATTGTGTTGCTCATCATTGCTTGATTCATCTTTAGTTCTTCTAGGTTCTTGTTAAACGCTTCTTGTATTTTCTCTATTCTATTTCCAAGATTTTGGATCATCTTTACTATCATTATTCTGAATTCTTTTTCAGGTAGACTGCCTATTTCATTTGTTAGGTCTGGTGGGTTTTTATCTTGCTCCTTCACCTGCTGTGTGTCTTTCTGTCTTCTCATTTTGCTTATCTTACTGTGTTTCGGGTCTCCTTTTTGCCGGCTGCAGGTTCGTAGTTTCCGTTGTTTTTGGTGTCTGTCCCCAGTGGCTAAGGTTGTTTCAGTGGGCTGTGTAGGCTTCCTAGTGGAGGGGACTGGTGCCTGTGTTCTGGTGGATGAGGCTGGATCTTGTCTTTCTTGTGGACAGGTCCACATCTGGTGGTGTGTTTTGGGGTGTCTGTGGCCTTATTATGATTTTAGGCAGCCTCTCTGCTAACGGGTGGGGTTGTGTTCCTGTCTTGCTAGTTGTTTGGCATAGGGTATCCAGCACTGTAGCTTGCTGGTTGTTGAGTGAAGCTGGGTGCTGGTGTTGAGATGGAGATCTTTGGGAGATTTTCGCTGTTTGATATTATGTGGAGCTGGGAGGTCTCTTGTGGACCAGTGTCTTGAAGTTGGCTCTCCCACCTCAGAGACACAGCACTGACTCCTAGCTGCAGCACCAAGAGCCTTTCATCCACACGGCTCCTCAATTTGGGATGATTCGTTGTCTATTCATGTATTCCACAGATGCAGGGTACAGCAAGTTGATTGTGGAGCTTTAATCCACTGCTTCTGAGACTGCTGGGAGAGATTTCCCTTTCTCTTTATTCTCACAGCTCCCGGGTCTCAGCTTTGGATTTGGCCTCGCCTCTGCCTGGAGGTTGCTGGAGGGCGTCTGTTCTTTGCTCAGACAGGACGGGGTTAAAGGAGCAGCTGCTTCGGGGACTCTGGCTCACTCAGGCCGCGGGGAGGGAGGGGTACGGATGCGGGGCGAGCCTGCGGCGGCAGAGGCCGGCGTGACGTTGCACCAGCCTGAGGCGTGCCGTGCGCTCTCCCGGGGAAGCCATCCCTGGATCCCCGGACCCCGGCAGTGGCGGGCTGCACAGGCTCCCCGGAAAGGGGGCGTGGACAGTGATCTGCGCTCGTACACAGGCCTCTTGGCGGCGGCAGCAGCAGCCCCAACGTCCCAGGCCCGTCTCTGGGGTCTGCGCTGATAGCCGTGGCTTGCGCCCATCCCTGGAGCTCCTTTAAGCAGCGCTCTTAATCCCCTCTCCTCACGCACCAGGAAACAAAGAGGGAAGAAAAAGTCTCTTGCCTCTTCGGCAGGTCCAGACATTTTCCCGGACTCCCACCCGGCCAGCCGTGGCGCACTAACCCCTTCAGGCTGTGTTCACGCCGCCAACCCCAGTCCTCTCCCTGCGCTCTGACCAAAACCCAAGCCTCAGCTCCCAGCCCCGCCCGCCCCAGCGGCCGAACAGACAAGCCTCTCGGGCTGGTGTGTGCCTGAGGGCACCGATCCTCTGTGCCGAAATCTCTCCGCTTTGCCTTCCGCACCCCTGTTGCTGTGCTCTCCTCCATGGCTCCGAAGCTTCCCCCCTCCGCCACCCGCAGTCTCCGGCCACGAAGGGGCTTCTAGTGTGTGGAAACCTTTCCTCCTTCACAGCTCCCTCCCACTGGTGCAGGTCCCGTCCCTATCCTTTTGTCTCTGTTTATTCTTTTTTCTTTTGCCCTACCCAGGTACGTGGGGAGTTTCTTACGTTTTGGGGGGTCTGAGGTCTTCTGCCAGCGTTCAGTAGGTGTTCTGTAGGAGTTGTTCCACATGTAGAATAATTTCTGGTGTATCTTTGGGGAGGAGGGTGATCTCTGCGTCTTACTCTTCTGCCATCTTCTCCCAGTCTCCGGTGATGGAACTTTTAAACGTAGATTTTCTACGTCCAGATGGGCCCTGGGTGCAGTGACAGAAAGTAGAAACATGAGGGCCTCCCATCGTAGGTATGATGGTGTCCCCTGCCATCACCGGACCACCCAGGTAGGCCCCAGGTATTTGGATTTAAGGGGGAATCAGGTGTGTTCCCAAATGCTGGGATGGTGCCTGCCCCTCCTACTGCAGCAGCCTTGCTGTGGTCAGGTAGATCGCAGGTTGTCTGGCCCAAAGCAGGAACAGAAATGGTGCTGGGTGCCCCACTTAGTCCTGCCCCAAACTTAAGTGGCCTGGATGCCTCTGAGGGGTGAGGCCTGGGGCTGACACACCGACTCCAAGGCTCCCACCAGCCGTCAGGGCTGCACGTCCCATGAACAGTGGGCCCGGTGTGGTGTCGGCAAAGAGCGAGCTACTGTCCCCAGTACTGGGCAACCTGCTGGCAACTCCAAAGCCAGTAGCAATGGATACAGCCCTGGGGAGAATGCCTGGGCTGTCGCCAAAGGCCGGCTGCATGTTGATGGTGGTGACAAATAGGGAACCCGGCAATTCTGACTGCACTGTGCTGACTCTTGGTGGCTGGGCCGCAGGAGAGCTTAGGACTTTATCTTGTGCTGGGGCTACTGGGTTTCCCAATAGAAAATAATCGTTAGGCCTCTGCCCATCGTTGGCCCCAAATGTGACCTGAGACAGGAGACCTGGGTGCAAGAGAAGCTTGAAGTGTTGGTCTATCTGTTGGCCAACGTTGCAGGTAAATGAGTCGAGGCATGGGCTGAGGCATTGCTGTCCCTGGGTGGTGTGTTCCCAGAACTAGCAACAGCCATGTGAAATGGGTAGTGGTTCTGCCTGGAGACAGGGGCAGACTGGAAAATGACAGACAGCCTGGGAAGGAGGTGTGGTGTCCATAGCTTCAGTGTCAGGGGTGCCACCTGCTGAAGCACTGATGATGGCCGAAGCTGTAAATGGGAGGCTGGGGAAAACAGGAGCAGAATGGAAAATGACATTGTTATAAAGCAGAAACTAATGCACCATTGTAAAGCAATTATACTCTAATAAAGATGTTTTAAAAAAAGAAAAAAAGGAATGGAAAATGACAGCTTGGGAAGGGGGAGTCGTGTCCATGTCAGTGACATCAGGATCTACGGTAGGCTGGAAGGTCAAACTTCCAGATGCCATGACCATGCTGGTGGAAGGGATTGCCATAGAAGTCATGGGCTGCCCAGTTAAAATAGGGGGGTTGATGGAAGGGACTGGAAGAGGGGTAGGTAAGTATAAAGGAGGGGTAGAATCTACACAAATGGTGTTGGGGGTTCCTTTTCGTGGGACGGTGGCTGGAAGGAGAAAGCTGGATCGCTAGGAGGTGATCAGAAGTAAGACAAAGTAAGCATTGTGTATCTTGTTTCCTGATCAGTATTAGGTGTCGGGGAAGGTGGAGGGACAGACAGGTTGGAGGACCTGGAATATAGGTCGGCCGAGTCGGTGGTAGTGGCAGGGACCTGCAAAGTGTGAGTGGCCGGGGGCAGGGAGTCTGCAGTCTGTGAGGCAGGTGGGGTGAGAGAAGGGGCTGAGGGGCACTGCCGTCTCCCCTGACCTTCCTTGTATTATTCAGGATCTTGTTCCACTGACACTCAGTGTTCTTCTCCAGGGTGCCTGGGCTTTTGGCAGCAGCTAAGCGCAGAAGCTTAGGAGGAGGGGGCAGCTAACCTCCGTCCCATGTCGGTGCCTCGTTCCCTGATGGGGGCGACCTCAGCCCTGGTAGCGGCAGAGAAAGCGGCAGGGGAATCTTCCGCTTGCAGGGCCTCCTGCTGGTAGATACCGGGAAGCGGAGCTTCTTGGTGGGATGTGTGAAGACTTTTCACGCTGCAGCTCCTTCCCAGCCATCAGTGAGCCTGGTGAGCTGGGCTGGTGGTCTTCACCCAGCACTTCTTTTGTGGTCCTCTCCGGCAGCAGGGAGCAGCGTGCGGTTGGGGCAGAGAACACCGTGGCATGGGACTCAGGCTCCCAAGGACGCAGGACCTCTCCAGCATCCCCATCTGAGCGGATGACCTGGCTTTCTGAGGAGGAGCTCACGGGAGACATTGGGACGTTCTCACTCCAGTTGTCTCCTGGGTGCTCGGGAAGGAGGTCCAGAGGCTCAGGGTTGCACTTGAGGGAAGTGAGGACTCCACTGACCTCCTGGGGCCTAGATGTCAATCGTGTATCCCCACTGCTACGGTGGCCCCTCTTCCGAGCGTCCTCTCCTTCGGTCTCTGTGTGATCCTCCATCTTTGCCAGGCCTCTTCGGGGCTCTTCTTGGACCTTCACCTCACTCTCCTTTGGGCCAGGAAGTGGGAGGTGACTGGATGGTACCGGCTTCCTAACCGTGACTGCCCTCTCACGTGGTGAACGCAGGAGGGTAAATCTGTGCCCCGGTGGAGGAATCTTGACGGTTCTCGAGTGGCCGAACATCATGGAATTACGAGCAGACAGCGCGGGCTTCTTTGGCGAGTCCCTGCAGTTCACCGAGGGAAACATCCCCAGACGGGAGTCCCTGGCCTGCTGGATGGGGTCCTGCCTTTTTGGTGTGTGTAAAAGCCAGACGATAAAGGCACTCGATCCCGGTAGGACAGCCCGGTCACACAGTCCCTCCCAGAGTGTGTGATGGTGTCACTAGTTTGTCCCTGTATCTCTTAAGGGGCTCTTGAATGACCTAAGGTCATAAATTGCTACCCTGCTGACTCCCAGCTGTAATATCAAAACAACTTTTTTATTTTCATCTTCCAAATCTTCCTTTGAGAGTATTTTCAGAAAAGTTCCAACACTGTTTCCTTGAAAGTTGGGATTGCAGATGTATGTGTGAAATATGAGGAAATTTTCAAAATATAAAAATTGCAGGAACCACTCTGTACAGAAGCTGAATGTGGGAGAAATTTTTGTCGGAACGGTTTTGATGGATGCATCTCAGCCTTAGGCTTGTATGCATTTTATATGAGACTTTACATTTGCTGCTTATGGGACCAAATAACTTCTCCAAAACTGAAAAAAAAATCATGATATAGTTCCCTTTTAAAATATACATGTTGGGCTTCCCAGGTGGCACAGTAGTTGAGAGTCTGCCTGCTGATGCAGGGGACGTGGGTTTGTGCCCCAGTCCGGGAAGATCCCACATGCCGCGGAGCGGCTGGGCCCGTGAGCCATGGCCACTGAGCCTGCACGTCCGGAGCCTGTGCTCCGCAACGGGAGAGGCCACAGCAGTGAGAGGCCCGCGTACTGCAAAAAAAAAAAAAAAAAAAAAAAAAATATATATATATATATGTACATATATATATATATACACATACATGTTGACAAAACTGGGAAACATTTGCTTCTCTCTTTATGTGTCTTCTAAGTTATAAGCAAAGGAACTTGAAGTAAATCCATGCCATACCTTCCTTAAGGGCAAAAGTTTCTTTTAACTCTTTTAGATTAGATATACATGAACAGCTCTGTTAACCCTCTTACATATCATGAGATCTGGTCTTGGCCAAAGGCTTTAGAAAGGGTAAACTCTGTTCTGTTCTTTGTCTTTGCTTCTCACCAGAAAATGCCTAACAACTGTTCTTTCCTGGAGGAAACAGTCCCAGAAATATCCTTAAGGCTCCATCAATATGCCTATTTTGGTTGCTACACAGAAATAGAAAGAAAATGAGGTCAGAAATATATGTGTTGCAGCCTCCATTTTCCATAAAATCTCTGTCCCTCCACCAAAAAAGAAAATTTATATAGGAAAACAGAAGACAAAGCAAGAACACAGTTTTGTAGTCAGAGGTGGATTCAAATCCTAATTCTACCACCAACGAGCTATGTAATTCTGGCAAAATATTTAACCTCTCTAGGCCTTCATGTGCTCAGTTTCACCGTAATACTTCCCTTTCTGTGTTGATGTGGAGTTTGAATGAAAACATGTATGGTCTCCCTCTGGGGAAATGTCTATAGCTGAAGATATTTACCATTTCTTCTAACACTATTGAGTGCATGGCCTGAATGAGATTACAAAGGGGACGGAGTCATACAGAGATAGTCCGAAGATGACAGGATTTTTTTTTTTTAAGAGAGTGTGGATTACACCGCAAATTTAATTCTACTTGTGGAGAAGACAGTGAACATTGTCCTGAGAAGTTGTGACATGTGAACAGGGTGCTAAACGGAAGGGTCTGGTTGTATAAAAACTGAATATGAGGTGTATGTGGTAATAATACTCAGGAGTATAAAATTAGAGAGTGGAGGTGTACAATTCCTTTTTATTCTCTTGGCCCTGGGCATTTGTATTCTGTCTCCCTCTTCTTTCTCCTGAATCCAGCTCCTTTTGTGAACGATCTTTCCTGGCAATATGTGCCTTCCTTGAACTGCTACTGATGTTCTATCAGTAGGTGTAGTAAAGGTTAGCTCTTATTTTCCAAATAAGTATAGCACTTTTGAGGACTAACTCATCTATTTATCTTCTTATATTGATTTTTGCCAAAAATAGCCATGCTATTTGGCAGAAAATCTTCCTACAAGCAGAAATCAAAATGACTTCTACTAAAGTCTTTGTCTCCTTGGGAGTGTAAATCCTGACACCTTTAGCATATTTTTCAACCCTAAAAACTGTTTTATTTTGTTTAATGTATGTCTTAGTGTTAAGGCCTCACTCTGACAAGATAGGCATTTCCATCCAGTCTTTGTTCAGCTCAAAGCAGGTTTCTAGGCTCCATTTCCTTTGTGCATGAAAAGATCAGGAGGAAAGACTTTGGGTTGTTTCTAATGCCCTTAGGAGACTCTGCTTACCCTGTGTTATCAGGCATTAACAGTTCCAATTATAGGCTATATTGGCAGAATATCTACAGTAATATGAAACATGAAATATTTGAAGATAAATTTAACAAAATACAGGCAAGACCTCTACCCAGATAACTGTAAACTATCACTGAGATAATTAAAGATAAATAAGTGGAGATATACCATTTTCATGGACTGGAAGGCTCAATACTGTTAAGATGTTAATTTCCTCAAATATATCTATTGATTCAATGCAATCTCAGTTAAAATCCCAGTAAGCTGTAATGTATAAATTAACAAATGGGTTATAAAATTTACTTAAAAATACAAATAACTTAGAAAAAGGAAAAAATTATTTTAAGGCTGAATAGAAATCTAAAAAAAAGCAAGAGGTGTACTACTTGTGCAAGAATAAAATACAGATCAGTAGAACAGAGTCTAGAAATAACCCACACGTATACTATTAATTGATTTTTAAGAATGATCAAATTCAATATGGAAATGATAAAAACTTTTCAATAAATGATGCCGAAACAATTAGATATCCATATGGAAAAATTATGAGCCTTGACTGTAAGTTGCATAGCATATCTAAAAATTAACTCAAAATATGGCATAGATAGGATTATTATAAAAACTAAAATTATAAAAAATTCTAGAAGAAAACAAGTAAATTTTTACAACTTTGGAGTAGACGATAATTTCTTAGGACACAAACCATAAAAAAATAATAAATTTGACCTTCAAATTAGAAATTATGCTTTTTGAAAGACACCATTAATAAAATGAAAAGGCAAGGTATGGATGGGAAGAAGTATTTAAATACGTGTATCTGATATTTATTTCAGACTTGTATCCATAATATAAAAAGAACTCCTACAACTCATAAGACAAAAATCCATTTACAAAACTGGCAAAAGATTTGAACAGACATTTCACAGTGAAAAACATACAAATAATTAAGCATATGCAAGGATGACCATTATCATTTTTCATCAGAAAAATTAATACTAAAATGATAAACTGTTATAGACCCATTAGAACAGCTAAAATGAAAAGGCTTATTAGCAATACTAAGTGTTGACAAGGATGTGGAGGGACTGGAATTGCTGGTGGGAATGTGAAATGATACGACTACTTTCCAAAAACAATTTGGCATTTTCCTATAAAGTTAATCAAACTCATTATTCAACCCAGAAAATCCAGACCCATGTATTTAACCAAGATCAAACCTTATTCCAAACAATACTTGTACATGAATGTTTCAGTAGTAATACCCCTGGACTCAAAACAACACAAATGTCCATTATTAGGTGAATGGCTAAGCAAACTGTGGTATATTCAAACAACAGATTGCTACTAGCCATAAAAAGGAACAAAATACTGCTACACTAAACAAAATTTGGGAATTTCAAAATCATTATGAGAGCGAAAGAAATCAAAGACAAAAGAGTACATATTGCTTGACTCCATATATATGAAATTCTAGAACAGGAGAAATTAATCTACCGTAACAAAAAGCAGATCTGTGGTTGTCTGATTCTGGCTTTGGGAGAAGCTGTTGATTGCGAAGGGCATGAGGGAGGGTGATGGAAAACTTCTGTGTCTTGATTCTGATGATGATTAGACGGGTATGAACTGTTGTCAGAACTCACTGAACTGATTACTTACTGTGCATTTTATTGTTCACAAATTACATGACAATAAAGTTGACAAAACAGAGAAGATGAAGGAGGAGGAAAAGGAGAAGGAATGGGAAGAGGAGGAGAAGCTCGTGCCAGGCCCTGCTCTGTCACAGAGGGAAGCTATTTGTCTCATGTACTCAGTATAGTATATAGTTTGTGGAATATATTTAGTCAAATGAACTTGAGACAGTCACAGTGGTTCATGTGGCCCAGCATGGCTTGGAAGCCACAGAATTATCCCCTGCATGGAGGGTTATGGTGGATTAGAAGCCTTTCACCAACTGCACAGACAGTTATGTAACTCAGTGTGGTGCAGAAGGAGATAAGTCCCTTGCTGAGTAGAGGACAAGGACCTCTCTGACAGGAATGAGAAGTGACACAGTGACAATCTCTGTGTGCTGACAGTTAAGGGTCAGGTGTGATGCCCGAGATGCAAGTGTATAGATGACAACAAGGACAAAGCCCTCTAGGTGCCAAAGACTTGGATGATGAAAGCCTTTCAGACCTCAGACAAAACTCTTGGAAAGGGAGTGGGGACCCAGAATTGTCACCTCACACAATGGGCTGAGGCACATAATAGAAATTCAGATGAGTTAGAGAAAAAATAAAGAAATTGCATCCTTCTCACCTCTGAGGTTTAAACTGAGATTTGTGCTTTGTATAGATCTGTGACCTTCAAAGGAATTTTTATTTGTAGATAAGTTTTTTTCCTTTTTCTTTTAATGAAGAGCATAATAGAAGTCACTAATATTTAAAAAGTCATCCCCTTAGCTTAGTACTCTCATTTTAAAAAAAATCTATACAATCAGTAGACAGTACTAGGACCTCTTAAATGTATTTTTATAGCAACAAGAAATCCTGTGGGCCCCACCCATTTTCAACCCCAAGGTGGATGCATACCTGTCACAAAAACTTTGTGTAGCACAGTTGGCCTTATGCCAGCAAATCGGGAGTCCTCGGGCTGCCTTGGGAGACTTCATGCCAGCCAGGCACAGCTAGGACAGAACGCCCACTGCCAGCCTGTTGCCACTGAAGCCCTTTGACCAACCAAAGGGGCAGCTTGTTGAGAAGAGGCGGCAGGAGCATGCAGGTTTTACAGGACTTTTGAGATGAATTAATCCTTTCACGTCTTGACTATCAGCCTCCAAAAGGAAAGCCAAAAATCTATGTTAATATATGTATTTCCTACTTCACAAAACAAGTCAGATCCTACAGGGAAAATGCACAGAGGAAGTGACATAACTCCCCCGGGATATTTCAGATGAAAAGTACCAGAACTGTGTGTAAGCAGCTACGCACAGAGCAGGGAAGCCTCAGATAGGAGGCAGGATTAACCCTGGCATTTGATTAATTGTCCATCAGGGATCGTTTGCTTCCACTCAACCTCGTTTCCAAGCTATTTCTATATATAAAATTATAGCAGCTCCACCGTGGCTACATGTGAAACCTATTTCTGTGCTCATATCAATTTCTGGTTTCTTATTCCTTATTCTGTAACTTATTGCCTAGTTAATAATGGATAAACAGTATTTTCTTCCTTTCTGCTCTATTTCTAGTGAGTTATTTCACACCTACCTGTAACTATGATGTTTTGTAGAAAAGCAGTCCTTGAATTGACTGCAAGTATTTTATATAATTTATTTTTCTAATAATCATGCAATGCTAAACATGATTCCTTTTCCAAAAAACAGTAAGGTTGTCTTAACATTAGTGGCATAAAATACGAGTCTTCGTCAGTAGAGACCAATAGAATATGATTCTTGTGATTTTGAGATTTACTTTTCAATTTGATATGCTTCAGAAATTTACAGAGTGACAGATGTCCTAAGGTAGATGATGGATTAGTCCAGAATAACAACATCTTTGCTGTTTGAATTCTCTCATTTAAGATCCTGAGATCCATTTTTTTAGAGCAATGGTTCTCAACAAGGAGATGGGGTTACAGGGGACCATGAGTCGGGCATCACCAGAAAGATGACATGTTATTATCCTTTGGGGAGGTTTTGTAGATTTCATGCATTCTTTCCACCTCACTGAATTCTAATTCGCCTACAGGAAGAGGGTCTTTATACTGAAAAATCCTCTAGGTGAGTTTAATACATATTCTCTACTTCCACTCTGAATCTCCCCATCAACAGAGTGCTTATTATTAGATAATTCTGCTGACCCATTAGAGGGACTTCCCTGAGCAATGGGCGGGGTAAAGGGGAAGGGAACCAGCCTTTACTGAGCCCTGTGTATGCGCCATTCACTGGACAGTGGCCACTTTTCATACAGTGGGGCTCTGGAGCGTCTGCAGCAATGACAACCTTGAAACCTCGTAAAGTTCATTCCCTCAAGTAGGATTTAGGGAATTAGAATTCAGTGGTTCTAACCAATTAATGATACATTGTCCCCAGGGTTACTGGAAGAGGGTATGATCATTCCCCAAACGGTCTCATTTTGCAGTGTGTTGTATAATGGCATTAAGTCTGACTAGCAGACTTAGGGAAGATGGTGTGCTCAGAAATACATTTCACAGCAGAAGTGCCTCACAAGCTGTTTACTAACTTAAATTTGTTATCACTCAGAAGCACTATAAGACGTAAGATCTGGGAAAACATTCAACAAGACCAGCAGTTAAAGAGAGAGTTTAATATTAAGCAGGTGAGAGGGTGGTGATACTGTATTTCTCTTTCAGGTTCGATTTATATATCTCATACTCTCCAAGTGAAAAGGGTGGCCTATGTATCTCTATATCTCTTCCATATAATGAAAATATACTAGTGTTTAATGATAATGAGAAATAAATTAAATTAGTTGCATATATCCTTACAGATCAGAAGTTGCACACCGGCAGCATACAAGCCACACCCGGCTCACAGACACATGGCATGTCTGCTGAGTATTTTGTTTTTTAAAATGGGAATGTATTTCTAAAATTCCATCTGTGAATATTTTTATAGGTATCTCTAAAGATTAGGATGATTTTCTAACATGGCTGCATTAACCTTATAGTATTTTTAAAAATCAACAATAATTCCTTGATAGCAAATATCCTGTGAGCATCTCATAAATGTTACAATTTTAAAACATCAGGATGTATACACATTGCAATTGCTTAATGTATCTTTTAAACCTCTTTTGGTCTATAAATTCCCCCTCCAGTTTTTTTGTTTTTTTTTCCTTGCAATTATTTCTTGAAGAAACTCTGCTGTGGGTCCTGCAGTTCCCTACAGGCTGGATTGTGCTGAGTGCATCCCGATGGTGTAGTTTAACGAGCTCCTGAGTTCTCTGTATTCTTGTAAATTGGGAATGGGATCTAGACGTTACGTTATGTTCATTGTGACTTATTTATTTATTTTTTATAGGATCACTTCATAAGCAGTGATATAGTTTTCCATCCTCTTTTTCTTTGTGATGTTACCAGTCATTGATGTTTGATGTCTAGATACTATAGCAGCTTTTTTTTTTTTCCGGCCATGCCATGTGGCATGTGGGATTTTATGCGCCCCTGCAGTGGAAGCGTGGAGTCTTAACCACTGAAACGCCAGGGAAGTCCCTAGCAGCGTTTCTTTAAAATGGAAACTTAACAGAAATACCTGGATGCATAACCTGCTTGGGAAAAAAATCAAATAATCCATTAAAAATTAGCAAGAGCTTGGGCTTCCCTGGTGGCGCAGTGGTTGGGAGTCCGCCTGCCGATGCAGGGGACACGGGTTCGTGCTCCAGTCCGGGAAGATCCCACATGCCGCGGAGCGGCTGGGCCCGTGAGCCATGGCCGCTGAGCCTGCGCATCCAGAGCCTGTGCTCCACAACGGTAGAGGCCACAACAGTGAGAGACCCGCGTACCGCAAAAAAAAATAAAAATAAAAAAAAAATAAATTAGCAAGAGCTAAGTAGCAACTACCCACTTTAGATGTTGTACGTCTTGTCTTGACCCAACAGTCCTCACAAATCCACTCTCCCCACTGGTCTATACTTGGCCTATTCCTCTCATTTATATCACCTGCCAAGCTTCTGTAGGGATTTGAGTTTGTAACCTCTAATGTAGAACTTTCCGCTTTGAGGAAAACAAAACAGAGACTTGAAGGTGTTTTTGTTTGTTTTTGCTTTTTTAATGAAAGCAAGTACACAAAGAAGAACAATTAGCGTAGAGCAAGGAAGAAAGAAGTTATTGAGGAAAATATTTGTATTAGAAGAACGGAGATATTTTTTGGTGGTAGAAAATAAAAAGTAATAAATATGAACAACTAGTAACTCAAATATATCGAGCGTAGTTAGGGGTTTGTAGTTTGAATATTTACTATGTCAGAATGACAACTCAAGGAGTATTTAGCAGTCTCTCAAACATTTCTCTAGCAAGGACTGAAATATTTTATGTACAGGCTAAAATCATGATAGGTTTAATTTACTCCAGTCTGGTAGTATCGAGGTATAATTTTCCAAATACAGTGTTACTCTGCTAAGGTTTAAATTATTTTAGTCTAACTAAATTGCTTCTCCATCTCTCTTCTCTTCATCCTTTAGTTATGAATCCCTTACAGTAAGATGCCTTTGGGTTTTGTTTTGTTTTTTTAAGATATTCGCCGTGTATTTCTTCTTTAGATCTTTTTTTAAATTTAATTTATTTATTTTTATATTTATTTTTGGCTGTGTTGGGTCTTTGCTTCTGTGTGAGGGTTTTCTCTAGTTGCAGCAAGCGGGGCCCACTTTTCATCGTGGTGTGCGGGCCTCTCACTATCGTGGCCTCTCTTGTTGTAGAGCACAGGCTCCAGACATGCAGGCTCAGTAGTTGTTGCTCACGGGCATAGTTGCTCCATGGCATGTGGGACCTTCCCGGACCAGGGCTCGAACCCGTGTCCCCTGCATTGGCAGGCAGATTCTCAACCACTGCGCCACCAGGGAAGCCCAGAACTACACTTTTAACAGACTATTCCTGAATGTGAACTAAACAGTAATTATCCCTTGGGAAGAATTGAAAAAAAGCAAATACTCAAAGTTTATATTTTGGCATAGTGGAGGGATAAGATAAAATAAAACACTTTATTGTATCATTTTTCCACATAAATATAATTTTCTCCTGTGTTTATATTTTTCCTGTAGCCTTAGGTAGGGAACAGGACCTGATGCTTCAATCTATCCAACTTCATATAAACAAACAGATTTCTAATGTTCTTCCTGTATGTGAGCTGGGAGAAGCCAATCTAATCTTGAAGTACAAATACCATTAAGATAGCACTCCAAACATCAGTCCTTTCCCCTGGGTCAGAGAATAAAAACAATGGGATAATTCCTCAAATAATTCCAAAATCTTATTTAAATCATGTTAGATTTTTGTATGCCACATTTTACAAGGCCATATTACTATTTACCCTCAAAATTAAAAAAAAAAATGTCTGCACTAAATTGTTGATTGTTAGTCTGTACAGCTTGATAATTTGTCCTTTGTGAAACATTCAAAGTTTAAGAAAAGCCAGGAAAAGCTACATATTCACCCAGATTAGTCCAGTGTGTAAATAACATCCTGGGAGTGAATTATGTACTTTGAGCAGAGTTTTAACTCCTTCTGGCCACAAGGGTGTTGTTGAGGAAATTCCTGCTCCGGGATGGTGTACAGCACCACCAGGGCCAAAAGGAGAATATTTCCCTACTTATGAAACTAACTCCCTAATAGTAATTTATCCAGACAGGGTTGCTAGTTTGCATTTTTAATGTTTTATTAGATAGAATGTGCTTGCTACTTTTTTTTAATCAACGAAGGATTGTGTTTAGATGCCAAACTTGCTTAAACTGGATGTGGAGAAACATGAATTCCTCTAGGTAAAGATATTATTTAGAAAAAGAAAAGTGAAAGACATCTCTTGGTCAAATAAGTTTGGCAAACACAATGTTACAAAAAGTTAAGCAAGTCTTTTTAATGAACAAATCTGTACTGTTTATTAGAATACAACGAATTGTGATCTTCCAGAGATGAAATGTACTATGCAGCATTTCTCAAATATAGATGACCAAATTATTTTTATTTTAAAAAATATTCATAGGGCTTCCCTGGTGGTGCAGTGGTTGGGAGTCCACCTGCCGATGCAGGGGACATGGGTTCGTGCCCCGGTCCGGGAAGATCCCACATGCCACGGAGCGGCTAGGCCCGTGAGCCATGGCTGCTGAGCCTGCACATCCGGAGCCTGTGCTCCGCAACGGGAGAGGCCACGGCAGTGAGAGGCCCGCGTACCGCAAAAAAAAAAAAAAAAAAAAAAATTCATGAACATCTTGCAGAATACTAGGTCTTAGAAAATGGCTTGTAGGAATAGCTAGCCTTATCTATTATAAAATTTTGGTATTTTCAAATCACTTTCCATTTATAAAACACTTACACCAAAGGCAGTGCCCATGTTTTCATCTCCATTCACAGATGGAGGAACTAGACTAACAGGTTTAGAGACTTGACAAAATCCACACAAGCAAGTCTAGAAAATGGAATGATAGACTCCTCGTTCCTGACATTCTTAAGAGGTTTTAGTAACATGTATTTTAAATGCTCACCTTATATAATTTTCCTTATTATTTTATAATTATACAAGATAAACATATTAAAAACCTCATTTGTATATCTTAGGATTCTATTTTAATTCCTATTTAAGAAATTCTAATATGAACAAGGTCATGTCTTTTATGACCAAAAGACTAAAGAGCTGTACGACTGAAAAATATAACCTTGGACATGATGGAACTTTTTAATACAGGAATTAAAACAGAATCTGAAAATATACAAATGGGCTTTTTGATATTTTAATATGTAATTTAAAATAATAATAAAAACTACCTAAAGTTAGCATTTAAACCACAGACAGAGGGAAGTTGAGAAAAACACATGTATTTGAGGGACTATAAGTAAACTGAAAAGAGTTCAAATTAAAAAGTACAGCTGTAAAAATCTAGGAAGGTTAGTTGTTACCTTTTATCTGCAAATGTCCTTTAAAAGATAATTATTGGGCCTCCCTGGTGGCGCAGTGGTTGAGAGTCCGCCTGCCGATGCAGGGGATACGGGTTCGTGCCCCGGTCTGGGAGGATCCCATATGCCGCGGAGCGGCTGGGCCCGTGAGCCATGGCCGCTGGGCCTGCGCGTCCGGAGCCTGTGCTCCGCAACGGGAGAGGCCACAACAGTGAGAGGCCCGCATACAGCAAAAAGAAAAAAAAAAAAAAATAAATAAAAGATAATTATTTACTGAATAAGTGTTTATGTAATGCTTTCCTTATCCACTATAACAGGTATTGAAGGGATATAGAGATGGATTGGATTCAGGCTCTCCTGTGTTCTTGAACCTTTTGGGTTTATAGTAGAGATGATGCATGCATGTAAATGATGAGAAAACATGAGAAACTAAGGTGTCAGAAAATCATAAGAAAAACCGTGCTCTGTGACTTTGGTAATGGTAGTGTCTCAGTTTAGTCATTGGAAGAGAGGAAAACTGAAATTAGGTAAGGCATCATCAGAGGTCAGACATGGAGAATGAAGAAGTATAGGTGGTGGCTTGATTCTCAAGGTGCTTGTCTACTATCTGGAAGACATATCTAAATCATATAAACTAAGCTATCAAGTGAGGTTGGGTTGAAAATCTCTGAATTAAAGTGACACATAGAAAGCCTTTATTGTTGAAAGAAATGTGATATTACTTCCAGGTGGAGTGACCAGAGAAGGTTTGACTGATCAGTGTAGCATTTGAATTAAGCTTCAAAGATCTCTTTGGCTTGTGGTAGGAGGAGAACAGCTGGAAAAGCATTATAGGTAGGTGGAATAGCATTTATTCATTCAATAAGTACTTTTGAGTACCTACTATGTCCCTACAGTGTTTAGTCATTTAAATACTGAAATGGATAAGACATAGTCCCTGCCCTCAAAGAATTCATAGAATATTAGAAGAGACAGAATCACAAATAGAAGAAAATTGATAAATGCACATATATTTAAGGGAGTATAAATAATTAAACGGGCAAGAATTCAAATTAAAAGTACAGCTGTAAAAGTCTGGAATTGTAAGTTGGTTCAGACTTCATATTCCTTGCTAGAAAGTTTAGAATATATGAGGAGCCACTAAAATTTTCTGAATAAAATAACTGTAAACCTAGCAGAAACCTCCTTTTCCTCCATTAATATATTGGGATCAGTAGATATAGCTCAAGCAATTATTCTGTTCTAAACACTTTAGAGATAAGTAAAGCATACTCTCTGTTATCAAATTGCTTATCCTACAGCATAGAATTCATTCTGTGTACACAAGAAAAGCATCAGAAAATTTGCAAGGAAGTTGAATATTGGTGAGATTACACTGGATCTGAGATCAGGAAAGATTACAAGGAGAAAATCATCAGATTTCAAGTGAACAATGTAAAGAAAGCATCCCAAGCAGAATTTACCCATTAAGTAAGGTCATAAAGAAAGGAAAACTCAGAGTAGGTTCATGGAACAGGTTAGTAGAAGGTAAGACCAACAAAGGAAATTGAATCATTATGGAGGGCTTTGAATTTCAGAATAACTTTCTATTTCATTGTGGAGCAGTGGAGAGCCAGCCATGCCAGCCACTGAAGTTTTGTGATTACAAAATAATATATTGTTAGTGGGTTTAAGAAGATTAGTAACTTCCTAAAAGAGTTGCTGTGAGGATAAAGGACCTAATACATATGAAAAGCTTAGAACACTACTTGACATGTCAGATGTGCTATATAGTGTCTAAAATTTTTTATTATTGGAAATATATTTCCAAGGGTTTTTTTAATCTCTTTTTTCTCCAAACTTTAGTTTCATTTGTATGTAGGAAACCTCCATTTGTGTATAGAAATATAGTATCTATCTCTACACAAACTTTACATATTTTTTTAATAATTATTTACCTTTTAGAGCCTCTGGATTTCTTTTTTTTTTCTTATTAGTCAACCATTTTATACACATCAGTGTATACATGTCAATCCCAATTGCCCAATTCATCACACCACCACCCCCAACCACCGCCGCATTCCCCCCTTGGTGTCCATACGTTGGTTCTCTACATCTGTGTCTCAACTTCTGCTCTGCAAACCGGTTCATCTGTACCATTTTCTAGGTTCCACATTTATGCGTTAATATATAATACTTGTTTTTCTCTTTCTGACTAACTTCACTCTGTATGACAGTCTCTGGATGCATACACATCTCTACAAATGACCCAATTTCATTCCTTTTTATGGCTGAGTAATATCCCATTGTATATATGTACCACATCTTCTTTATCCATTCATCTGTCGATGGGCATTTAGGTTGCTTCCACAACCTGGCTATTGTAAATACTGCTGCAATGAACATTGGGGTGCATGTGTCTTTTTGAATTATGGTTTTCTCTGATTATATGCCCAGTAGTGGGATTGCTGGGTCATATGGTAATTCTATTTTTAGTTTGTTAAGGAACCTCCATACTGTTCTCCATAGTGGCTGTATCAATTTACATTCCCACCAACAGTGCAAGAGGGTTCCCTTTTCTCCACACCCTCTCCAGCATTTGTTGTTTGTAGATTTTCTGATGATGCCCATTCTAACTGGTGTGAGGCGATACCTCATTGTAGTTTTGATTTGCATTTCTCTGATTAGTGATGTTGAGCATCTCCTCATGTGCTTCTTGGCCATCTGTATGTCTTCTATGGAGAAATGTCTATTTAGGTCTTCTGCCCATTTTTCGATTGGGTTGTTTGTTTTTTTAATATTGAGCTGCATGAGCTGTTTATATATTTTGGAGATTAATCCTTTGTCCGATGATTCATTGGCAAATATTTTCTCCCCTTCTGAGGGTTGTCTTTTCGTCTTATTTATGGTTTCCTTTGCTGTGCAAAAGCTTTTAAGTTTCATTAGGTCCCATTTGTTTATTTTTGGTTTTATTTCCGTTACTCAAGGAGGTGGATCAAAAAGTACCTTGCTGTGATTTATGTCAAAGAGTGTTCCTCCTATGTTTTCCTCTAAGAGTTTGATAGTGCCCGGTCTTACATTTAGGTTAGGCCTCTAATCTATTTTGAGTTTATTTTTGTGTATGGTGTTAGGGAGTGTTCTAATTTCATTCTTTTACATGTAGCTGTCCAGTTTTGCCAGCACCACTTATTGAAGAGACTGTCTTTACTCCATTGTATATCCTTGCCTCCTTTGTCATAGATTAGTTGACCATAGGTGTGTGGGTTTATCTCTGGGTTTTCTATCCTGTTCCATTGATCTATATTTCTGTTTTTGTGCCAGTACCATATTGTCTTGATTACTGTAGCTTTGTAGTATAGTCTGAAGTCAGAGAGCCTGATTCCTCCAACTCCATTTTTCTTTCTCAAGATTGCTTTGGCTATTCGGGGTCTTTTGTGTTTCCATACAAATTGTGAAATTTTTTGTTCTAGATCTGTGAAAAATGCCAGGGATAGGGATTTTGATAGGGATTGCATGGAATCTGTAGATTGCTTTGAGTAGTATAGTCATTTTCACAGTATTGATTCTTCCAATCCAAGAACATGGTATATCTCTCCATCTGTTGGTATCATCTTTAATTTCTTTCTTCAGTGTCTTATAGTTTTCTGAGTACAGGTCTTTTACCTCCTTAGGTAGGTTTATTCCTAAGTATTTTATTCTTTTTGTTGCAATGGTGAATGGGTTTGATTCCTTACTTTCTCTTTCTGATCTCTCATTGTTAGTGTATAGAAGTGCAAGAGATTTCTGTGCATTAATTTTGTATCCTGCAACTTTATGACATTCATTGATTAGCTCTAGTGGTTTTCTGGTGGCATCTTTAGGATTCTCTATGTATAGGATCATGTCATCTGCAAATAGTGACAGTTTTACTTCTTCTTTTCCAATTTGGATTCCTTTTATTTCTTTTTCTGCTCTTATTGCCATGGCTAGGACTTCCAAAACTATGTTGAATACTAGTGGTAAGAGTGGACATCCTTGTCTTCTTCCTAATCTTAGAGGAAATACTTTCAGTTTTTCACCATTGAGAATGATGTTTGCTGTGGGTTTGTCATATATGGCCTTTATTATGTAGAAGTAGGTTCCCTCTGTGCCCACTTCCTGGAGAGTTTTTATCATAAATGGGTGTTAAATTTTGTCAAAAGCTTTTTCTGCATCTATTGAGATGATCATATGGATTTTATTCTTCAATGTGTTAATATGGTGTATCACATTCATTGATTTGCATATATTGAAGAATCCTTGCATCTCTGGGATAAATCCCACTTGATCATGGTGTATGATCCTTTTAATGTGTTGTTGGATTCTGTTTGCTAGTATTTTGTTGAGGATTTTTGCATCTATAGTCATCAGTGATATTGGTCTATAATTTTCTTTATTGTAGTATCTTTGCCTGATTTTGGTATCAGGGTGATGGTGGCCTCATAGAATGAGTTTGGAAGTTTTCCTTCCTCTGCAATTTTTTGGAAGAGTTTGAAAAGGATGGGTGTTAGCTCTTCTCTAAATGTTTGATAGACTTCATCTGTGAAGCCATCTTATCCTGGACTGTTGTTTGTTGGAAAACTTTTAATCACAGCTTCAATTTCATTACTTGTGATTGGTCTTTTCATATTTTCTATTTCTTCCTGGTTCAGTCTTGGAAGGTTATACCTTTCTAAGGTATAACCTTCCATTTCTAAGGTATAACCTGTCCATTTCTTCCAGGTTGTCCATTTTATTGGCATAGAGTTGCTTGTAGTAGTCTCTTAGGATGCTTTGTATTTCTACGGTTTCTGTTGTAACTTCTCCTTTTTCATTTCTAATATTATTGATTTGGGTCCTCTTCCACTTTTTCTTGATGAGTCTGGCTAATGGTTTATCAATTTTGTTTATCTTCTCAAAGAACCAGCTTTTAGTTTTATTGATCTTTGCTATTGTTTTCTTTGTTTCTATTTCATTTATTTCTGCTATGATCTTTATGATTTCTTTCCTTCGGCTAACTTTGGGTTTTGTTTGTTCTTCTTTCTCTAGTTCCTTTAGGTATAAGGTTAGATTGTTTATTTGAGATTTTTCTTGTTTCTTGAGGTAGGCTTGTATAGCTATAAACTTCTCTCTTAGAACTGCTTTTGCTGCATCCCATAGGTTTTGGATCATTGTGTTTTCATTGTCATTTGTCTCGAGGTATTTTTTTCATTTCCTCTTTGATTTCTTTAGTGATCTCTTGTTTATTTAGTAATGTATTGTTTAGCCTCCATGTGTTTGTGTTTTTGTTTTTTTTTTTGCAGTATGCGGGCCTCTCACCGCTGTGGCCTCTCCCGCCACAGAGCACAGGCTTCCGATGTGCAGGACCAGTGGCCATGGCTCACAGGCCCAGCCGCTCTGCGGCTTTCAGGATCCTCTTGGACCGGGGCAGGAACCTGCATCCCCTGCATCAGCAGGTGGACTCTCAACCACTGCACCACCAGGAAAGCCCTGTGTTTGTGTTTTTAACATTTTTTCCCCTGTAACTGATTTCTAATCTCATAGCATTGTGGTCAGAAAAGATGTTTGGTATGATTTCAATTTTCTTAAATTTGCTGAGGCTTGATTTGTGACCCAAGATGTGATCTATCCTGGCGACTGTTACATGCGCACTTGAGAAGAAAGTGTAATCTGCTGTTTTTGGATGGAATGTCCTATAAATATCAATTAAATCTATCTGGTCTGTTGTGTCATTTAAAGCTTGTGTTTCTTTATTAATTTTCTGTTTGGATGATCTGTCCATTGGTGTAAGTGAGGTGTTAACGTCCCCCACTATTATCATGTTATTGTCGATTTCCTCTTTTACAGCTGTCAGCAGTTGCCTTATGTATTGAGGTGCTCCTATGTTGGGTTCATAGATATTTATAATTGCTATATATTCTTCGTGGATTGATCTCTTGATCATTACATAGTGTCCTTCCTTGTCTCTTATAACATTCTTTATTTTAAAGTCTATTTTATCTGATATGAGTATTGCTACACCAGCTTTCTTTTGATTTCCATTTGCATGGAATATCTGTTTTCCATCCCCTCACTTTCAGTCTGTATGTGTCCCTAGGTCTGAAGTGGGTCTCTTGTAGACAGCATATAAATGGGTCTTGTTTTTGTATCCATTCAGCAAGCCTGTGTCTTTTGGTTGGAGCATTTAATCCATTCACATTTAAGGTAATTATCAATACGTATGTTTCTATGACCATTTTCTTAATTTTGTAGGTCCTTTTCTTCTCTTGTGTTTCCCACTTAGAGAAGTTCCTTTAGCATTTGTTGTAAAGCTGGTTTGGTGGTACTGAATTCTCTTAGCTTTTGCTTGTCTGTATACCTTATGATTTCTGCATTGAATCTGAATGCGATCCTTGCTGGGTAGAGTACTCTTGGTTGTAGGTTCTTCCGTTTCATCACTTTAAGTATATCATGCCACTCCCTTCTGGCTTGTAGAGTTTCTGCTGAGAAATCAGCTGTTAACCTTATGGGAGTTCACTTGTATGTTGTTTGTCATTTTTCCCTTGCTGCTTTCAGTAATTTTTCTTTGTCTTTAATTTTTGCCAGTTTGATTATTGTGTGTCTTGGCATGTTTCTCCTTGGGTTTATCCTGTATGGGACTCTCTGTGCTTCCTGGACTTAGGTGACTATTTCCTTTCCCATGTTAGGGAAGTTTTTGACTATAATCTCTTCAAATATTTTCTCGGGTCCTTTCTCTCTCTGTTCTCCTTCTGGAACCCCTATAATGTGAATGTTGTTGTGTTTAATGTTGTCCCAGAGGTCTCTTATGCTGTCTTCATTTCTTTTCATCCTTTTTTCTTTATTCTGTTCTGCAGCAGTGAATTCCACCATTCTGTCTTCCAGGTCACTTATCCTTTCTTCTGCCTCAGTTATTCTGCTATTGATTCCTTCTAGTGTAGTTTTCATTTCAGCTATTGTATTGTTCATCTTTGTTTGTTTGTTCTTTAATTCTTCTAGATCTTTGCGAAACATTTCTTGCATCTTCTCGATCTTTGCCTCCATTCCTTTTCCGAGGTCCTGGATCATCTTCACTATCATTATTCTGAATTCTTTTTCTGGAAGATTGCCTATCTCCATTTCATTTAGTAGTTTTTCTGGGGTTTTATCTTGTTCCTTCATCTGGTACATAGCCCTCTGCCTTTTCATCTTGTCTATCTTTCTGTGAATCAAGCCTCTGGATTTCTGATTTAGTTATGAAGAATCCTCCTTCCCAGGATTGTATAAGTAGAGTCTCATTTTTTTTTCCTAAAGTGTTTTGCTGTTGTTGTTTTATATTTTGCATTTAAATATTTAAATGTAAGAGAGAACTAGTTTTATTTTCTTCCAAATGGAGATAGAGTTGTGTCGGTATCATCATTACATAACCTGTTTAATCCTCTCTGAATCAATGTAACATGATTTTTATATGTTGCCTTCACATATAGGGGAATAGGCTGAATTGTCTATTCTGTTAATCTAGTATCTATCCCTAGGCTAGTAATATATTGATTTCATTATGGTAGATTCATAATTCTTTCAAATACCTAGTAATGAATGTCTTTTAAACTGTTCTTTTCTTTCATAATTCTCTTAACACTATGATTCAGCATTTACCTTTTCATATAAATTTTAAAATAGCATTGTCCAATTCCAAAAAGAATCATTTTGGGGGAATTCTAATTGAAATCGCATTAAACCTAGAGATTAATTTTGGAAGAAATAACATAACATAAGATTAAATCTTCTGCTCTGAAAACAAATATATCTTTCCAGTTCTTTCAGAATTTGCTTATTTACTTCAGTATTATTATTTATGTATAGCTTTCTTCCTATAAATCCTGTTAACTATTGTGAATAAAATGGTGGTTTATTTTATTTTATTGCATTTCCATTTTCAGATACTTACAGTTAGTAGGGATTAAATGTATTGGTATTTGTATGTTGTGTGTTATAGCATTGCATATTAATTAGCCTGGGCTTAGTTAAATGGAGCTCCTGCTGAGCCCAGCTGTGTTCCCACCATGATTGCAGCACCTGGGAAGCTCTGCTTCAGCATGTTGGCTAATCAAAATCTCTTATTAATTATAGAAGATTTGGGGGGGGGGTTTGTCCTTTTATCTGTTTGTTTCTAACTAAGTGTGTTCTGGATATGCAAACATATCATCAGCAAAACAAAACTTCTCTCTTCTGATTTTTCTGTTTCTGGCATGCTGAATTCACTGATAGAGTTAGAGACTAGTGCTTTCTGTGTCCTGATTTTAATGACGTGCTTTAACTGTTACATGATTTGCTATATCTGTGGGCCCTATTTGTCAACGCTGTGACAGTGCTGTCTATCAGCTAGATATCACTGTGTAAAAATCACACCCAAACTTAGAAACTTAAAACAGTACCATGTATTTCCTTCACAGTTCTACAGATTGTTGATTTAGGCTGGCTCCGTTGGTTGGTTTTATCTACTGGATCAGCTGGGCTCACACACATGACCGTAGTCACGGAGAGCTCTCTGCTTCTGGGATGTGCCTGCGTGTGAGGTGAGGTGACAGGAGTTACTCGCCTACACATCTCTCATGGTCCAGCAGACTAACTTGGGCTCATCCCTATGGTAGCTTTGGATACCAAGGAAATCCACAGGCCAGCCTCTCTGTGTCACATTTGCTAATGCTCCTTTTCCAGAGCAGATCATTAAGGATAGTTTGGAGAGGATGTGTGAGCACTACCACGGGGCACCAATAGAAGGAAGAGAAAAGTTTGTGACCATTTTTTCAGTCAACTACATGGTAAGCCCTTTAAAAACAGAGGGCAAATTGGAGGGCCTGCAAATTTTTATCTTGGGCCAGGGATGCTTAGAAAAGATCCCCTGGATCTTTTAAGGTTTGGATGGAGAGTCTGCTCTCCTGTGAAAGGTATGGGGAGGAGGGAATGTCTGTCTCCTTACTACAACAGGGGAGAAGCAACAGGTGAAGAATCAGCTTCCCTCATTATTCTCACATAGCACTTACTAATTATGAAGTTCTCAAACCTCTAGGAAAATTAGAAGACTGGAAACTACCTTCTCTTTTTGATTAACGTAGCTCTTGCCTGCGTTGTTTAAAAGGGCAGGAAAATTGGAAGAGGGGAAAGCATCCTCCTTTAATTCCCTCACCTTTAGTCTGCTTTCATTAAAAGAGCAGGTGCTTTTTTGGTAGTCTCAGCTTATTGCAAACTGAGGCGAGGTTGAAAATTTGACATGCACGCATAGCCAGAAGTAAGGCCAGTGCAAAGACTGCATGGTTTATGGGATGTCAAGTGAATAGAGAATAGGCTCTTTTAAGAATACCAAAAATGCCCTGGAAGTATGACCAGACTTTGGACTCATATATTAGGATTTTTCTCAAGTCTTTCTCCAAATGTGTATCTCATTTCATTTATAACTTGAAGAACAACCTCAACAAAAAAACTCATTGTGTATTGCCTGAAAATTAGTCATTATGGTTTGCTTGAAAAACAGAAACCACAAGGATTTTTAAGTGGTTAATTTCTTTAGGGATACTGCTTTAAACAAATATTGTTCTACATTAAAAAGCACAAACTCTTTAAACTTTAAGGAATTTTAATATATGTGTATGAATATTTTGATATGTATTTAACTTCTTTTAAGTAACTCCTCCATGCTGACTTTGAACACGTGCTTCTGATGCAGGTTGCCCATCATAGTAGTTTACCCTAGTGCCACAGGGATGAGACCCAAATGGCACCCATCTGTTACCCAGTCGCTTTGATTCAAAGAGAAATACATTCCAGGGAAAGAGAGTCCCCATCCATGTCCTCTTAAGCTATAACAATGATAGATTTCAAGATCACTTCCTTGTGAGGTCTTGTAGAGAAGACAGTCTATGACAGTGAAGCCAACTGAACAGAAGCAGCCTGTGCGGGAGATGCTGAGAAGGGCTTGTTGGAGTCCTTGGATCAGGGGTTCCTATATCCAGATCTGTCCCCACCTTTTTCTGTGATCTGGTTTCTGATGAGATAAGACATTAAATTCCCCATTTTGCTTAACTAATTCAAGTCTCATTTCTTTCCTAGGCAATGGAATTACTCTGAGTAACATAATGGACATGCCAGTGTGCTTTAAATGTGAAAAAATTTTTCTACATTTTTCCTTTCTGAGAGAGTGATTGGCTGGCTGTCCTTAAATCTATTTTCGTTTAATTGGTGTTTTCCCTTTCTAAATTGGGAAAGAGCTCCTGCACTGTACATTTCAAGGTCTTCGGGACAGTTGTGTTGACACAGAGTCTCATGGTACCTGCTCAAAATCTACAGCTGTTGAGAACTTTCTGTGGAATACCTTGTTTCAAAGATGCTTGTTTACTGTTGATTTTTCTGTCCTTGCATAAGGCTGAGAAAAATGCAATACTGTCTCTGTGGCAATTTACCCCTTTGTGGAATTGGTTTTGTTTTGCAGGAATTTGTCTCTGGGAGACTTTTTCCCCTCCTTATATATTAAGAGGATGAGGCAGTTAGTAAAGTCTGCCAAAAGCCCAGATTACAACTACTAAAGTTTCAGAGAGGCAGGCATGGCAGTTCCTCAAATACTCTGAACTAGCACTTTCCATTTGGTTTATTGTTTGTCAAACAAATTTTTGTTTTGTTTTGTTTTTTAAATAAATGGTATATTCATAATAGGGAGTTTAATTCTTCACAATTTTGAAATTTTCTTACATGATATTGTTCACTGGATCATGTGTGCATTGTTATTTTGTAGCCTTAAATCTAAGTGGCTACGTGGTTTATTTCCTTAATGGTTGTGCAAATACATCAATTTGTTTCATAGGTGGATATTTTATTGCATTAAAAAATTAGTGCATTTTCACTAAAATTAATATGTCTGCAACTTTTTGGGTTTTGTTAGTGTATTTGTTTGAACAACTCTGGAGTTGTAACAAAGATAGTTGGGAAATAATTCTAATAACATTGGGCATGTAATATGGCACTGTAATTAGGATGCTCTAATCAGGAATATCCACCAATGATCCACCGGTCTTTGGGCTACTGACTGATTCCTGGGGACCCAGGTTTTATGTGAAGATTTCATGGGCCTCTTGTCATTGTCTCCCAGAAGTTTCTGAATATGAGCGATCCATTTGTAAATTTGGTAAATATTTTGGTATTAATTTTATTCTGTTTCATTACATTCTTGACTGGCTTTGGGGAAATAGAGAAAATATTAAATTGGGGTAATAGGCATTTCTACATACCCAAAGGCCTCTGAGAAATTAGAATTAGGTTAAAATGTTAATCGGGATATACTCAGATACTAAAATAATCCATTTGTGACTGGTCTATTATTGCCAGAAGTAAGTCTTTTTTTTTTTCCTTAATCCTTCTTTTGCATCCCCAGGGAACAAGCATTTTATTTTGGACCTCTTTTTCCTATGGGTGAAAGAAAGATCTTTAAACCATTTCTTACAAAGATTCCTAGAAGTATAAATTGGCATAGATTTTTTTTTTTTTTTTTGCGGTATGTGGGCCTCTCATTGTTGTGGCCTCTCCCGTTGTGAAGCACAGGCTCCGGACGCGCAGGCTCAGCAGCCATGGCTCACGGGCCCAGCCGCTCTGCAGCATGTGGGATCTTCCCAGACCGGGGCACGAATCCGTGTCCCCTGCATCGGCAGGCAGACTCTCAACCACTGCGCCACCAGGGAAGCCCAATTGGCATAGATTTTGAGGCAGTATAAAAGGAGGTTGTCTGCATCACTTTGACACAACAGTGTTTGGTTTGCCAACGGGATATTTGGTTAGGGTTAATAGATATTGCTGTATGCTATTAAATGTAGGAGAAAGAATTAGCATTAGCGCTGCCTGTGGCAACAAACTGAGCAATGACACAATGAGAAAAGGAAATAGATTCAAAAAGTAGGGCTCAAACAGAGGCACCTAAAGACCCAGAAGGCATACAGAGGAAAGAAGGTAAGAGAAAACTTTGTTTTCCTCTAAGGCCAGTACTTGACTAGATATGGGTAAATAAATTTACTTGTGATGCTACGAGATTTCTGCCTTTGAATTCTTAGGTGTTTCAATAAGGGAACGGCTGAACATTCTTTATATTTTCAGGAAGTTTGTGCAGTTTCAGGTGATATAGTTTTGTACTTTTTGGAGCCAGTTTGATCACTCTTTTCTTCTCAAAGTCCTGCTTGTTCAGCAGTTCCAGGATGTCAGGGTCAGTGTCTCCACTGTTCACTTGGCATTGCCCCATGTTCATGGAGTGGCTGCCACAGCTTCAGCCATCACTTCTGCCTTCAAAGCTGGAAGGAGGAGGAAAGGCTTTCTAAGTAGTACATTTAGAAAGCAGAGATAAATTGGGCACTTTCCAAGGACAAAAAAACTTTCCCAGAACTTGAACTCTCCAACAGAGTTTCACTTATTTTTACTGGCAAAAATTAGGTCATATTGCCAGCCCCAGCTGCAAGGAAGGCTGGAAAAGTGGGGAAACTGAATGTCATGATTCCCACAGCCCAATCAGGAAAAAGCAGTGCCTAAAGTGGAAATCTACTAAGGAGTATACAATATAATATGTCTATCATATAACACCATATACTCATATATATATTATATGCATATATTTACCTTAAAGTAGGATGTCTTTAAATAAATTGACATCTGCATGATGACTAACTCTGGTCTGTTTCCTTCCCAGTATTCAAGTTAGAATGTCTCTGAAACAAACATGGCCCTAGACCCAGGTTTGGCAAACGTTTTCTTTAAGGGCTGTATAGTAAATATTGCAGGCTTGGCAGCCATGCTGCCTCTATCACAACTACTTGATCCTGCTGTAGTGTAAAGCAGCCATGAGCAATATGTAAATGAAGGAGTGTGTTATAAAAAAAAAAAACCCACTTCATTTATGGAATGAAATTTGAATTTCATATAATTTTCTTGTGTCATGAACTATTATTCTTGATATTCTTTTCAACTATTTAAAAATGTAAAAGCTATTCTTAGTTCTCAAGCTTTACAAAAGCATGCTATGAGTCATAGTTTGCTGACCCTTGCCCTAAACTATACACTTAGTAATAGGTCCTCTAAGCAAGAATGTAAATGGAAAAACGGGAAAATGTCTGTTTTCAACTGTCTATTATATAATATCTAGAATTCGATGTTTGGCATGAGGCAGCAAGGAATGTGGCTATGGCCCTGAAGGATCCAGAATATTCCACTGTGGCATAAGGATTATTTTGAGCTGAAGACATTTGAAAATCAACAGCTGCAGGAAAAGGTTGTTATTGTTGTTTTCTGAATGCTGCCCTCCATCTGCCTAAGAGCAGAGCCTCCCTAAAGAATTCAACTGTGGTAAATCCCCTCCCCAGGAGTTTCTCAACCAAGGAAGATTGTCTCCTATCACTGAATAAGAAGTCATCTAGGGACTTCCCTGGCAGTCCAGTGGTTAAGACTCTGTGCTTCCAATGCAGGGGGTGCGGGTTCGATCCCTGGTCGGGGAACTAAGATCCCACATGCTGCGTGGTGCCACAGCCAAAAAAAAAAAAAAAGTCATCTAAACAGATATTCGTTTCTCAAAACTATCATAACTCCCATCTATTCTCCCAAGGACCCATTTATCTTCCCTAGAAGTCACCTGTTTCCCCATAAATGCTCTTTCTTACACTCCCCTTCCCCTATTAAATGGTAGGTACATAAGCTCTAAAATCTAACTGCCTCTTGGAGCTACATTTTCTGTGAGCTCCCACACAAATAGGTGAAGAGACTTTGTTTTTTCTCTTGTTAATCTGCCTTTGTCAATTTAATTCACAGGCTCCCAATTCTGAACCTAGAGGGTGGAGGAAAAGATTTTCCTCCCTGACAGCTCACAGCAACAGCAAATCTAAGAAGGGATTACTGGAACGACATCTAGATTCAGTCTTTCTCCCTGCTGTTGAGTGAAAAAATAATAATAATGATAATAATAATACACAACCTAAAAGTTGAGAATTATGTTTTACTTAGCATGCATACTGAGGACTTAACCCCAGGAGACAGCCTGTCAGATGGCTCGAGGGACTGTTCCAAAGAGGTAAGGGAGAAGCCAGGATATATAGTTCTTGCAACAAAAATCAAGTAGTCAGAACATCATAAGATTACTGTTAATTAAAGAAAAACAGGATATCTCAAGTTAGTGAATTTAGCACTTTATATATGGGAAGATGCAAGAATCTGGACCCATTGAAATCATTCCTTTGATACATACCTCAGCTATCTGGGGCCAGAATCCTGGTTATTTCCATCCTGAATCCCCTCAGGTTGCACAGTCAGGGCAGCTGCAGTGGCTGATGGCTTGATGGCCACAGCATCCTTTGTTTAGTGGTATGGCAAGCAACTTTCTTTGTCCACTCTGCCAGTTTGGGCATAATATCAATACATTGGTTAATTCCTTTGGTGCCCCTTTCGCAATGTGATCAGTAAAATTTCCAAGAACGTGGCAGTTTAAGCCCCTCTGTTTTCTGGTAGTGTGGGATCCTGTGTTAACGATCATCTCAAATGACAGCAATAACCATCTAACTGGGTCTCTGCAGTCTTACGCTTCCAACTCCTTTTCTATATTACAGTCATGGTGACATTTTAAAAAGCAAATTGTTCTCATGTTAATGCCTTAAATGGCTTCCTATTGCCTGAGGAAAAGTATCTGCAGTTGTTAATATGGCTAAAAGCCTCCTTGATCATGTCCAGCCTTAGTAATGGTATTATGAATCATAATGCAATAAGTCATACAGAGTTTTTGTATTCTTAAAGGTGTGTCTTCAGGGTAGATTTCTAGAAATGAGACTGCCGGCTCAAGGGATAAACTCATCTATAATTTTGTGAGATACCACCAAATTCCCTTCCACGTGGTACTCTACCACTAGCAATGTAAGAGTACCTGTTTCTCTAACCATCAGAATATTTTATCTTTTTGGGGGGGGCAGGGGGCAATTGGATAGGTGAGAAGTTTTTTTTTGTAGATTTAACTTGCACTTGTATTATAAGTGAGGTTGAGAATTTTTTTATCTTTTTCAAGTGAACAGTCTGCTCTCATGTCTTTTGCCAATTTTCTATAAGTTCCTTAATCTTATTAATTTTAAACATTCTTTACGTATTTCAGGAATTGGCCCTTTGTCTTATAAATTTCAAATATTTTTCTCTACCTTGTCATTTTGAATTTTTGTTGCTCTTGTGTTGTTTCCATGTAAAAGTTTTTATTCAATGTGTTAAATTTATCAGTCCTTGTTTGTTGTTGTTGCTGCTCCTAGATTTTATTAATAATTAGAAATACTCCACTCAGATTATGAAGGAATTTCTGGAACTTGTATGGTTTAGTTTTTGTCATATATGTCTCTGATTCATTTGGATCATATTCTGTTTACTCTTTGACATAAATAACCAATATTATAATTTTCCAAATGTTTACTGAGTTTTAAAACAAAATTTTCTTTAAAGCACAGCTTTTGTTCAAGTACTTTCTGATCCCATCTTTATGATGAAACAATTTTTCATTTATACTTGGGTCAATTCAGAACAATTTTTTTCTGTTTCATTGGTCTGTTTAATTCTCACATCAATCCTAGATTGTTGTAATTATCAAGGCTTTATATTATGATTTAATATCTGGCGGGGCCGACCCCCCCTTCTCTTCTTTTTCAGGATTTCCCTGGATATTTTTGCATACTTATTTTTTTCTTGTGAACTCTAAAATGAACTTGTCTAACTCCAGAAATAAATTATCAGTGGGCCATGCTGAAATAATATATTAACAGAGAAAGGAGTGCTATTTTAAAATTTAAGTTGTGTTTGCATTTCTGCAGGTATACTTTTGAGTTTTTCAATACCTTTTTTAAGTTTTCCTCATACAAGTTTTACATATTTCTTATTAAGGTTATTCCTAGATATTTTATTTTTTTCTCTATCTTATAGATGAAAATTTTTGCATTTAATCTTCTGATTACAGTTTATGAATCAAATGATTATTTATTTGTGTACTTCAACTTATTATCCTGCTACCTTACTGAATTATTTTAATGCTTGTAGCAATTCTTAATGATTTTCTTGGTATTTCTAAGTGTACCATTAAATTATCTGCATATAGAGTTAGTTTTATTCTTTAATCCAGTATCTTCCTCTTTTCTTTATTTGACTACATTTTTTAATACCTACAATATGATGTTAAATAGTGGGGTAGTAATACTGAAAATGTCTCTGGGTTTCCCTATTAAAGAAGATGCTGGCTTCAGACTGACAAAGATAAATTATAATGATAGACAGATAGATAGATAAACATGAGCTATTATCTGTCAACTGAAGAAAAAAGCATAACCTAAAAGTTGTGAGGTAAGTTTTATTCTGGGACCCTACTGAGGACTATGCAGCCTCTCAGAGAGCTCTGAGGAACTGTTCCAAGGAAGTAAGGTTAGAGCCAGGAGATACAGGAGGTTTTACGGGAAAAAAAAAAAAAAATGTAGTCAAACATCAAAAGATTACTGCTAATCACAAAAAAACTCCAAGATATCTCGTTTATTATTTTAGAGCTTTTCTTTCTAGGGGTAAAGGCAGGGGTCTGAGCTCATTGATATTATTGCTTTGATGTGCATCTTAACTCTCCAGTATCCTGCTTATCTCCATCCTGAATTCCCCTCAGGGTACACAGCCAGGGCAGCTACAGTGGCTGGTGGCTTGATACCAGGCAACATTCATTGTTTACTGGAATGGCAGGCAGTGTTTTTTGTTCCCATATCCATTGTCTGTTATTTTATTAATTTTTCTTTTTTCATGAAGTGTGGTTGAACTATATGAAATTCCCTTTTAATATCAATGGAGGAGATCAGGTCATTTATTTCTCCTTAGATCCGTACGTATGATGTTCTATAGTAGATTTCCTACATTTCAAACACCCTTAGATTCCCGGAATATATTCTACATATTCTTGTTACATTTTTATGCACTTTTGAAATCTGTTTGGTAACAATAATCTATTTAGGTTTTTTTGCATCAATATTCACAAGTGACATGGATCTGTGTTCCTTTTATGTGCAATCTTTACCAGTTTTAGAAATGAGTTTTCCATGATAAAAAGGGACTAATTCTGAGAGATGACTGTAAAATGTTACAAAGCATAAAGTTCTTTTTTTCCCTCTTCCTTGATGGTATGATATCCCCTCTGAGATAATGGGAGAAATACATGCCCTTCACCCATGGTTACCAACAAAGAATCATGCCAACAGTAACATCATCTAGTTTTATAAGACGGAACAGGGCTTCCCTGGAGGCGCAGAGGTTGAGAATCCGCCTGCCAATGCAGAGGACACAGGTTCGAGCCCTGGTCCAGGAAGATCCCACATGCCACGGAGCAACTAAGCGCATGCGCCACAACCACTGAGCCTGTGCTCTAGAGCCCGCGAGCCACAACTACTGAGCCCACGTGCCACAACTACTGAGCCTGTGCTCTAGAGCCCGTGAGCCACAACTACTGAAACCTGCATGCTGCAACTATTGAAGCCTGTGTGCCTAGAGCCCGTGCTCCACGACAAGAGAAGCCACCACAATGAGAAGCCCGCGCACCACAATGAAGAGTAGCCCCTGCTCGCCACAATTAGAGAAAGCCTGTGCACAGCAACGAAGACCCAACACAGCCAAAAATAAATAAAATAAATAAATAAATTTATAAGGCGGAACAACCTGTCTGTCTTAAGTTCCCTCAGGTCCCACGTGGGCCACCTAGAATATCTCTCACAAAAATAATGTAATGTGATGTCAAATGCTAAAATGGATTTATACTCATTTCCATCCTAATGGAAGGTGGTATCCAGCATCTCATGCTCAGTCGGCAGTACTGAGGCTTTGGTGTTGGCCTTGCTCTTCAGATAAGCTGTGATCATTGGACCATGTTCCATTCGTGGGACATGGGAAAGAGAAAGGAATATTCCTAGGAGTTAACATGACAGAGGAGGATCAAGATTTGGGGGTGTGAGGAATTAGAGCTATTTTGCAAATGTACCTAAAGTAATTCCTTTTTCTGAAATTATGTCGATTATTTCTTAAATTGTGATTGCTGTCTCATGGACAAATTATATTGCATCTATGGATTCATTTAGGATAAGCACTAATGAAATATATAGCATGTTACAACCCCGGTATATTCTAATCATGCATAGTTTTGCCTTATTTAAAGAACTGAACAAATATAAGTTCCATATATTTTACAAATGGTATTTCTTCCTTTTCCCATGATGAGCTGTTTTCGTGAGAATTCCTAGTTTAAAAGCTAAGTTTACAGTAATTGACTCATTATATTTTTGTACTGCAGAGACACACTGCAACTTTGTTGTTTATATACAGCTCTTTTTCAGCTGTGCCTGAAGATAATGCCGTAATCACTGTCTGTAGGACCATCTTATAATAATCAACAATATTCAGTAAGTGTTCAGTCTCAAGTTGTTTACAGGGTAATAAAATCAATGAGGTAATTTCAAGAAGCAAGGAGTTGCTATGACTACTGTTTCCAAAGTTAGATGATATTAACCAAAAATTGATACCTTTTTTTCCTCCTTTTAATCTTAGCCATATGGTCAGTAAAAACACAATGATTAAACAAATATTAGAACATAGATAGATACAAAAGAAGATAGATTTGGACAAATACCTCCTGCCCTCCAGGACTGACTTGTGTTACTGGCCAAAATGTATGTATCAGGGATATCCCAGGGCCCGTAAGTGTTCATCGAAGGAAATTTCTCAGAAGAGAGAGAAGGCAGAGTAGTATATCCAAGGATATAAAACCTCTGGCTCCTCACAGAAGCTCGACCCAGAGAAAGAAGATAGAACCAGTGGAGTAAGTTACTGATACAGACTATCAGTTAGTGTTACTTTTTGTATTAAAAGACAGATGAAAAGAAGAATCTGATTAATGTAGGGGAACAAAATTTGCCACCCCAGAATGTCTCTCTGGCATGCAGATTATTTTGAGCGAAAACAATCAAGGCCTGAAAGACTCAGGAAGAAACTTTGACCTTCCCCCTAACTGCCTAAAGAATGTACACAGAGGACCTGTTCCAGGAAGGGAGCATCACCATAGACAACTATAGTATGAACTAGGTGTGTAGACAGGGAGGAAGCCACTGAAGTCTGCTTGTTAAAATTCCTGTGTCCCACTGTCTCTACAGGCCCAGCAAACCTTTATGTACCAAACATTTGCTTTTCCATCTTCATGTCAGTTGCTTCCTCCCCTTTGAAGTCCCAAATCACTACTCCCAACATCCTCTTTTGTCTTTAGCTGAAGATGGTGTTCAAGGTGAAGTCCTCAGGCATTTTGGCAAGTTACTCAGTTTTCCTGGGCCTCTCCTGTGTATACATGTTATTAAGTTTTTGTGTGATTTTCTCCTGTTAATCTGTCTCATGTCAATTTAATTCATAGACCAGCCAGAAGAACCTAGAAGGGTAGAGGAAAATGTCGTCCTCCCCGACAATGTTATGAAAAATCAACTCCAGTTATGTATTTTTTTAAAGGAATTCCTTTATTTTTATTATCATTTTTTATTTATTTTATTTTTGGCTGCGTTGGGTCTTTGTTTCTGTGCAAGGGCTTTCTCTAGTTGCAGCAAGTGGGGGCCAATCTTCATCTGGGTGCGTGGGCCTCTCGCTGTCGCCACCTCTCTTGTCGGAGCACAGGCTCCAGACGCGCAGGCTCAGTAGTTGTGGCTCACGGGCCTAGTTGCTCTGCGGCATGTGGGATCTTCCCAGACCAGGGCTCGAACCTATGTCCCTTGCATTGGCAGGCAGATTCTCAATCACTGCGCCACCAGGGAAGCCCTCCAGTTATTTAAAAATAAGTTTTAGGTAGGCTTTCCAGGGAATATTTACTTCTAATATGAATGAAAGTTTTAAACTGAGCAGCTTTTGTTTAAAAGCATATTTAAAAAATAATATGCAGGCATACCTCATTGTGGTTTGCTTTACTGCGCTTCGCAGATACTGCGCTTTTCTTACGAAATGAAGGTTTGTGGCAACACTGTGTTGAGCACGTCTACAACAAAATCGGCACCATTTTTCCAACAGCATTTGCTCACTTCGTGTCTCTATGTCACATTTTGGCAATCCTCATAATATTTCAAAACTTGCATTATTATTATATTTGTTATGGTGATCTGTGATGAGTGATCTTTTTTATTGAAGTATAATTGATTTACAATATTGTGTTGGTTTCAAGTGTACAGCAGTGATTCAGCTTTTTTCTGATTATATTCCATTATAGGTTATTATAAGATATTGAATATAATTCCCTGTGCTATACAGTAAATCCTTGTTGCTTATCTATTTTATGTATAGTAGTTTGTATCTGTTAATCCCATACTCTTAATATTACTGCTACAACTTGCTGAAGGCGCAGATAATCGTTAGCATTTTTTAGTAATAAAGTATTGTTAAATTAAGGTATGTACATTATGTATTTAGACATAACGCTATTGCACACTTAACAGATTATAGTATAGTGTAATCATAACTTTTATGTGCACTGGGAAACCAAAAAATTCATGTGACTCACTTTTGCTGCTGTACTCACTTTATTGCTGTGGTCTGGAATGGAACCCACAATATCTCCAAGGTATGCCTCTATCAGTGTTGTATTGTTCTCTAATTAAGATACAAGACATATCTTAAAGTAGTGAAACTCATGTTTCTATAGGCTAATTGTTCCTTGACTCTCTCAGTTCTAAGAATACTTGACTCCATCCCAGAAGCCCAAATTAACAGGCACAACCTAAGCTTTGTTATCACCCAGAAAGGACTTGCTAACATGAATATCCCAACCTCCATCCTTCCAGATTTTTGCCTCCTTACCACTGCAGCTATTCTTCTACTTTAATTAGACTTTTAATTTCTCAATTCCTCCATTTTCATCCTATTATTTCCCTTTTATCTTCACTTCCTTCCTAATCCATTTGATCTATCACCTCAACTACACCCTTCCCAATGTCCTGATTTCCCTTGTTTTCTGAGCCCTTCATAAAACTTGGCCTAGAAAAACACTCCAATCACAGATCTACCTTCTGTGCATTCCTCCTAGTCTCCAGGCACTGCTGAAAACCTGTACATTCACAAGATCTAGTACCACTGAAGCCAACAACTCTAACTGGGCTTTTTACACTTCCCATCAATCCTTCTATATTTTCCTACTCAACTTCCTCTCCAAAGTGGCTATTTTAAAACGTGTCTCCTCTTCTCAGGCCCTCTATCCTCATCAACAACCCCTTTCTCTTGCCCTGGTTCAGCATAGACCCTAATCCTTTTTTATCTGTAGTTCAAGAACTTCCTAACTGGTCCCACGGCTTCCTGCCATGTCTCCTTTCAAACATATTTTTTCTAAATTTTCAGTGGGATCAGATTTAAAATTGCCAGTGATTCTCCATTGCTATGGTGATAAAAATCCAAGTTTTCTAGGATGTGAAGAATTCTCTAAGTTACCTGCAGTTCCCAGATACACCATCAATTTCTTTCTTTCTTTCTTTCTTCTTTTGCCTTCAAGACATTGAGCATACCTCTTCCTCTGTCTGTCAAAAAATGAAAACAAGTTGCCCTAATCATCTGCCTCTTATTTAGGATTTTATTCAGATGTTACTTGTTTTATTAAACCTTTTCTGATCTTCCTAAACCTGGGCTGGCTCTTCCTTCTATTTCACCACATGCTGCCATGGAATATTTTAAAGGGAGATATTTCCTTTAATATTCGATGTGCCATTTCTCCAAGTTTCCATATGCCAAAATAGCCTTTCTAATTTTAGAATTCTCTCCCCAAGTAACTTTTTTAAAATTGAAGTATAGTTGATTGACAATATTATATTAGTTTCAGGTATATAATATACTGATTCAATACCCAAGTGATTTCCAAGACTCTCCATGGAAGGCTTACATGTCTGTAAGCAGTCCTGGTGACTGCTTGATACTTTTGCCAGAAATCCTTCCTCCAAACCAAAGAAACTCATGTTTTCTTCTAACCAACTTCTTCAAGATGCTCTAAGTGTAGTCAAAAGCCACTCATTTAACTCCTTTAAAATAGAGTCAAGAATAATTTATGTTTAACAAACTTTACAAAATATTTGGGAATTAAAGAAATGCTTTGTCAGAAAGATACTCAGATTGCTTGTACTTCCTTTGGGGATCACATGCCCAGATCCAAACTCAGAGATACTCTCTTGCCTGCCGCAGCGTCTACATGGGAGGTGCCAGCTCAGATTCCACCACCAAAGGGCTCTCTGACTTTCTTGCCTTTGATTTCAGGCCTCACCTCCCCACAGCTCCAGAGAAAAAGACCTTCCTCTTTTTCCAAGCCAGGGTCAGCTCATTTCCACCCCACTGTGATTAAAATGTCCTTTCTGTGTGACACAGTCTCCATGGTCCAAATAAGGCAATCAGAATGGCTGATGGTCATTTCCAGAAGTTTTTTTGTTTGTTTGTTAAACAGTCAGAAATAAATTAATGTATGTGTAATCAAAGGCACTGAACCAATTCGTGTTCATAATCCTCCCTCTAGTCAGGGAAAAGGAGGTCATATCTGCACAGCTTTTAAGACATGGTTGCCATCTCATCCTCTTCTGTCAGTAAATGTTTGAACGAGAGATATGCTCACCGTCCCCCATCCCCCAAGAACAAGTAAAAATTTTCAGATATAACCACACCTAAATTCACACTTAGGGAAAGAGGAAGTCTCCAACTCTACAGGCTTTAATCCTTTCACAGGAACTCCTAGTTACTATTACATAAGATTCACTTTTAACTTCTCAAGTGATCTGAAGCATCTGCATTGTTTCATTGCTGGTTTCACAGTTTTCTAAAAATAATGAGTAAATCTTTGTATGTGTTTGGGTAACACTTTCCTATAATTTTCTCAAAATAATTTTGTTCCAATAATTTATCCACTTCTAGAGAGGAAAAAAAAACCAGTAAGCAATTCTAATAACTCTCCAGCTTCAAAAATTTGTCCCATTAAGTGCTTCATTAATTATATATAACACAGTATTATGACTTATTTGTTACTCTTCCATCTCTTACATTTGCCTGAGAAGAAGGACTGTCATCCTATTTCTTATCGTATCCCTCATACTAGATATGGGGCTTGGCATATACTGTGTTAAATAAATGGAAGGACAAATGGATAAAACTTTCAACTGCCTGATGTTCTAATGATTTATTTTTTCCACCCACAAATACCTCTGCCTCAGCTTTTTCTCCTCTTCTAGTCAAAGAAGTTGAGTCATCTTTCCTTCCTCCAGTTTCGAGCTAATTCTTCACCTCATACTCTGGATTCTCTCCTCCCTTGCTTCTCAGCCACTCGGATCCATCAGTGTTCCTTTATCTCACATATTTATACGGACTAAGCAATATACAGAATTTCAACTCTACTGGCTCCTTCTCTTACATAACTTTGCTAGAGTCTCCGCCTTCCTTAGCCCCTCCCCTTTTACTTCGCTCGTGAATTACATCCAGCCTTTCTTTCCTGTCTTGCAAAAGTAGATACCATTCTTTGCATCTCTCCTCACTTGAGTTTTACTCCTCAAGCCATCCCTGGAATTTGTTTGTTTTCCATTATCACCAGAGACTTCCTAGCAGCCAAACACGCTGTGCATTTTCAGTCCTTTTTTTTGCTCAACCTGTCTGCCCTATTGGGCACTGTCGGTTATCCTTACATTTTTCATAGTCTTCCCTCCTTTGGAACCCATAACACCGTGATGTCTTGGATTTCTTACCACGTCTCTACCTGCTCCTCCCCAGCTTCATTTCAGGCTTCTCTTCTTCTGACTGACATTTAAGTGTCAGTGTCCCCAAGTGTCCCCTTCTTGACCCTTTTCTCTTTCCATTCTCTCTCTAGTATAATTTCATCCTGTCACTCTCTGCCTGTGGCTTCCATAGGCAACATCCTTCCTGAATTCCTGAACATATATCCAGTTTCCTTCTAGCAGTCTCATATGCTTTGATAAACCACAACATCTCCAACTCAACTTCTCTGCAGCTGAATTCATTATCATCCTTTGTAACCCCACAGCTGTTTCCCTAAATTCTCTGTCTGTTCGTTTTACCTGCTCAGGCACTGAAAGAAAGGAAAATAAATAAAACCTGACATTAATTTGGACTCTCACTTCTCTGTCATGATCTCTTTATTCCCTCTTAAATCGAATCCACGTTTCCAACATTCTAACTATTCCTCCAATGTACCTGTGTGTTCTCATTGCTACCCCTTTATCCATGCCCTCTTCATGGTCGACAAACATTGCAATATCTTGCTACCTTCTCTCCTTGCTTTCAGTTTCACTACCTCGAATCAATTCTTCACTCTTTTGTCATTGCAGCTTTTCTAGACCATAAATCTTATGAGGTCGTATTCTTTCAAGAGCACTACAAAGTGTCGAGGATAGAAGCTGGCATACAAAGCTGTTTATGATCTGGTCTGACTACACACATCTCACACTTCACCCTCCTCCACATTCCCCCATTTCTTGCTCTTCAACCAGACCTCCTCTCCCCCTCAAAAAAATCCATTGTCAAGTCACACCAAACTTTTTACCACCACCCATCCCCTGCCCCAGGAAGTCATGCTGTCCTTTGTTCACAGATTTTGCTCATGCCGATTCCTCTGGTGGTTCTGTCTTTCTCTACCTTTTTTATCTGATAAACTAGAGATTCAGCTCGATATTTACTTTTTCCAAGTAACCTCACTGACTCTTGGAGCTACATTAGGTGGCATTCCACGTTCTTTTAGAATACCCTATGCATGTTCTAACATAATATTTACAACAAGTTTTTACAATAAATTTTATTGTAATTTTCTACTTCCCAGTAGAGTAGGAGTTTTTTGAGCTCAGAGGCTTTGCTTTTGCACTCAGTATTCATGATGTCAAATACAATGATGGGCACATAATAGGTACCCTGTAAATGCTTATTGAATGAAAGCAGACTTGTCCGAACCAGCAAATCTACTTAACTAGCCATACTGTGTAGAATATTGGGAAGGAGCAAAGATGCTAATGTTTTATTTGAGCCTTTGTTCCATTTTCCATGGAGAAATCCAAGGCTAACATAAGAAAAGTGCCACTAGTATCTTTGTGATCCTTTATATTTGGAGTAATCTTGCACAGGCCATTTAGAGTTTGAAATGTAACCCACCTACCCTCAATAGGGGATGTTGAGGGAACAGGGCTGGGAAAAAAAAGGATGCATAAAGGATGTAGAATTCTCTCAATCCAAATTATTTCTCATTGTTTATGGATGTACTGATTCATTCCTTATTCATTATTGAGCACCTACTGTATGCCAGATGTTGGTAAATGCCATGGTCCCTAGGATGAGTAAGACTGCCATAGAGAAACTCATGATAGAGTAAAATATACTTACAAAGTAATTATTTAAAAAATATATACATGAATTAATAGAGACATTATTCCTCATATTCTTGTGAAAGTACAGTGAAAAGAGCACTCAACTAGATGACAGGACCAAGTGGCAATTAATTGTTTAGGAAGTTGTCACAAGGGAAGTACTATTTGAGCACCGGAATGAGGTTGCCTGAAACATCACTCCACTAACCTTCCCCAGAACCACATTCCTCCATTTGCTCTGCTTACTGTTGCAGGCCCATGTAGCAAGCATCCCTTATCCATACCTTTATATCCACATCTTCAACTCACCTTTATAGTTATGTTTATATACTTGCAATTTGGATAATTTTGTGTTCCCATAATTAGATTTTACAGCACCTTAAATACAGGATCATATTTCCATGATCCTAACACTAAATTATGTCCCTATGGGTGCTTAATAAATACTTATCAAATACTTAATGCTCCTACCATCATTAAATTGGAAGAATCAGGTTCTACATTTGGTAATTTTCACTTTTTTATTAATTTATGAAATGGTAAATTATATTGTTTCTAATGTTCTCTAATTCATGTTCTGCTTTTTGATACATAATTATTCATTATAAATTATCTCTTCATAATTTCAATCGTTTAAGGTTACAGTATATAAATAGTATCAGCAAATAGCTTCTTTTTTTTTTTTTTTTTTTTTGCGGTACACGGGCCTCTCACCGCTGTGGCCTCTCCCACTGCGGAGCACAGGCTCTGGACGTGCAGGCTCAGCGGCCATGGCTCACGGGCCCCGCCACTCCGTGGCATGTGGGATCTTCCTGGACCGGGGCACGAACCTGTGTCCCCTGCATCGGCAGGTGGACTCTCAGCCACTGCGCCACCAGGGAAGCCCTCAAATAGCTTCTTAATTTGTTTCATATGTCAGGGGAGTAGGAAACTGCATTAAGATTTCTTAAATCCCAACAGAACGTCTACATAGAATAGACTGTTATCCTGTAAAGCCCTTAGTATCCTTCACAGTTTAGTAGGAATAATGAAGAAGCTGTAAGAGGACATAGCATAATAATATCAAAGAACTGGGTAATTAGATCAGCAAAAGCCAATCCAGATTCTACCAGTTGCTTTTACATGAGCTTGAGAAAGTTGTATAAATTCTCTGAGTCTCAGTTTCCTCATCTGTAAAGTAGGATGAATATGAGGATCAATAAACCAATGAGCAGGAAGCTCTTGGAAAAGTGCCTGGGCACACATGTATTAATGGCTAGTTATTACTATTAGTGTTGTTATTTATAAGCTAAGATTTCAGTATGATATAGTAATTGTTGTGAAAGAAAATATAGGATTAAAGAGACTGCATACCTAATAGCACATATACTGCTTGTTTCATCATAAAATGCTACCTCCGCAATCATATCAAGATTATTTTCATTCTGCAAAAGAAAAAGAAAACTTGGTTGCAAAATTGACTGCACACCTTTACAGAGAAAACCACTTTCACCTGAGGCAAGTGAAATGGTTATGAAATGTTTTGTTCACTTTAACAATTTCTCTACTAATGAAAGTGGAGTCTGATTATATATATATATATATATATATATATATATATATATAACAGATTAAAGTCAGTAGAACTTCAGTGAACAGATATTTCAGATGGCCCCATCATACTTTTAAAGGAATAACTATTTTGTAACTATAGGTACAAAATAGCAATTAGAGATATACGCTAGATTAGGGGAAAAAAAGGAGTTAAGTAAAACTTTGCAAAGATACTTTTTCAATATGAGGTCAATCAACAACCTGTGAGTGAATCTTCCAACCTTTGATGGCACATTTGGTACAAGTCAGGCTGAAAAAAATAGGCACCTCAACAGATAAGCTCTATAATTTTAATATGTTTATAGTAATAATACCTTTATGGATTAGATCATTTTATTAGCAAGGGGGAAATATAGAAAATCAATTTTAATTTTTGTAAAAAATTACTTTGTATAGTGGAATAAATCCCAGCTCCATGGCTATCTGCTTAGAGAGCTCATTAGAAGTAAGATGAGGATTTGCAGCCTCGGACAAAGAGACTGGCTCCTATTAATCTTACTAAGGTTAACATAAGAATATCTAGACTTTCCCTTGTATGTTTTCTCTAGGGGAATTACCTTTCCAGCTCTTAAAGATCATAGTTTCTCTTCACACTTTTAAACTTCAAAAACATGTTTTTTATAACCTTACTTAAAGGTTTGGTCTGCTAATTCACAAGTTCTTTAGAGCCCTTTCATATCTAAATTGTTCCATACCTAAACTGAAATGTACCTTCTTCTCAACTTTTATATAACAAAGTTTTATTTATCCATTAGATCACATAGTTCAGAGAAGCTGACAAATCTTTCATATGCTTCCAGAGGAAAAAAAATCTAATTATGTAATTATGTCAATATCTTCTCTTTTTTTGTAAGCTATTTTAATGACATATTACCTAATCTTTAAATTAGTTAATGTGGGAGAAAAGACAAGCATTTAACTTCAATAAAGTTAATTTTTCATTCAAATAAATCTTTACTTTTCAGAGAGAGTACATTTAACTCCAAATGAGTATTTGAATTATTACAGTTAAGGGGATGATGACATTCTCCATCCTTAAGTCTTCACTAAAGAATTATCAAACACTTCACTCCCAAATGCCAAAATTATAGTTATTAACAGTAATTAGTCATGATCAGGGTTATAGCCTTCATTTAATGAATATAAAAGTACAGTTCTTCTCCAGAACTAGTTTCTCTTCAAACCGTTATTTATTCAGTATTTCTTCAACATTTCTGTAAAAGAGAAGCTGAGGTCTCATGGAGGACTGGAGGGGGAGGGAGAGGAGGAGGAGGAGAGTTGGGGGTGGGAGGGGAGGGAGGACGTCTACTAAAGATAACCACACTCATCCTCTCTAGAATCCCAGCCACTCTGATCTGGTCCCCAAACTTGAATACAACAGCTTAGCAAAACAAGGAGAGTTAACCAATCACACCCTTTAAAAAGGTTAGCAAACATCTCCTTTTATCTGAGCATTGCCCCAGACTCTGCTTCTACTTCCCTACTCACATAGCTTGTCAAGGAATGCCTTCCCACTGTATATACAGCACTGTAACTAAAGTCCTGGCAAACCCTTTTTCCTACCTCCAGAGTCCAATGATGTTGTATTCCATCAACACTGCTTTAGTGACTTATGGATGGTACCATGAAAACTTACACAGCTAGCCCATCCCTTAATCCACTGCAGCTACACTACTCATTGACTTCCTAGAAACTTTCTCTACTTTGGCCACCATGATACCATAACCTCCTTATATGACAATCCATTTTAGGTTCCTTCACTATTTTCTATTCCCAATTTCTGAATGTATTATTATATTTACCAACATTCTACTTCTAAACGAAATCCCCCTAGATAGACAGTCCCCCAAATCTGGGTTCTCCTCTCTTGGTTTTCTCTCCCCTTTAGTAAAGCTCATCTACTTTTATTTTCTTGGCTGTTATCAACCCTTCCTCTGAGTTCTTAAGCTACAGACTTAATATCCTTTCCTCTGCTGGATTTTTACACTTGGATTCTCTGAAATGCCTCAAGCTGAACGTGACAAAATAAATTCATAAACTTCCTTCTAAAACCTGCTTCTTGCCTTATTCCGATTCTGTAAATGGCTTTGACATCCCCAGCAGACTCAGATCAGGGTGGCCTCATACCCCTCCCACTATCTAAACCTCCTGCATCCTATCTGCGCCCAATGTACTTCCTCCTTTTCATTTCCTCTACCTACCAGTGCTATAGCTCCCGACTTCAGTAGTTCTTATCTATAGGCATTGTTGTCAGAATGACTCCTTTTAGTCTCTTCCTTCCTTTAATCCCTTCTAAACTGCTGTCCAAACAGTCTCTTTGAAGTACAGCTCGTTCAGGGATTCTCCACTGGCTACAGATTAAAGACTAAATGCCATGTTGTTTCAATCTGACTCTTCCTTAGTGTGGATTTACCTGTATTCACCACCACTGCTCATTTCATTACCTAGGCTTGAGCTTTGAGAGAAATCCCTGCACTTTCCCTCCCACAAAGTTCCTCTTGCTCAGGCTAAATCCTGTAGCAGGAATGCTTTTCCCCAGCTCTGAAGCCACATTGAGGCATTTTTTGATTATCCTTCCTAACTCACCCCACCACAACCATTCAGTTACTCAGTAGAACCTGACTATTATTTGTTCATTTATAGTTTTTTTACATTTTGCAATTCTTTCTGAGTGTTCATTTGTTTATTCTACTTCCAGAGTTAAAGGAACTAAAGGTTTTTGTTTGTTTTTTGGCTTGCTTTTTGATTTTTTTAAAATCACCAATATATTTCCAGTATGAAGCAACCTTGAAAAACATGAAAATGTGTATTGTAGTTCTACTATGTGCTAGGCGTTGTATTCAGTGCAATGAGATAATCTGGCTCCATGGTTTGGACTTTCAAACCATTTTTAATATGGTATTTTAATGATAATTATATTGACATTGATAAACTTTCATCTTGAAGTCATTTTCTGGAAATAAGCTCCATTTAGCCAATTTAATTTTTTAGTAATTGATGCAAATTTCTCAGATTTTTCATTTTTATTATCTTACTAAAATTATTTGTATCAGTTTCAATTTTTTCCCACTGAAGGTTTCTAACTAATGTTTGATTCTTATTCAATTTTCTGTCCATATCAAATTTTAAAGTATTACAGTTTTCTATTATACACTTGTTGGCCATTTTCTTCTGCTAAGTCCAATTCCTCTACGTCATATGTAGCAATTTAAATGCTGTCTGGATTATTTGTTTCCTCTATTTTTCATCAATAACAAGTATTAAAACTTGTAGTTTTAGCCATGTTTAGTTTAATTTTTGTTGATTATTACTACTAATGATATTTATTATGGGTTGGAAATAACTGATAATTTTACTGATTCATTAGGTAGGACATGAGAAAATATTGATTAATTTGGTGAGAGAGAAAGAGGTGGGGGAAAGGAGAAAACAATATGGAGACATTAACAAACCGACTCACAGGGAGGGACTCATCTACACAGAGAGAGGAAGATAGGCTGAGACATCTCTGGTCACCTTGAACTCTCATCTCTGTCTCCTTATCTCAGCAAGTCCATTGTGTTGGTTTGAGTTCCTGGCTTTGTGTATGTGTGTGTGTGCACGTGCACACACTATGGTCCAGAAAATACCTCAGGCTGAAAGTCAGGGCAATTGTGGCACTTGCCTCATTTGTTTACTTTCTCTTAGGGATCACAGTCCTGCATTGCCTATTGTCCAGTGTTTGAAACACTTATTTTATGTATTTCATTCTTTGTAATTCTTTGCCATGGAGGACTAGTTTGAAACTGGTTTCTGTAACGTGGTTGAAAGCAGAAGTCATTTCCTCTTTGTTTCCGGCATGTCTTTTGCGTTGGAGTCAGACTCTAGAATGAGTCTCAAAAGAGCTCATGGGAGCTTTGTGTGCACAGAAAGTTGAGTGGAATATGTGGTAGATTTCATGTCATTCAAATGGGTGAGGCTCAGCTAAGTGGAACAGTTCAGTCTATTTAGAGAAAATGGTTTACTCTTCTTAGGATTTGAAGATTGGCTGCCTGGCTTTCACTTTTGGGAAGACCATTGAGGGAAGATGGTGAGGGTCTCTCTCTATTCAGTACATCATTTTTCACTTACTCCCCTGTTTTCAGTCCACTGTCCCTGCTTCCCCTTGTGCCTGGTGTCCCTGAGTTAAGAACCTTTCTGTTTTATCTTCTCTAGGGAATACTCCCCACAACTCCTACTGCTGAGGGGAGTATAATCATCTGGCTCCCTTGGGGTAGAGGAGATGTCTGTTGACTCTACCTTCAAAAAATACCTAGAGGGCTTCCCTGGTGGTGCAGTGGTTGAGAGTCCGCCTGCCGATGTAGGGGACATGGGTTCGTGCCCCGGTCCGGGAGGATCCCACATGCCGCGGAGCGGCTAGGCCCGTGAGCCGTGGCCGCTGAGCCTGCGCGTCTGGAGCCTGTGCTCCTCAGCGGGAGAGGCCACAGCAGTGAGAGGCCCATGTACCGTAGGAAAAAAAAAAAAAAAACACCTAGAAACTAATGACATTCCAACACTTCGACAGCTACCAGTCCAGTCCTAGCCATGTGTCATGGTTAATGTTATGTGACTACTTGGTTAAGCTATGGTACCCAGTTATTTGGACAACCACCAGTGTAGATATTGCTGTGGAAGTATTTTTTAGATATGGTTAAGGTTTAAATTAGTTGACTTTGAGTAAAGCAGATTACCCTCCATACTGTGAGTGGGCCTCATGCAATCCAGTGAAGATCTTAAGAGCAAAAACTGAAGTTTCCCAAAGAAGAAGCAATTCTGCCTCAAGACTATAATGTAGAAACCCTGCCTGATTTTCTACTTGATCTGGCCTGCCCTTCAGAATTTGGACTCAAGAGTGTAACATCAACTCTTACCTGAATGTCCAGCCTGCCAGCCTAAGGATTTTGGAATTGCCAGCCACTATACTCACGTCAGTCAGTTCCTTAAAGTAAATCTCCACCTTCCCCCCCTCCCTTCCTCCCTCCTTCTCGCTATGTATATGTATGTATCCTATTGGTTCTATGTCTCTGGAGGATCCTAAGAGCCACCATCATTCCTCACCTAAATTTTCTTAACCACCTCACAACTCTTCTTCCTTCTCCCTCGCCTGATCCTTTATTGTCTACTCACCACTTAGCAGCTAGAATCATCTTTTTCAAACACAAGTCTCTATCTAGGCTAGTTGGGATAAAATGTAAACTCCTGACATTGGACAGAAGAACTTGCTCTAGTCCCTGCAAGCTGTCCAACATTCCCTCTCATTATTCTAACTTCTGCTTAACCCACGCCAGCTATCCTGGCTTTCATCCATGTCTCTGCCACAGGAGATTTTTCACTGGTTTCCATTGTTTAAAATGTTCTTCATCCAGTTCTTTACCCCCCCATCCACTCTCTGCTCTAATATTATCTCCTCAAAGAGGCTGCCCCTAATTTAGCCACTCACTGACGAAGCCCCTTCTCCCCTACCACAAACCACCACTCCTTATTCCTTTATTATGCTTTATTTTGCTTCATGACACTTAATACCACCTAAAATTACATCTCTTAGTTATCAATCTACTTTCTGTTTTCTGTGTTTGTAACCAAAATGAAAGCCCCACAGGGGCAGAAAAGATGTCTATCTTAGTCCCCATTTACCCTCAATGCCTAGAAAATATTTGGTATATAGTGATGGCTCTAATAAATATTCATTTAAATGAGTAAATGAATAGTCTTTGTCTGAAATTTTGTAACATGATGCCTTAATAATATAGTTATAGGGTTATTTCACCATCATTAGGCTGAATAACAAATTAAAGATGGTCTCCACTTGAAGCATATGTACATTATACAGAATGTGAATAGTTTAACATAAAATTATGTAAGAGAATTATTAAAGGAAATGCACCAGTTCATCGAACTTATCCCACATTCTAGGAATCTGTGGGCTTCAATGGTTTGACAAGTTCCCTGACATCACATAGTCACAAGCACTTTATAAACCCACCAGAGCCTTTTCCCTCATTACATTTTCATCTCTCAGCAAGGGATAGAGTCCCATGTCTAAGTAACATTGAACCCAATTCTCCTTAAGGCTTAACTCAAGCCTCTTGTTCAGCTGAATAATTACACCAGTCTTATCTTGATTTGCTGTCTATATTATCCAAATTGTCAACCAGTCAAGTGATTCCTAAGGCAGAACGTTTAGTGGTGAGAGAATGGGACTCAGAATCAAAATACTGACCCTGGTCCACACATTACCCTGGTAAGCCATGCAAAACTAGGCCTCACAGAGCAGAGCATGGTAAGTATAACCATTGGATCCATTAGAGTTGAGTGTGTGTACATGTATTAGCATGTGCGTGTGTATGTGTTTATGTGTAAAAGAGGAATAAAGAGAAAATCAAATAAGATACAAGACACAGAAATACTTTGACAACTGGTACTTATAATATCAGAGTGAATTTTTCCTGTTGAAGCATGAAGGACTAACACTCATGGAAGACCTCTTATATTCTAGGAACTTCTCTGTGTGTTGACATCCATTATCCCAGATAATCCCACAGAAGCCACATGTGGTCGGCATGACCATCATCATCATTGTGTATGTGAGCCCACCGAGGCACACGGAGGGTGATGTGCCCAAAGAAACCCAGTTAGAAAGAGGATGTCAGACTCTTCAGACTGAGCCAATCTGCCTCCAGAGTCTGCCAATCTGCCGCCATATTATACTTTGCACAGACACAGCCTTAGAAGACATTTTGGATAATTTTTCCTTTTCAGTTCTCTATGAAATGAGATAAGGATGTGAGGTGCAGCCTAGCGGCTGACTCATGGTAGGGCCCCTAACTATGAAAGTCTTTCCTTCCTTCCAGTTTACAAACCCACCTCTTCTGAACTTGTTTCTCAGTAATCATGCAGGTTCTTCCCACAGGCACTGTTGGCCCCATTTGGTCATTCTACTGAGTTTAGGTTTGTCATATGATAGAGTTGGTGTACATATGTTTCATCTGAAAGAGGGGATAATACCGAGAATAAATGCTACTATTTTTGTTGTCATTTCTAATAACCAGGACCTGTGCTAAGTAATCGTTATACATAGTAACTCATAACAAAAAGGCTCAAAATTCCTGTGTTAAACATTTTTTCTTTATCTTTCTGGAATTGTTTTGATAAATGTTCCAACACTTTTGTCCACCTTCTAGACTTGCTGATTGTCGTGGGATGAGGGTTTGACAAGCAGAAAAGGAAATCTCTGCCATCATCCTGCCAGTCCTCACTCCCCTCCCCAAACAGCCTTCAAAATAAGCCAAAGGTAGGTTTATCCTCAATTCTTATTCAAAATGCAAGTTTTTCTCGTGAACAAAACTAAGCATTTATTTCTCCCTGCCTACACCTGAGGAAATGACTCACCGGGGGTTAGATCATATGTGGCCTCAAATCCCTTTGATCCCTTTGGACATAGCTATTCCCAGGGAAAGAAAATCAGAGTATAAGTGAGTAATCTCTTCTTGGAGCAGGGTCTGGGGGGAGGGGTGGGGGGAGCAGGGTTTGATCTTCTTGGATATAGGTAACCTTCTTCAGATTCATTCCTTTTGCAAAAAAAAAAAATGCAATAATGATTTTATGTTTCCCATTTTCCCCTTTTTTTCTGTAAAGTTTATTATTTCCACATTAAAAGATTTTTTTGAGGGGAATTTTTTTTTACATTAACCACACTATGATCCTGCAAAGCTGCCCAAAGTAGGACACCATCAAAAGTCATAAATGTGCCCTATGAGTTCTGATTAAATAAAAGCTACGAAGCCCTAGTTATATACAAATACCTTCGGCAATAATGTTTATAAACCTGTGTGCAATGAAACAAATGTAAACAGTAAGTGCAGCATGAGAGTGATCAAAGACTGCACAGGGACAACCATGTATGGTCCGTTTGCCCCCAGAAGCCAACACCAGCCCGTCCCTGGAATCAGGCCACTTTTATGCTCAGAAAAGAAAAAAGCTGAAGGAGAATACAGCATCATCTTGCACAAAGCACTACTATCTGTACAGTAATTTTGTTCCTACCTACATCTGGAAGGGATTTGGGACTCTTATTGTAGAATTAGATATTAAGCTCTCTGAGCAAAGATCTGGTCCCTACCTAAGTCGCAATGGCCAGGCATGCCCAGCACAGTGAATCTTAACCCAGGCGGCTCCATCAGCAGTCACTGGTGACAGCTTACCACAGAATCATAAGCAGCATTTTCTTTAAATCATGGATTTTAAAAGGACATCCAGAATCCTAGGAGCTTGCTCACTACTTACAAGAAGTTTAGAGAAAATGGAGACGTTTTGAACCAAATCCCTACCTAGGAAGCCCTTTAGGGATATGCAGGTGCGTATGAGCCCTTCGAACCACTGAAGTCTCCAATTGGTCACAAGCACCAAATTAGCCTCCATCTTTGGCATATTGACCAAACAGAAGTTGTATAAAGTAACATCTTGATGTGAAATGACACTGCTGGGCATGGTGATGCCCCTATAATATATCCAGTTACATTAAAAAAATAGGAAATATCAGGTTCTTATTGTTTTTCTTTAGGCTGAATGATTTTCTTCTTTTATAAAAAAAACAATATTTGCATTTCTCCTTTCAATTGTCTATTATTTTAATTAGAGAACTGGGGAAATTTCTCTCCTGCTTAATCTTCCCATCCCTGTTGAACTCTAATGATTAGCTTTAAGCTGTCAGTACAGAAGTGATATTTGCTGCTGCCCCTGTCGCGTGGGTGGTTTTTTTCTCCACATCAAACCCAATTCCTTTTCTATTTTTGCTCTCAAGTGAGCAAATTAAGAAGAAGGTAAAATGCATAAATCTTCATTACATTCCAGAAAAGGAAAATGTAAACTTATTACTTAAGCTCTACCAGGCAAATTAAATGGAAGGGAAGTCCTTATTACACCAGAAGGTTGGATAACTTTTTAACAATTAGGAAGACTCCCTGAGAGTGTAAATACTCTAATTTCATACCTGACCCAAATATGTCAGGAGTGATATACCTTTCATATTTGAAGCATCACTCTGTCTTATTGTAGAATGGAGTGGGCTGTATTTGAAGGCAAGTTTTTAAATAAAACTTTCTGGACTCCTTAAAATTCTGCTTTCTCATGATACATATGAGCTTGCTGTCTTTTCTTTAAACTTTTTTCTTCACCCACATTTCTCTCTTCAGTATATATTAAGTAGAATAGGCTCATTCTCCTAAAGGTATTTTAATTCCAAGTTTTAAACTTATAAATATTAGATTTGACATTTTTTTGCCAAAATTGGTGGTCTGAAAGCAATTATATGACAGAAAACATTGTCAGTAAAGTGCCAATGGCCATATTGTATCATCTTCCCCCAAATAAGTTCAACACACCTTCTATCATCTGTAGCTATGAGTATTGTGATAAGGGCACGTATGCAGGCCACCATTACCAAGTTATTTTTCAAGCTCTCTCAAGATTGGTGCAAGATTTTATTCAGCAAAATTCACGTTGCCAACCCTTCTTTAGAAAACCTGCATCATATAAAATCAGTGTGTGCCAGTGACATTCACCCACATTCTCCATCTGTGCATCTAAGTACTCTCAGTTAAGAGGAGAATTCTATTGAATTCAAATGTAATATGGTATATTTTATTACGTGGAATTTTTTTTCACATGAGTTTATGTAAGTTTAAAAGAAATACACTGAATTAATTATATGGTTCTTTAAAACACAAATTTGCCTGTGTTTTGTATGGATTTTTATTTTTTATTTTAAAGTTTTCCCTGATGGGCATCACCATAGGCCATTTAAACTCATGTGTTATATTTGTGACAACATGTATTCAGAGGGTAATGCTAGCTCAACTTTCAGCAGCACGTTAAATTTTAGAAATGGTAAGGAATTTAGTGATAATGCCCATTATCAAAAGAAATACTTAGTAATTATTTTTACTTCATATATGAATTATTAGAGACGGAATCGGGCTCTCCAAATTGTTAACTGTTGACATAGTAATGGTAGAAGAAATAAAACCATTTCATGCCATTTCATTTAACATTACTGTCTCTCAAGATCCACAAATATTTATATATGCCAATACTATTCACCCTAAGATATATGGAGTGAAAAAGTAACTCAACAAGTTTGTGATGTTTCATCAATATTTGGGAAGGTCTGATATGGAAATATCTAGAATAACCTTCAAATTGAAAACTCTTTTATATTCAGTTCCCATAGAGCCAATACAAACTTACCTTCATGGCTCCTACTCTCCTGTCTTCTCTTTTTTCTTTTTTCTAAGCTCCAAGATTGCAGTAAGGGGAACAGGGGATCCTGCATAGAACACAGAGACCAGGCTCCTCCCTGCTGTTGGCAGGAGTGTTCAGGCCTCACTATGTTCTCCAGACACTTCCTGGACTCTCACTTCACAACCCTTTACCTTGTTGTAAACACTTTCTCTTGCAAGTCTGGGTGCCCAGGCTCCAGTTCCAAGTAGCCCTTCTGGAGCAGGTATTGGTCAAAACCAAGATTTTTTTGTTGTTGGTTGGTTGTTTGGTCATTTTGTTTTGTTTCAATAGGGTGAAATTTATTTTAGTCATCTGTCTTATTCAACTCACAAACATAATATTTGTTACATCCATACATTTTAGCAAGAGAAATAAATAACAAGAAATATGATTAAGCAAATTATATAACATTTTATAGGGTAAAAAGTGCTATGAACAAAAGGAAAAAGAAAGGCCAATTAAAAGGGATCCAGACTTCAGGGTGAGGAGGTTACAATTTTTAATAGGGTGGTGAGGGAAGGCCTCAATAAAAAGTGACAGTTGAGCAAAGACTTCTTTTTAGTTATGATTCATCAAAGAAGGTGAATTCTGAGGTATGGTAAATATCTGCAAGAAAACAGAATTAGTCAATTAGCCGGGTAAAGCTAAATTACTGAATGTTTGGTATTCTGTGAGTGTAGACCTGGTTTTTTAATATGCTATGACAAGATACAATTAAACCATGCCCACCACATGCTCAGTACTAACTCCAAACAGATAGCGCCAGGCGACCAGAGCTAGTCACAGCACTTATTTTTAGGGAAGATTGCTCACTGAGAGAAAAGTTAATCTGTTGGCTCTAACTTGTCAATTTGACAACTAACTCCTTCTTTTGGTAAAGACACGCTTACTTTGGAAGGACCCAAGCAGATTTTTCTTCTCTTTTTTGGCACATTGTCTATCACTGAGAATCCCTTTCCTGTGTATTTAAAGATATAAAATTAGTACCTTCATCTCAAACCCACCAGATTCAATAATGGGAGCTACCATCTTGCGGAAGTTTTCCTCCGAAGTCCTGTGGTTCTTCATGTTTCCTCCCAATTAAAAATTCATATATCTGTTTACAATTTTTTAGCAAGTATACTCCGTTGAAAAGAAAATATAATCAGCACTATAGTTACTGGAAATGGACAGGTCAAGTGAACCTATTAGCTAATACATTTCTAGAAATGCATGCTGTTTTGGATGAGTTATTGATTTCAGCTGTAAACAGTCTATGGTTAACTTGCTTGTTTCATGTCTTAATGCTAACAGACTCATTTGTTAGAACCAGTACGCCACTGTAAAAAATACATTTGGAGGTGACTTTTGAGCACTTATCTGCCAGGTCTGTAAGTGTTTGGAGCATTAACTACAGAACTCATGAACAGCTATTAATAGATTTTCTCTCTCATAAAAGGGAAAGTATATAGTCATATGACAAAACAATTACAGTTATTGTTATACTGACATCTCTAAAAATATAGGATGAGATGAAAAGATGTTCCTACTCATCAAAACAGACTTAAGCTGTGCTACTTTCTCTTCAGTTGTCCTTTACTATTCTTTTTATTTACTGACATGCCCTGGCATGAAATCTACTAAAATGAATTTGAATTGCATTTATTTATTACCCTGGGTTAGGAAATACTGACAATCAGTAATAAGATCAAGATTAGAGAGAGACTTTTTTTTAACCTTTTGAAGTTTTTACCACCTGAAGTTTGGGGTAGCATGTTTCTGCTGTATTGTTCTGGTGACTTACCAATCTACTCTATGACTAAGATGTGTTGCTTCTGGCTGTGGAATATAATGTAATGCATTTTCAGCTTGTATGAAAGGTAAAGTCTATTTCTTGAGGACTCTTCCCATTACACCAGGTAGTGAAAATTTCAGCCTTCTATCATGTGTGCATATGTATGTATATGCATATCTACACTTAAAAGTATTCTGGGTTTTATGGACGGGATCATTTAATTCTTTTGAAATAGTCTGTTTTGTCTTTTAAAACTATAGGTATTCCCCACAACCAATGTTTGCTTTCATTGCAGTGTCTAAAGAAACTCTCAGAAGATTCCTGGTAACATCCCAGACATATGAATTGATGCCATTTTAGCAAGTTGGTAAATTTAACTAGAGTTTAGCGTGTCTGTTAAAGTAAAATACATACACTATACATTAAGCATACCTGAGGTCTAGAAAATAAAAGCCAAGAAAAGTACCTCAAGCCAGGCAGTAGTTTTCTCTTTTTACAAACGTTTTGCTTCTTCTGCTCTTTGCTAGAATGGAGTCTGCAACTAGCTCAAGAAAAGCTATCTAAATTCACAATCTCAGTGAGCAGTATTGCTCTAAAATTGAAAGGAATGTCTCTGAGGGGGCAAACTAAATATTGTGTGAAGAATTTATCTCTCGGGCAAATATTTCCCATTTTCAGTTTCTTACAGCTCAATCCTCTCCAAGAAAGTTTCCTAATACTTCCATTTACAATTCGAGTGCTATTTCTGGCAGCATATCTGCCTCCTCAGACCACACACTTGTTCCTACCTTCTCGTCCATGGGGTCATAGATAGCAGCATGAGTGGACAAAAAGCTTTCCCTGAATTTTGGACATATTATTATTAACTTGAGTGCAATGTTGAACAAGTAGAAAAAAACTACTTCCCACTTACGTATTTAGTGTTCTCGTATCTCGTTAATTTTTGATCTTTCCTTTGTGTGCTTAGTATTGCTGCATCATGAATTTTATTCCTACGGCTTTTGTGTATGATCATATTCCCAGGACAATGTGTATTTCAAGAGGTTACGCCTAATAAGACCATACATTTGTAAAGTTGCATCAAAGTTTACCAAAGCAGTGTCATGTGTTCTTCACATGCATTCAGCACAGGGAATCAGGAAAGGAAGATATTTTTACTTCCATGTTACAATTGATAGTGTTAAGTCTAGGAATTCAAAGCTAATCCTTTTATTCCAAGTCTAAAATGCTTTCTACTACTTAATACTCTCTCTTCTGATAATATATACTTTGCTTGATACAAACCAAAAAGCATTCAATTATAGACTGAAATGCAATTAATTTTCATGGCCAAAAGATCTCAATCTGTAAACTCAATTCCTGTTGAGATTACTTTCCTGAGATTCTTACTCTGGGAAAAAGCCAGCAGTATGCCTAAGGCAATATTTATTTCCAGTACCTCTTCAGAAATGTCTTGCCCATCACTGTAACTGGTTACAGTCCCTAAAAGCCAAACCTAACAAAATTCACACAAGACCAAATGATAAGGAACACAGGCAGACCTCAGAGATATTGAGGGTTTTGTTTCAGACCACCGCAATGAAGTGAACATTGTAATAAAACCAAGTCACATTAATTTTTTTATTTCCCAGTGTATATAAAAGTTATGTTTACACTATACTGTAGTCTAGTAAGTGAGCAACAGCATTATGCCTAAAAAAATGTATATACCTTAATTTTAAGGTATGTTATTGTTAAAATTCTAACCATCATCTGAGCCTTCAGCAAGTCTTAATCTTTTTGCTGGCGGAAGATTTGAAAAATCGCGAGAATTACCAAAATGTGACACAGAGACATGAAGTGAGAAAGTGCTGTTGGAAAAAATGGCACAGATAGACTTGCTTGATGCAAGGTTGCCACAAACCTTCAATTTGTAAAAAATTTGCAATATCTGCAAAGTGCAATAGAGAGAGGCACAATAGAATGAGGTCTGCCTGTACCTTCATGCCTATATATTAAAAATCTGTATTCGTATACCTATAAATATTAAATCTGTTTTGAGAAGTTAGAACACTTATTCATTCATTAAATTTCACTAATGTACTCAATAAACCTTATCTGGTACCTTCCATATTCCCACGTGGAATTTTCTGGAATACTATCAAATAGAAATATACTGTCGGGGTAAAACACTTGCTCCTCCCTGATGTCATAGCAGAGACACAGTATTACCTCTGGTTATAAGTAACCAACAAACTCTGGCATAGAAAAGACAGTAATATTGAATTTGTATTCAGTAGTGGTTACTTTCAAAGGTTATATGTAATTATATAGGTTTAAGTTTATGATTTTAAAATTTACCTGAGCTTTTATTTTGAAGCTCATTCTTTTTCTGAATATAGGAAGTATCATTTGCCTTTCCTGTGAATTGATGAAACCAAATGAAGTTAAACTTACTTCTAAGACTCCCAAAGAGCCACAGCATGGCATGTTGTGTACCACCCCAATGACTGATTTCGTAAGTGAAAGAAGGAATATGTGAGAGAATTTCTTCTAGTTTACATTGCCAGAACTGAAGCAAAACAGTGTATATTATTATCAGTAGACCAGGCAAAAAATAAATCCACCCTTCCTCATACTCTGCCTCAAATATCCAAGAAAGCAGCATTTATTTTTCAAACCAGAAGAAGTATGTTGATTAAAACTTCTCAGGCAAGAAGCCAAATATGAGTCACAAAGCCAGTAGCCCATTCTGAAGGAAATACAGAAGATGAAAATCACAAAGGAATTACATCCTTATAATGATTATGGAATTTTGAGAGATTTTTTAAATGATAATATGGATTGGTTTATTTTGTTACACCTTACATTATTAAAATACAAAGCAACAAGATAACACGTATAAAAATATACATCAGTGAAATTTTAAAATAGCAAATATACAAAAAAAAGTATTTGAGAGTTTTTTATGAAACAACAACAAAATAACTTCTTTTTTTAATTTATGTATTTAATTTATTTTTGGTTGCATTGGGTCTCCGTTGCTGCGCGTGGGTTTTCTCTAGTTGCGGCGAGCAGGGGCTACTCTTCATTGCGTGTGCGGGCTTCTCATTGAAGTGGCTTCTCTTGTTGCAGAGCATGGGCTCTAGGCATGCAGGCTTCAGAAGTTGTAGCACGCGGGCTCGGTAGTTGTGGCTTGTGGGCTCTAGAGCAGAGGCTCAGTGGTTGTGGCTCACAGGCTCAGTAGTTGTGGCGCGTGTGCTTAGTTGCTCTGCGGCATGTGGGCTCTTCCCGGACCAGGGCTCGAACCCGTGTCCCCTGCATTGGCAGGCGCATTCTCAACCATTGCACCACCAGAGAAGCCCTAGTTCAATGTTTTTTTTTCGTTTAGACTTTAGTGAGGTTTGGGCTATACGAAATTCTATCCCATATCCAGGAGACAGAGGAGGACACAGACTTGGGCTGCACAATAGCCACATCTTGTCCTTCACGTTGCCCTTCCTCCCTCTCCTCACCAGCTTGCCCTGTGTCCTCCGGGTGATGGGGCACTAAGCTGTCAATCTTTTTCCTAGCTTTTTCCTAGCTCCCTGGGCTCTGGCTCGCATGTTAAGCTCAGCTCCTCCAAACTTCATCGCTCATCAGCAGACTCTTTGGACAGAACAGGTAAGTGTATGGTGAAGTGTTAGAGAAGAGCAACCAAATTATTTCAACAGTACTGCCAACTTGCTGACCTCCGGAAGACTTCAGGTTTTGGTTTTTATCTTTAAGCCTCCACATCCTGAATCACACATTTACGGAACCCTAGCAGAAGCTGGAATGTCTATGGAATTGAATGGAAGATGTCACAGAGACTGATGGTTACATCGTTTCCCTTGTATGGCTTCAGTGATTTTAAATCAAGTTGAGTACTGACCAGACTGTGATGTGTGTGTCTGAGTGCAGAGGAAGCAGGATGAATGAGTGGACCAAGAACACAAACAGAAAGAGAATGAATAGAATGAGGTGCTGGGGTGAAATGATGGGCAAAGCAGGGCGGATCAGTGTACCAGGGAACTAATCTCAGCTTTTTCCACGACCACTCAGTCCACCATTCACACCTGCTCCTGTCTGTGTGATTCGCTCAGAACCCCTTTGATCTTCACTGAGGCTCGTGACCCAAAGTTTGAAAACCTACTCGGTAATAAAGGCCAGCATATCCTGAGTGATTACCAGATGCCAATTACTATACCACAGTCTTTAAATATATGGTTTAATCCCTTTAAACCTTGAAAAATGGTTTAATCCATTTAATCCTCACTACAGATTTTAGCCTAACTTGACCTGAGGGAGTTGAGACAGAAAGAGAATTAAGAACAGCCTGAGCACCAGAGCTCCTCAAATGACAAGTAGAGAAAGAAACCCAGGCAGTTGGACTCCAGGGACTAAGCTCTTGACCACATTCTGTGAAAATCTTCAGGTTTCTCTGAAATGAGGGTTCTATCACCCTCAAAGCTGTACATGCTTCTGTTGGTTATTCTGTTTTACAAGACTTTCCTAAGACTATTAGGTTTATAATTTTCTTAAGGCATTAGCCTTGAAAATATTTCTGCCAGCGAAATTGTTTCATGCATCTTGCACTAAAAACAATGTACATTTCCATTTACTTTCATTATAAGACATAGCTTAGGATACACTAAATGTGTCTTTATACTAAAATGAAATTACATCAAAATAACACAGCTACAGAAGTTGTTCTCATTTCATTTTCAAGAAGCAAAAATTCTCATTATTCTAAATGACATGGTCCTGAGATTGGGCACAAAAGTAAAGGAGTCCTAAGGCATGTTGCCTTTTACTAGATGGAGCTACAGGTAAGTGCCTTTTACTCATACCTACAGCACCATTATTTACCAAAGATTTGATGGCCATGTAAAAGATCCTGAACAGTGGTGACATGCTTTGCTCATTTACTTATGAACTATCTGCTAATGCCAACAAAGAGATCAGACTCAGTGGAGAGAAAAGTGGTTGGTAAGATGAACAGGTCACACCATTGGAAAAGAAGATGTTGGAAGGAGCTGAGTCTATTTTTAACAGCTTCTGTCTCTAAAACACTGCTTCTCTCATCACTGCTGGACACAGATTTGCCAAAGAAGCTACAATCAGAATTGGTCAAAACTAAAGAGTTTTAGTGAATTCATTTGGATTAGAAGAAAAATGGTTTCAGAGCCATAAATCTGGGAAAGCATCCCTGATTTCCAGATATAACTAAGCTGTGCCATGGATTTAATGCAGTCAAAAGTTTTCACCCCAAATTGTCTGTCTAGAGGTGGATACATTATCTGATTGATTCAATTGTCCCAAAAGTCTGGTATTGTGAGACATTTCTTCAACACTCATTATTACCATTAATCACTGACAAATTTCTGTGAAATTCCTAGCATTTTAAAATATGTATATAGCATGACAATATACAAACATTTCCAATAGTGCTGTGGACTTTCTCATGACATATATATTTATTTATATACATATAATTCTGTCCAAGGTTGAAATATAACTATGCAATTATAATAAAATCAGAGAGCTCTTTAAGAAAATTTTCTAACTTTGTAAGTTTCCTTTTAAATCTAATTTGCATTATATTATGGAAATTAAAATTTTACCAGTGTACCTTTATTTATGTCATAGTGCATGGTGTACATTTCCCCATAAAAATCTATATTCTATTTTCCTCCTTTCAAAGACAAATATATTTTAATGCAAAACTAGACTTTAAAAAATAATAGTTTTATGCTAGAGAGCTAGCATATAAATATACTAGAAAGAATATTGATCAAAAACTAATGAATACAATTCCCATGGCAATAAAATGTCAAGAAACTGGTACTGTTGATAAATGCTTATGAGAGGAGCTCTCATTTTTTTCTGCAGCCAATAAAAAGATGCAATCTCTTTAGAGAGAAATACAGTTTTCCCCAAGAACTCAAAGATTGTACTATTTTCTTTCTTATTTGTCAAACAAGAACTGAAGATTTCAGAGTAGGCACAAAACGAGTGAAAGTTTAAAACTAACAAAAATCACAGGAAAAAGGCTTGAGACAATAGGACTTAATCAAGTAACTAGGGACCCCGTAATACTCTGGGCCTAATTGTGGTCAACAGGGAGAAACTGGTTACTGAAGAGCTTCCATAGGAACCATGAGGAGAAGCCATCAGGCTGTGCCTCAGTTTGTGAAAGCAAAGAATGGGACCTGGTCATCTGTGAGACCTACAATTTGGCAATGTTGATCTCAAAAATTTGAAGAGAAAAGGACCATAAATCCTTGGCAAAAAACTCTTTAATGGGGCTTCCCTGGTGGCGCAGTGGTTGAGAGTCCGCCTGCCGATGCAGGGAACACGGGTGCGTGCCCCGGTCCGGGAAGATCCCACATGCCGCGGAGCGGCTGGGCCCGTGAGCCATGGCCGCTGGGCCTGCGCGTCCGGAGCCTGTGCTCCGCAACGGGAGAGGCCACAGCAGTGAGAGGCCCGCGTACCGCAAAAAAAAAAAAAAAAAAAGCTAGTTTCTTCATGTTTATGTCACCTCATTCTCCCAGCCCCTAGCTTTGCACACTTCCCTTTTATTCTCATTCTCCTGCTCTGTGACATTTTTATTCTAAATAATTAGAAATGACAACCAAAAGGCCCTGTTGGATATGAGGCTTCAGAAGGGATTTTGAACGGTTATCGGCTCATAGAATTGGAAGATTTGCACCTAAGCCCTGTCAGTGCTGGTGATCCGAAGGTGCTGCAAAGCCTGAATGGACTGGATGGCCAGCAAGTATAAACTTATTCGAGATTTAAGACCATTGGGTCAAATAATTTATTCTGAGGCTTTATCAATAACTGAAATCACTGTAAATAGGTAGCTATTTAATCTCCCTTCTTTCTCCTCTGCTAATCTTACCAGGCTAGAAGTTTGTAGTCTCATCTAAATGCCAGTCAGCTAGAAAAGCGTTGCCATCTGTGCCATACTACAGTATATATAGCTCAAAGGCATAAACAAGTTAAACAAAGCATTGTTACGTGCCAAAATTTAGAATCACATTTACCTGAAGTATGTTTTGTTTTGTGTTTTTCTATTCAATGCACTGGGGACCCTAATGAGCAAATTAAAAGTTTTCACAGCTGAAATCGCTTTACTGGTTCTTTCCTCTGAGATTAAAGAAGAAAGCATTTTACTGGTATGCCACTGCCATCTTAAAGTGTGCCCCTGTCTGTGAGTGGTCTCCAAGGCCAGAAGCAGGACCATGCCCTGACTGGGCTATTCACAGGGAGGCTGACTCCACACTGGCCCTCAGGTTGCCTCAGAAGCCCTACCTGCAGGGAAGCAGTAGCCTCCGGGTGGCACATCCTGAAGCGCTCCTGCCCTACCTTCAGCAGAATTTCACCCTTGCTAAACTTCTTCAGACATCTTTTTAGTACAGACTTTGTGAGCTCAAGGAGAACTGTTTACTCAGCAGAAGGTATGGCTTGTGAGGATGACTGACCATTTCTCTTTCAAAATGTAATGGAAAATTTTAAAGGGAGCTGTAATCTCAAAAGAAAATCTAAACAGGAACCAACACAGTGAAAAAGCCACAAGTTTATCTGATCAAATCAATCAAACTAATTCAGTGGGGGAAAAAAAAAACCCAAATCTAAAAAGCATCTGGCATATAAATTTTTAAAAACAAATGTAAACACCCACAAACTAAAGTTGATGGACTCAGATAGGTAACTTATTTCTTTTTGCTAGGGACATATAAAGGCAAGCTAATAAGAAAGAAACACAAATGACTCTCCTAGGAAAATAATTAAGAGTCACAATGAAGCACGCAACACTACTTAGAAAGTCTTCAAAAAACTGAAATTGAATCTGGTCAGGAATCTAGATCCAACTGCCAGTTTATAGGAGATGCAGAGGACCGTATTAAATATATCTACCTATAGAGATGAATTAGCAAAATCCAGATTGTGGGACTCAATTGAACCTAGTTTCTTCGTCTTGTAAATTGCAAGGGGAAAACATGAAGGAGGAACCAAGATTCTTAAAAGCTAAACCAAGCAATTTCAGTGTATGAAACTTATTTGAACAACCTGTGGGAAAAATATCTAAGACGTTGGAATATGGAAATGTTGACTGGGTATTTGATGCTTCTAAGGAATTATTGTTTTAGCATGATAATTGTTTTCTTGGCTATCTTTATTTTTTTCTGACACTGCATTTTCTTATTTGTAGCATTTCCATTTGGCTTTAAATATAACTGTATATATATAGTTTCTTTTTTATCTTTGCTGAAACTGCCCAACCATTCACACATGGTGTCCATTCTCTCCATTTACCTTATTATTTAATAAAGATTTATATATTTATCATTTTTAACCCTCTCTGATAATTTCAACATCTGGGCAGCCCATCCTAGGCTGGGCTGTAGCTCCATAGACCCTCTCTTGAGGATGGGTCTCTTTTTATTGCTTCTTCATGATGTCTCATAATGTTTTATTGTATGCTAGACACTGTATATAAAATAGCAGTAAAAACTGATTTAAAGGCATCCCCTGTCTTGAGTTAAGCTTGCCCGTGTGGGTGGAGGGGGTGTAGTCGCAGCTGAGTTGATCTCACCTGTGGTTGAAGTGGGTCTGGGCGTTCCTGTTGTCCTGGTTAGGTTCAGTTCCTCATTGGCTTCAGACGTTTGGTGGGCAGGGCCAGAACCTTCTCTTAGGCAGGACTTGAAATCTGATTGACCAGGGAGTTTTTCTCGGTCCGTTTGCCCGGCCCTCAGCCTTCAGCAGAGCCAGGATGTAGAGGGAGGGTCCCAGTCAGCTCTCCCTTCCCTCTCCCAGTCACTCCGAAGGCTCAGAGACACCGGAAGGGATTCTCTTGGCTCCTGCTCTGCCCCCAGCTTTCCACAGGCCCAGTGTGGTTTAGGGGGCTCCCTCTCAGCACCACGGTTCCCCTTCCCCTCCCCCATTCTCCCCCCACCTCAGTCCCACGCCCCGCTGTCATGGCAACTCTAGCTCCTGCTTTCGAAGCTCTCTCTCAGTTCACCTGTCCTGCCTCCAGTCTCCTGAATGAGCCCTTGATGAAGAACCATGGGAAAGAGTTGAAAAGTGAGTCCTTTTTTTTTTTTTTTTTCCAGTACGTGGGCCTCTCACTGTTGTGGCCTCTCCCGTTGCGGAGCACAGGCTCCGGACGCGCAGCCTCAGTGGCCATGGCTCACGGGCCCAGACGCTCCGCGGCATGTGGTATCTTCCTGGACTGAGGCACGAACCTGTGTCCCCTGCATCGGCAGGCGGACTCTCAACCACTGTGCCACCAGGGAAGCCCGTAAGTCCTTTTTTTTTAAACTTTTATTTTATGTTGGAATATAGTTGATTTACGATGTGTTTCAGGTGTACATCTAAGTCATTCAGTTATACATATATCCATTCTTTTTCAGATTCTTTTTAGGTTATTATAGAATATTGAGTAGAGTTCCCTGTGCTATACAGTAGGTTCTTGTTGACTATCTATTTTATATATAGTAGTGTGTGTATGTTCATCCCAATCTCCTAATTTATCCCTCCCCCCGACCCACGTTTCCCCTTTGGTAACTGTAAGGTTTTTTTCCCCTGAAGCCTGTGCGTCTTTTTGTTTTGTAAATAAGTTCATTTTATTTATTTTTTTTAGATTCCACATATAAGTGATATATGATATTTGTCTTTGTCTGACTTATTTCACTTAGTATGATAATCTCTAGGTCAATCCATGTTGTTACAAATGGTATTATTTCATTCTTTTTATGGCTAATATTCCATTGTATATATGTACTACATCTCCTCTATCCATTCCTCTGTTGATGGACATTTAGGTTGCTTCTATATCTTGGCTATTGTGCTGCTATGAACATTGGGGTGCATGTATCTTTTCAAATTATGGTTTTCTCTGGATGTATGCCCAGGAGTGGGATTGCTGGATCATATGGTAGTTCTATTTTTAGTTTTTTAAGGAACCTCCATACTGTTCCCCATAGTGGCTGCACCAATTTACATTCCCACCAACAGTGTAGGAGGGTTCCCTTTTTCTCCACACCCTCTCCAGCATTTACTGTTTGTAGACTTACTGATGATAGCCATTCTGACCGGTGTGAGATGATACCTCATTGTAGTTTTGATTTGCATTTCTCTCATAATTAGTGGTGTTTGACTGGGCTTGTAAGGATTGTAAACCATCAAGCAAGATTACATTCTGCCTTTAATAATTTAGTTGAGTCATCAGCTGATGTCTTTTTATCCTATTTATGGTGGGTTTTGTTTTTTCCCTCCTCCCACTGCTCTGCCAAAAATCAAAGTAACCTTGGATCTCTAGGCTTCTAAAGGGACCATTTTAGATTTTAATACCATTTATCCATTTTATAGATTTTATTTTGTTTAGATTACTTTGCAATCTTAGATATAACTTTTAAAATAGTTTTACAGAGTATGTAGTTGGCTCTTCATTTTAGAATAAGAGCCACATTGTCTGACAACTTTCTGTGTCTCCAGTACAAGTGGAAGTTCCCTGGTTGAATCTTTATTCTTTAGAGATACAGACTGAAACAAATGTGGAAGAAGTGTCATAATGTCTGGGAATTGCTTTAAAATAGTCCAATGAGGGGACTTCCCTGGCGGTCCAGTGGTTAAGACTTCACCTTCCAGTGCAGGGGACAATCCCTGGTTGGGGAGTTAAGATCCCACGTGCCTCGCAGTCAAAAAACCAAAACTTAAAACAGAAGCAGTATTGTAACAAATTCAATAAAAACTTTAAAAATGGTTCAGATCAAAAAATTCTTTAAAAAAAAAATAGCCCAGTGAGGTAGGAGGTGAGTGGGATGCAAGTGAAATGAGCCAGTGTTGGTATCGCATTGAGGACCTGGGTGTTAGGTAAATGGATGTTGATGAAAGTATTCTCCCTACTTTTGTTTATGTTTGAATATATTGATAGTTTCCATAAGAAAAAACTTTTTTAAATGGATACTATAAAATTTTAATGCCTTGCCAGTGATGGGTCACAAAATTATCTCTAAGTTTTCCAGTGGCAAACACATAAAAGAAAATCTAACCAGTTACAGAATTCAAAGTGTCAATAAAGAAATGGGGGGGAGAGAAAATTTTCAAACATTATTCTTTGTTTTAAGGCTACACAGAAATCTTTACTGAGGGTTCTCATAAAGAGAATACTGGGAAAGGTAATAACAAAAAAATGTTCATAACAACGTCCTCTCAACAAAAACAGTAATAAATTTCTTAGATCTTTTATTATAGCATCTTTCAATAAGGGTAGATGACATCACACAAAAGTATAAGTCAGCAAAGATAATTTAACAGATGGCTCATAAACCTGCTGCACTTGCCCAGATTATCTGGGAAAACACACGAAGTTTCTTTCCTTCAAGTGGTCCTCCCTAAATATTGTTTTTTTCCCTAGACTGAGCTCCCAACTAAAGGTGCTTAAGTATCCTTCTAACCCTCTCTTCCATCTCACCCCAGAACAGCCTCTGGGTTCATAGGGGAAATTTATGTAGCATCATTAGGAAGGAAACAGAACATATGGGCCTCCTGCTGTCCTCTGGCTGCCATGGTGATATCTCATTCCTCTGACTTCCACTCCTAATGTAACCCTTTATCCTTTCTCAGGCAGTTAGGATGATTGCTTTCAAACAACTCAGCCCTTTTATCTCTTGCTGGCTCTGTGACCTTATACCTCAGAAGTATCCTGTAGACTTAGGCATTCAGTGGTCTGCTCCTTTGACTGTGTTCCAGGTCCTCTAGCTCCAGGCTGCCATCATCATCATCTGGGGAAAAAATGTTGACTCATTTCTCAACCGCTGTCTCACCTCCATTCAAAGAGGATCTCTTACTGCATCTCTTTCCCCCTGAACCTAGCAAGTCCCCAGTTGGAGAAGAGAGATTTATCCCATGGCTTCTCTCTGTGGGAGCTCTCCGGACACCACTCTTGCTCATTTGAAGTGATGCCATGGATTTAGAGTACCATGGAAATGACCAGAGAAGTGAGGCAAAATTCTTTTATCTCCTTATCTGCAAGCATCGTACTTCTATCACCTTTGCCTCCTCCATCTTCTAATTCAACTCTGCTCGGAGGCAGGAACAAAATCCTTTCAGAGTCATTCTCTGCATGTATCTCCTCTCCCTTAAAGCCTTTCCCATTCCCAGGCAGGATTTTCATTGCAACCATAGACTTAATTCTTATTCTGAAATCTTTTCTACTCTATGATTAATATTTTAAATGCTGTGCTCTAGTTCTCTAAGCCAAAGCCCAGTCATTCTGGACCAAGTTTAAATTTCCTGAATTTGATACATTTGACAAACGTATTAAATGCTGGAATTCTAAAATATTTCCTTTTAGATTGGGAGTGAAACAAGGATGGTCATTATAATCAGTTTTTTCAACATTATACTGGCAGCCCTAATCAGTAAGGTAAGAAAAGAAAAGATAATAAAAAACATAAAGGGGCTTCCCTGGTGGCGCACTGGTTGAGAGTCCGCCTGCCAATGCAGGGGACACTGGTTCATGCCGCGGAGCGGCTGGGCCCGTGAGCCATGGCCACTGAGCCTGCGCGTCCAGAGCCTGTGCTCCACAATGGGAGAGGCCACAACAGTGAGAGGCCCACGTACCGAAAAACAAAAAACAAAAACCATAAAGATTAGAAAGAAAGGAATGAAACTGTATTTGGAGATAATATGACTGTGTTTATACTGCGTATGTAGAGAATATTTTTTAGAGAAACTATAAGAGTTTATTATAAAGTTTAATATGATTGTTGGATGTGTGGTTGATATACAAAAATTAATTGCATTTTAAGCACTAGAAACTAATAGAGAATAAAGATGTTTTAAAGTAGTACCAAATTTATAAAATAACTATCAATAAATCTAAAGAAACATGTGCCAGACCTCTTTGCAAAACACTATAAAACATTGAAAGGAATTGAAGAGGAAGAAAATAAATGGAGAGATAGTTCATACTCAGGCATTAGAAGTCATATTGAAAGATATCAGTTCTCCTCCAAATATATTTATTGCAATCCCAAATTCCCAACAGGAATTTTGCAAAAAACTGACAAATTAATTCTAAAAATTATATGAAAAAGAGTGTGGTCAAAAAAGCTGAGACACTCTTTAAATAGAATAGCAGTGTGTGAAGATTTGTTCCACTGGATATTAAAATACAATAAAGTTACAGGAATGAATATTGCATTGCACTGATGGAAGGATAGACAATTAGACCAATTTAGTAGTGATCAGAAACAAACTCAAATGTGTATTAACAACTTATTTATGATAAAGGTGGCACTGCAGAGTAGTAGGATAGGGAGGACTTTTAAATAAATGATCCTGGAACAATTGGACATTCATAAGTGGGAAATTTTGAAAATCAATGCCTATCACATACCAAACACTAAAATCAATTCCAGGTGGATTTTTTAACCTCATAAAAAAGACAAATCATAAAGAATATCTTCATAAAATAAGCATGCTCCTTAAAAGAAACATTAAAAAATCAATAAACAGAATGGAAAAAATTGTTAGCTTTGCCATATTAAAACTAAGACTTTGTATTCATCAAAAGACAAAGTAAGAGATTTAAAGGGCAAGCCACATATAACTGACAAATGACCTCTGTCCAGAAGAAGACAAACAACCAAATAGAATGAACAAGAGACTCAGTCACTTAACAACAGTGGGTATCCAAACAGTCAATAAACATATGAATAGGTGCCCAATTTCACCAGTCACCCCAGAAATGCATATTAAAATTCCATGAGATACCATTACACACCCAGAATTAGTAAAAATGAAAAGAATGACAGCAAAAAATGTTGAAAAGGATCTGGAACAAAAGGAATTTCCTACACTGTTGGTAAGATTATATAAATTGGTACGACTATCTTGCAAAGTTGTTTGGCAGTATCTACAAAAGCAGAACATATGTGTAGTTTGTAATCCAGCAACTCTATTCCTAGGTATGTATCCAGCAAGTTGCTTGTGCCTGAAGGAGAACGATAAAAATTCTCATAATGATATTATTTGTAAGCTAAATGCAGAAAACATTCAAGATGTCCCTGAGTAGAATGGATTAATATATGGTGTTATTTTTATCAGTAGAATATTATAGAAGAAAATTACATACAAATGAACTACCATTACGCTCAACAAAATGAATGGCTCTCACAATCATAATGCTGAGAGCAAAATAAGCCTGCTACAAAAGATCAAGATCACATACTACATGACTCCATTTAACTATAGTATTTAGGGATACATGTGTGGGAGATAAAACTGTAAAGAAAAGCAAACATTGAGGAAGGTAGGTAGTGACTGCAAAAGGGCATGAAGGGAGTTTGTCTGATGCTGGTAATATTCTCTTTTTTCATCTATCGTTGTAACACAAGTGTTTGCTTTGTGGTCACCTATTGAGTTATGTGTTTTTGTTTTGTAAACTATTCCATGTGTGAGCTATATTAAATACACGCACACACACTAGTGATTAACAGGAAAACTACATACTTGAATGAGTCTTTACATTTTGATGAAGAATTTAGCAGTGGGAAATTGAGTGGGAATAATGAAGTAAATATAATACAACCATTTGTAGCAAAGTGTATAATCAATTAGCCAAAAGTTCAGTGAAAACAAACAAATCTTCTTTACCATAGTCAACTATAATTGAGACTTGTTCAAGTATGAGTAAAGTAAATATTACAGTTTATCCTGATGTTTTATAAATATATAAATATATATTATATATTCAATAAATTAATGTTATAATGAAAGTGGGCATTCAAAAAAAGGAACAGTTAGCATTTTAACTTGGAGAATAGATTCCATGAAGGCTTCTTGCAATGAAGGCAAATCCTTTAAGTAAATGCCAACTGAGTTAAAAAAAAAAAAAAAAAAAAGTTCCTGAATGCAAATGAAAATAACCATGAAAATGTGAAGTATAAGCTGGTTTCATTTGGGGGAAAGGAAAGGAAGGAGAATATCACAGTCATTGAACATTCAAAAGAAATAGAAATGTTAAAAGTGATGGAACCTGAAGACATTTTTGGGCACATCCAGAGGGAGAGCATAACTTGTGTGTGCAATGAAAGGAAGATGGGAGAACACAGAAATAAGATATTATGTTGAAAAGAAATTTATAAGGCAAATCCAGAAGAACTTGTCGAGAACATGTATCAATCAAGAAAATTTATTAAGTACCTGCTCTCTACAATGCACTATGCTAAATGCTAATGGATACAGAGATACATGTGTGTATGAGAGAGAGAAAGAGAGAGTGTGTGAACCACCACAGAAGCCAGGATATAATTATTCTGTTGTGAATATAAAGGAAACATGCTTTACTAGGACTTATCTGAGGTAAGCAGAGAGAATTAGTGGAGAAAGTGAGATTTTTACTGGGCCTTTAAGAGAAACAGTAGAAGAGGGGCAAAAGCATGAAGGCAGAAAAGAACAAAATGGAGAGAGAGAAGATTGGCATGGTAAATTAGGAATATCTATAAAAGGAATTTGTCAGACAAGCAATGTAACTTCTTTCTATGGGAAGCCACTGAAGTTTTTGAATGAAACAGTGTTATAAAATTCTTTTTGTTTTTATCTAATTATTTTTATATCACTAGATCTACTCCAAGACTAAGTTATTTAGCAATGTTTCTTTGATTTATATATTTTGATGCTAAAAAACAGTTTTGGGTACATAAATATTTGTGACTGTTTTTATTGTGGATAGCACATTTTACCAACATCATCATATCTCTTTTATAATGCTTGGCCACAAGTTCTATTTTAGCTCTTACTATTATTGCCAACCCAGCTTAGTTTACTGTATATTTTTCTATTTTCTATTTGTAGATACCTTTATCTTTAGCCTTTGTTTCAGGAGTAATTCTTTAAGCTATACAGTTTCACTTGTTCAAGTACATTTGAGTCCTTGTGGTTTAAGATTTAATAAACATGCCTAGTCATGTGAATAGTTCAGTCCAGTTTCTTAGCTGTATTTCAACACTTCTGGTTTTTTGTAAATGACTCTGCCAATTCCTTTCCCCCCCACTGTTTTTCACTATACTGATCAAGTTGGTTTTCTTTTAGGGATTTCCTATAGGGATTTAAACTTTTTACATTGACTAAACAGAAATTTGGATGGATAGATGGATAGATGGAAATATTTAATATCATAAATTTTTTGACATTCCTCATGTTAATTTAAAATACAATCTTAGTATAAATCTCTGTGACATAATTTTTTGTGGGATGGACCTTGATATTTTTAGAAAGAAATTTCCCCTGAAAAAAAGTAAATGTACTAGTATAGAAAATAAAATGTTGAAACAGAAGAAAGGTGCTTTACTATTTATAATATTAAATGTATTATGCCTAAGCAATTAGAACAAAAAAATTAAATTATCTATCTTTAAATATAATTCCCAGGCAACCGCTAATCTACTTTCCATCTCTATGGATTTATCTATTTTTGACATTTCATACAAATGGAATCATACATTATGTGGCTTTCTGTGTTTGCCTTCTCTCAGTTAGCAAAATGTTTTCAAGGTTTATTCTCACTGTAGCAAGTATCAGCACTTCATTCCTTTTCATTGCTGAATAATATTGCATTGTATTGATTACTACATTTGTTTATCCATTTACCAGTTGATGGACATTTGAGTCATTTCCAATTTTGGCTATTATGAATACTGCTATAAACATTCATGTACTACATTCATGTGCTATAAACATTCATGTATTTTATGTAGACAAATATGTTCAATTTCCAAGGAGATAGGGATATACCTAGAAGTAGAATTACTGGGTCATATAGCAACACTATGTTTAACATTTTGAGAAACTTCCAAACTGTTTTCCAAAATAGGTACGTCATTTTGGAATCCCAACAGCAATATAAGAGGGTTACAATTTCTCCAGATCCTCACCAACACTTATTGTCTATCTTTTTTTTTCTGATCATCAGAGCAGGTACGAGGTGATATCTCATTGTGGTTTTGGTATGCATTTCCCTAATAACTATTGATGTTGATCATCTTTCTATATGCTTTTATCTATTTGCATATCTTTTTTAGAGGAATGTGTATTCTAATATTTTGCCTGTTTTTAGATTGGGTTATTTGTGTTTTTATTGTTGAGTTGTAGGAGATCTTTATATATTCTGAATATAGATTCCTTATCAAATACATGATTTATAATTACTTTCATTACATGGGTTATCTTTTCACTTACTTGGTAATATCATTGAAGCACAATTTTTAAAAAATTTTGATGAAGTTCATTTATCTATGTTTTCTTTTTTTACTTATGTGTTTGACATCATATCTAAAAAAAAAAGTGCCTATTCCAAGGTCATTGTCCTTTTCTTTAGGCTTAAGTACTCCCTTTATATTTCTTATAGGGCATTTAATATGTGTAACAGATTATTTAAGTCTTTGGTCACCTGGGAATCTTAATTTCTTCCTTCATTTTTAAAGGATAATTTTGCTGAATATAGGATACTTAGTTGACAGTCTTTTTCTTTCAGCATTTTGAGTATGTCATCTCATTCTTTCTGGCCTCCACAGTTTCTGATGAAAGGTCAGTTATGAAGGATGCCTTTTACATGCTGAGTCTTTTTTTTTTTTTTTTACTAATTTTATGATTATCTGTGTCTTTTGATACTTTGACTTTTTGCCTAGTTGTTATCTTTGAGTTTATCCTACTTAGAATTTATTGATCTTCTTGGATGTGTAAATTAAGCTTTTTCATCCAATTTGGAAAGTTTTGGGCCATTATTTCTCCAAATATTCTCTCTGTCCCTTTCTAGTCTCTCTTTCTTGGATTTCATTATGTGTATGTTGGTATGCTTAATGGTAACCCAGAGGTCTCTAAGTCTCTGTTCATTTTTCTTGGATAATTTCAATTAATTAAAGTTCAGGTTTGCCAATTCTTTCTTCTGCCTGCTCAAATCTGCCATTGTTTCCTGTATTAGTTTGCTAGGGTTGCTAGTACAAAGCACCACAAACTGAATGACTTAGACCACAGAAATGTATTGTCCACAAATCTGGGGACTAGAGATCTGAGATCAAGATGTTAGCAGGATTGGTTCCTTCTGAGGTCTGTTAGAAGAATCTTTCCCATGCTTCTCTTCCCATCTGGTAGTTTGCCAGAAAGCTTTGATCTTCCTTGACTTGTAGACACCTCACCCCATCTCTACCTTGATGTTCACACAGCTTCTATAATTATGTCTGTCTGTCTCCAAATTTCCCCCTTCTATGAGGAAACCAATCATATTGGATAAGGGCTCGCCCTAAGTCTCTTATTTTAACTTGATTACCTCTGTAAAGACCTTATTTCCCATTAAGGTTTCATTCTCAGGTACTAAGAGTGAGAACTACAACATATGAATTGGGGGTGGGAGCATGAGGGGATATAATTTAACCCATACCAAGACCTTCTAGTGATTTTTTTTCATTTCATTATTGTTCTTTTCAACTACAGAATTTTCTTTGGTTTTATTTTTTTATAATTTTTACCCTTTTATAGAAAATTTTCTTAGTGAGACATTATTCTTATTTTTTTATGTCTTTAGATAAGGTTTAGTTTAGTTCTTTGAACTTATTTATAGTAACTGATTTAAAGCTTTTGTCTAGTAAATGATTACTCAGTTTCTATTGACTGTTTCTGTTTTTGTTTTTTTCCTCACTGTGTATGGGCCATAATTTCCTGTTCCCTGTGTGCTTCATAATTCTTTTCTTGAGAACTAGACATTTAAAATAACACAATGTGTGGACTCTGTAGCAGACTCCTCGGCTGCCCCCACCAGATGTTGTTGCTCTTGGGTCTGTTTGTTTAGTGACTTTCCTGGATTAATTCTGTAAAATCTGCATTCTTTATCATGTGCATCCACCAAAGTCTCTGCTCAATTAGCTTATGGTTATCTGATGATTGGACAGCGATTTATGTAAATGCCTTGAACCCGTAAGCCTCCCAGGCTTGCCAAGGGGCTCTGCATGTGTGTGTGTGCATATGTTGGGGCATGCCTTCCATGCTTCTGCAGGCAGTTTACAACTCTGTCTTAGCCTTCATATCCAACCTGTGCAGAGTCTCATGGTAAAAAAGAGCTGAGATTTTAATGCCTTATGAAGTCTTCCCTTGGCATTCACATAGCCCTACATATGTGCATGGCCTTCAATATTTCCAGGAATATGATGGAGCTTTTCAAAGCCCCCTATCAACATTTCATTCCCCAGTCTTTCTTCTTAGGATTTTTTGGGTCAGTCTTCTGTTAATCCCAGTTGGTATTGCTCCCTCAGGCAGCTGTGATATTAAGCAATTGCCACTGATATTTTTCAACAAATGCTCTAAGGATAGGGCTGTTCTCACAGAGTGAGTCCTGAGTCAGATCAAATAAAGACTCCAGGTTTTTCCAGAGAGCCACCAGACAGGGAAAATAGTAACAAATTTGTGGATATGGGCTTTTTGGAAAACTCCAGACCTATTCTGTTCCATCCTGTGGTTGCTAGACTGCTGATTTTCATACCTACCATGATTGTAGGACTATTAATTTTCTTTTTTTATTTTTTAAGGTTAATTATACTTTATTCTCCATTTATTTAAAAAATTTTAATTGAAGTATATGTAATATACAGTATTATGTTAATTTCTGCTGTACAGCAAAGCAATTCAGTTATATATATGTACATTCTTTTTTTAAGTATTCTTTTCCATTATAGTTTATCATAGGATATTGAATATAGTTCTCTGTGCTATACAGTAGGACCTTGTTGTTTCTCCATTCTATATATAAAAGCTTACATCTGCTAACCTCAACCTCTCACTCCATCCCTTCCCCAACCCCCTTCCCCTTGGCAACCATCAATCTGTTCTCTATGTCTGTGATTCTATTTCTGTTTCATAGATAGGTTCATTTGTGTCATATTTTGGATTCCACATATAAGTGATATCCCATGGTATCTGTCTTTCTCTTTCTGACTTACTTCACATCATATGATAATTTCTAGTTATGTCCATGTTGCTGCAAATGGCATTATTTCGTGCTTTTTTATGGCTGAGTAGTATTCCATTGTATATATGTACCACATCTTCTTTATCTATCCACCTAAATGTCCAAGACATTTAGGTTATTTCCATGTCTTAGCTATTGTAAATAGTACTGCTATAAACATAGGGATGCATGTATCTTTTTGAATTATAGTTTTGTCTGGTTATATGCCCAGAAGTGGGATTGCTGGATCATATGGTAATTCCATTTTTTAGTTTTCTGAAGAACCTCCATACTGTTTTCCATAGTGGCTGTACAATTTACATTCCCACCAACAGTGTAGGAGGGTTCCCTTTCCTCCACATCCTCTCCAGCATTTGTCATTTGTAGACTTTTTAATGATGGTCATTCTGACTGCTGTGAGGTGCTACCTCATTGCAGTTTTGATTTTGCATTTCTCTAATAATCAGTGATGTTGAGCATCTTTTCATGTGCCTATTGGCCATCCATATGTCTTCTTTGGAGAAATGTCTATTTAGGTCTCCTGCACATTTTTATATAGGGTTTTTTGTTGTTGTTGGGTTGTATGAGCTGTTTGTATATTTTGGAAATTAAGCCCTTGTCGGTTGCATCATTTGCAAATATTTTCTCCCATTCTGTATGTTTTCTTTACATTTTGTTTATGGTTTCCTTTGCTGTGCAAAAGCCTGTGAGTTTTATTAGGTCCCATTTGTTTATTTTTTTTTTATTTCTGTTGCCTTGGGAGACTGACCCAAGAGAACATTTGTACAATTTATATCAGAAAATGTTTTGCCTATGTTCTCTTCTAGGAGTTTTATCATGTCATGTCTTATGTTTAAGTCTTTAAGCCATTTTGAGTTTATTTTTGTGAGAGGGGGTGTTCTAACTTCATTGATTTACATGCAGCTGTCCAACTTTCCCAGCACCACTTGCTGAAGAGACTGTATTTTTCCTATTGTATATACTTGCCTCCTTTGTCAAAGATTAATTGACTGTAGTTGTGTGGCTTTATTTCTGGGCTTTCTATTCTGTTCCATTGATCTATTTGTCTGTTTTTGTGCCAATACCATGCTGTTTTGACTACTGTAGCTTTGTAGTATTGTCTGAAATCTGGGAGGGTTATGCCTTCTGCTTTGTTCTTTTTCTTCAGGATTGCTTTGGAGATTCTGAGTCTTTTATGTTTCCATATGAATTTTAGGATTATTTGTTCTAGTTCTGTGAAAAAAGTCATGGGTAATTTGATAGGTATTGCATTAAATCTGTAGATTGCTTTGGGTAGTATGGCCATTTTAACAATATTAATTCTTCCAATCCAAGAACATGGGATATCTTTCCATTTCTTTGAATCATCTTCAATTTCCTTTATGAATGTTTTATAGTTCTCAGCACATAGTTTACCTTTGCTTCCAGTCAGTTCTAGGACTCCCTAATCTTAGCTAGCTTCTCAAACAAGGACACCAAAGCAAAGATAAAAATGTCAAGATGCCATTATCATGTCAAAGCACCAATTTCCTATTTGGAATTTTGAGGTGGCTGTTTGCATACGCATTCTACATCCAATAAATCCCTGTTTATTTCCCTGCTCCCATATTCTATCCCTTGTATTATATGTGCATGTCTCTTTGCTTCTAAATCCTAAACATCTTTGATAGTAAGTAATATATACCTAATACCTAGTTTAAACTTGGTCATCTAAGAACTCCCCCTAAATACAGATATGTGCACACACTTAATTCTTTTGAGTGTGAAGGAGTGGAAAGCTATATTAGCTGGAGTTCTCAGTAGAGGCTTGATAGTGTCATTGAGGCAGTAACATACAGCTGGGTCTTGAACAACTAGATCAAAATATCAATGATCAATTTTAAAAGAGGGAATTCTAGTACAATGAAAAAAATTCAGTGTCAGAAAAATGGTTAAGAAAACAATACTCAGGAAGTAAAAAGAAGAAAGAATTTTCACTTGTCCAGAGTCTGGTTTTGCTATTCAGAATCCTCTTAAAAGTAACTTTCACTTTTTCATTTTCTATTCATGGCTCTAAGATATTTGGTCAATCATAGGTTGTCATCAGAAATGATTTATTTACATATAAGTAAGACTTATCCATGAAAATATTCAGGCCTACTTGTATAGAATCTCTAGATACTTGGAGTTACTTAAAAATACATTGATAGGGACTTCCCTGGTGAGGCAGTGGTTAAGACTCTGCCTGCCAGTGAAGGGGACACAGTTTCGAGCCCTGGCCCAGGAAGATCCCACATGCCACGGAGCAACTAAGCCTGTGCGCCACAACTACTGCAGCTCACGCCTAGAGCCTATACTCCACTACAAGAGAAGCCACTGCAATGAGAAGCCCATGCACCACAATGAAGAGTAGCCCCCTCTTGCTGCAACGAGAGAAAGCCCATACGCAGCAACAAAGACCCAACACAGCCAAAAATAAAAAAATAAATTTATTTTAAAAAATACATTGATAGGGCCTCCCTGGTGGCGCAGTGGTTGAGAGTCCGCCTGCCGATGCAGGGGATACGGGTTCGTGCCCCGGTCTGGGAGGATCCCATGTGCCGCGGAGCGGCTGGGCCCGTGAGCCATGGCTGCTAAGCCTGTGCGTCCGGAGCCTGTGCTCCGCAACGGGAGAGGCCACAACAGTGAGAGGCCCGCGTACAGCAAAAAAAAAAAAAAAAAAAAATACATTGATAAACAAGTGTTAGAGATGATTAATAGGTAAATAAGCTTTGACTTTTTGTCAAGCTTGGTTTTCTATGTATTCTATACATAGTAAGGAAATGAAACTTAAACACTGGAGTCAGTAAGAGCTGGAATCATATCTCAAATCCACCATGACTTACCAGCAGTAGGACTTTGAAAGAATTAGTAACATTTTCCTCAGTTTTGTAATTTGTAGAAGCTAATATCTTGGTTGTTTTTAGCATTAATAAAATAATGTATGCATATAATACATAATTCATATCTAATTAATGCTAGTTTTTTCCAAATGGTATTTAATGCCCAGTATTATCTCTCATAAGGCAAATTTGCTTTATTTTTTCTCTAACTATACAAAAATATTAACTTTAAAACGTATTATGGCTATTATAATAAGCTTCAAGTTTGAAATATGTTTTTTAGATAGTTACATAACTGTGCAATTGACTACTCCTCTTCAAGTCTCAGTTCATTAATCTGAAAAAAATGGAAAGATTATTTAAGAGTATTTCAAACTGCTTGCAAGCTGAGAATCTTTATCACCGTTCTCTTGGTTGCCTGAAACAGAAAACCACATAAATCTAGCTTAAACAAAAATATATTTTATTGAAAGTATACTCTGGTGTATCACAAAACAAATGGAATGTTGAAAAACAGGACTAAGGAAGGGTGGGAACCAGGGAGTTCTAGAATCTCAGAAGAAGAAACCTGTAAATCTTTATTATTCTGCAATTAACATGACTCCTTGTTGTGAATCTCTGTACCTCTCAATTCAAACTTTCTTGAGAAAGAATCTGATTTTCTCATCTTGTTTCTACCTCAGTTTCAAAGAGTATTGGCTAAGAGATTAGTATTAAGATAGCACAAATATAACTATTGATATCTACTCCTATGGGAGGTGGGGGATGATTTTCAGAGAAGAGTAGTGAGCTGAATAGATAGTCCTAATAAATTATCTTCTACAATTCACTTCTTGGATATCCAAAACAGGTAGGCTCTTCTTTCTACACATGTGATTCTAAAAATGCATTCACTTATCATGATTCACCTCTCCAATGTACAAACAGAAATGCACATGTCTCCTCCCCAAGAAAATACAACGAAAGGCCATTAATATTTTGCATCCAGCAGAGATGTCATTGAACAATTATTATTGGAGTCTATGATTTCCAGGTGATGTTCATTATCCCTTAGTTCCATTGCCAGCTGCTTTATTATTTTGTAATCTATGGACTCAATAGTAAATTTAGTCACAAACAAGGGGAAAAAAATACATGTGTGGTTTATTTGTGAAGAGAGTTACTTTCTTCTTCTATAATCAATTTAATTCTCCCAAGTAATAAAAAATAAATACAATGTTATCCACAAGAATTTTTATGAAGTTTGACTTCCAGTTTTAAAATATTCTGAAAAATATATTCATTTATATTTTAATATACTGAACTAAAAAACTTTAAAAAATAGATCATATTGTATAGTCATAGGAAATACCAATATTAGCACACTTGAAAATAAAACACTACTTTAAAATAAACCATTCGATCATCTCTCCATCTCCCCCAATATTATATTTAAAGGATAAAATGAATTAAAATAGGTGGAGAAAAAAATTGATTGCTAAGAAACCAAGCAGTAACAATTGAAAGACTCTTATCTGAAGAAAATCAATTATTAATTTTTCAAAAAAATAAACCTCCCTACTATCCATTTCTCAGAGTCTTTGAGTTCTCATAAATTCAAATTTTTCCCTTTATAAAAACTATTGTCAACACTATCATCATGATCAATATAAACTCATAATAGCAAACATATATTGTGCTAATATATACAACATATATTGGGTTGGTCAAAAAGTTTGTTTGGGTTTTTCCATAACATCTTAAAGAAAACCCCAAAGGAAATTTTTGGCCAGCCCAATATATGAATAAATGCATTTTGAGGTTGAGTGATAATCAACCAATCAATATTCTTTCCCAGTCATCTTCAATCTTCCTCACTTTTCTAAACTGTCACCTATCCAGGATTCTTTGACCCTTGGCAGAATGGATTTCTCAGAGAGCCTAAACTCTGTGCCAGTAGAGCAGTTCTTAACATTGGCTGGACACTGGACTTGTTCTGAGAGGTTTAAAAATTACTCATGCTTGAGCCCTATCTGTGGAGATTCTAATTTAATTGATTTAAAGTGTAGCCTGAACACTGGAAGTTTTAAAAGACCTTCAGCTAATTCTAATACAAAGATAAGAATGAGAACCATTGTGCCAGGAGACAGTGAATTGGAAAAGTTAGCTTTCAGTTCACCCATTCTTACAATGAAGAAATTGCTGGGGTTTTCCTCTGTGAGTTGCACCTGGTGGGCTAGCAGCAATGTAGCCAGAATCTTCAGAGGAAAAGGGAGGGACAAGTAGGGTATTAAAAAACAAAAACAAAAACCTTATCAGGGTGGGTGTCACCCAGATCAGGTATTATCATTGGCACCTTGGTGCTTCCTGGGGCCATGATAGCCAGAGAAATTTGTGCCCCTGCTTGTCATTGCTGCCATGCCTCTTACTCTCATCTGTGTATGGTAGGTACGTTCTTGTCCTACATTGAGGGAGGCTGTCCCCTTTGCCTGTATCTGCTGGTATGTTTCAGTCATCATCACCAGTGTGACAGCTACCCACTCATTCAACCTCAGGCTTTTTTGGGCTATATTTTCTACCAGTCTTTCTACTGCTTGGCCATGTGTTTGAGAGTAGCCATAGGTGACCGAAACGCGAGTTGTTTGATCCAGTCACGTCTGCTTTCCTTCCTCTCAGAGATTGACTCAAGTATGAGCATATGACACGTTTCTGACCAAAAAAAGACCTGAGAGAAATTTGCTGAGGGGCACAAAGGTTGCTTGGAAAGGTATTCTCCATGAATAAACAAGATATATGGAAAGTCACTATTTTCTTTCACTGGACATTTTCACGCCAGCCTGTGATTTACAGCATGTGGTAGCCGTCACACACCCAGAAAGAAGGTTCAGTCCTTAATGATATTCTTAAGCTGTTAACTTCACCTATTCTGAATACTCTGTACATTAGGAACTTTTATAATATGGAATAGTAATTCTTCTTTATTGCTTAAGCCTGTTTAAATATAAGTTTTCTATAATATGGAAACAGAAGCATCCTAAAGGATAAAATCACTTTACAAATGGCATTACTAAAAAAGTGTGAAAAGTAACAATAAATTAGCTCCATGATCTGGCTCACTAAATGATTTCAATTTTCTGTTCTGTTACATATTTACACTTTTTACTTTATATTAAAAGCAAAAAGACAGGAATTCTAAGTCAAACCTGGCCCATCACCTCATAATTCATTGTATTCATTTGTTCCAAGTGTTTTCCTAATCTTTAAAGTTCTTCACAAGAGAATTCTAACAGTTCCTCTGATAGCACAGTACAACCTCATTACTGTTCTAATGTTGACATTCAGGAAATATTTCCAAATCACAAAACAAAACAAAGAAACAAACACATATACAAACAAGACAAAATAAAGAAATCCATCTTGCGTGGTTTCTACTTCCCGAAAGGGCAATATCTTGACCATCCCAATGAGTAAATATCTTATTTGAGAGAGTCCTAACAAAGATCATTTTATGATATCCTATAGTCACTACGTGATAGGAAGTCAGTCTTTTATCTTCCTACATTTTAACTGACTTCATTATAGAATGGAAATACTTTTGCCTATATGGGTCTTGAAAAGGAATATAAAGTGTTTTCCTTGGCTGTGCTATTAGATATGAAGCTGTCTGAAGCCTGTCAATCTCTTGGGAGAATGTGACATGAAAAGCTTATGGGATGTATATGATGTGATAATAGGTCTCCTGCACTTGTGCAGTCCTCTCAATTCCACAGAAAGCTCAGAAAGACTCTACTTCCTTCAAACTTTCTGAAAAGTGCAGACTAGATTTTAAGAAAAAAAATTTGTGATTCCAGATCTTTTTGAAAATTCTTAAACAGGGGTAATGGATAGGTCTTTGATAAGTTTATCTTGAAAACAATACAGAATAAGGTCTTAGAGACCTAATGTATTTAAAACCTTACATACCCATATTACTAAGTAAAATTCTTTAGGCTTAAGGTGAATGATCCCAGATGAAGTTCATATCTTCAGGAAGGTGTGAAGAACAGCATAAACAGCAAATATGTTGATAAATATAACAACAAAAAGTTATTTTTAAAGTTTCTTTAAAATACTGTTATTAACTGTTTGAAGCAAAAATAATAAATGGCAGGGTTTATAATATAGAGAGAAAATACATATTAAATAGGTAAATGACAAAAGGAAATAAATGAAGTTATACTTTTGTACAGTTTTTACTGTGGACTGTGATAAGTTGAGGCATATTTTAATCCCTAAAGAAACCACCAAGATTGTTAAAAAAAAAGGAATAACTAAAAATCCAATAGAAAAGAAAAAAATTGAATATTAGATTAAAAACACTTGCTTAAAAGAAGTCAGGAAAGAAAGAATAAAGGGAAAAAGAGCGGATGAGACAAATAGGGAACAAATAGCAAGATGGTAGACTTTAAACCCAATCACGGAACTCTGAAATAGGAAATTGGTGCCCAGTTCACATTTATATCAATACAGTGGTGGTCTGCTATGAGTATTAGATCAGTGATAAGCAGTTAGTGCTTTTCTACCCACATTGTAGCAGCAATATTTTATTCTATGCACACATTTGTAATTGTGTATTTCTTCTGGCAACAACCCTTCCCCTCACTGTTACCATCTGAGTAGAAAAGCTGTCACTAATACACTGTTATGAAATACACTGTTATGTAATACACTGTTATGAAAAACCCACCGGCTACACAGCTTTCCAGAGAAGTCACGTTCTGATTCTTAAAATTTGAGAAAGTAGAAATGGAAGATTCTTATCTACTCTAGCCCTAAGTACAAGGAAATTTTAATTTGACCATAGATATGTTTCTACAAATCAGATTTGCACAGACCAGATGTTCAGCTTCAAAGTAAAATTATCTCCCTAAGAAAGAAACATGAAAAATGGATGCTACATACATCTGTAAAAGGAACACTAGTTACCAATTCTCTTCTGAGAATAAAGTAGAGGATAGAATAAATTTCAGTAAGGAAACATAACTTTAATCTTGTTATACTAATATTTATTACACATTAATAAATTATTAAATTTATTCAAGTTGAACCTGGTTATTTATTCTACTATAGCAAAAAAAATAAGGTATGTAAGTGATTATTAATCAAATGTCAAATATAAGAAAATCAAGCTTGCTTTCCTGGTTATATGTATTGTAGTCTAAAAACGTATTTACTTTTTCTAGCTTTTAGATCTTGCTTGATCATATTGGACTTTATGTAACCTAGAAATAATACTTTGTTGTTTTTCACCCATTGATTTTGGGCGGCCTGTTTGTTGGAACTGTTAGTTCACTCTGATACTGCCTAAATAATGTTTACTGATGGTAGACAATTTCACATTTTACAATATGATACTAATATATCAACTTGATTAAATATGAATTGACCACTTTCATAAATATGAAGTAGCTCTTCAAAAAAAGTGTCATCAATATTTTTATAAAACCAGCATGAATGAGAGTAACAAAGGAGATATGTCAGCTTTTGATGGGTAGTTCCTAATTCTCAACAAAGTAGCTATTGAAATAATCAAAATATGGGAGCCCATGAGTGGGAAAGGAGTGAAAAAGTTCTAATTTAATAAGAGAACTATTTTCTATGATTAACAAAAGTAAAAGCAACAAGGTTTATTATGATAGTTTTTAAAGTAATGGGTGATGGTAATTTGTAAAAAGCTCAAATCTCATTGCTTGAAAAAGCCTATTATTATGGTGGCCAGGTGATTGCTCCTCAGATAACAGACTATGTATTGCAAGAGGAAGTAAGATTCAGCAATACTCAAGTCTGTGATTTTAGTTTCTCTAAGAAAAACTTCCTTTTTCTAAGAAGTGCTGTTTGAAACGTTCTTCTTTCTCTTTTCTTGGCTTGTAATACATGACTATCAATGTGCTAAATGATAATAATAATGAATTAAATAATGCCTCACTTTTGCAGGATTCTTGACCATCCATCCATTCATTTTGTTTTAGAAACTTTTTTATATGCTAGGCCTTGGGAATTTAGAAGCCAAAGAGACCTTGACATCAGGTGGCTAACAATCTACTGGCAGGTAGTAGTTACGAAAAAAAATCAGTATAAGGCATAATACCGGTAGTATATACTGAACAGAATATGCTTTCTCTATATATGGGAATGTACAAGATGGAGGGATTAATACTTCCTGGGTAGGAGTGAGAACATTAGAGAAAATTTCACCTACACAAAATTGTGCTTTCTCCTTCTGCCTTTGGCATCTAATTCTAGCCCTCTTATGCTCTGAGTTCTTTCTGAAAGCCAAATTACTAGACAGATATTTTAAATACATTAAATTATTAAATATTATATTCTGCAGACAATGTTTAAATCTCTGGTGAATTTGGAGATAATTTATGTAATTTTTCCCAAAATGCTTATACCTACAAATGTTACTACTGGCCAATTCCTCAAACCCTGGGGATTTTATTAGGTGTTCTAATCATAAATGAGCAGAGAAGCTTTGCTCAAAGCCACTCAGTTCTGAGGGCTCAGAACATCTGATGAGGGTGCTGCTCAGAATCACACCCAAAGATGCTGATGGAGCCACGAGTGAGATTTTTATGCATTGATTTTCATCTCAGTTACAGCTTTTTCCTGGTCATCAAAAAATAAACAAAAAAAAATGGAAAGGAGAGAGAAAAGTGGGGGAGAAACAGTGCACATACATCACCGCTTTTAAACTCTACAATGTGCATGAAGGTTTGATATCATTATTGCAATGCTACAGAAAGGAAAGCATCATTTAAACAATAAAAATAATTTGGAAGTGACACAGATTAAACAAGTGGCAAGGACAAAGCTAGAATTGAAAGCAGGGGAGTCTGCCCAAAAGCCTCTTTCCAGGACCTTGGCACCATATTGCCTCCAAAGTGGCAGTAAATCTGCCAGAAATCTGTGAAATCTGATGACAAATAACCCATCTTTGTCAATGCCATTGCCAGCCTTCTACATTTCCATGCACTTGTCAATAGAAACGCTGCCGAATTGACTTTATTCCAATGGCATACGTTTTTCATAGTAAAGCCAACTGACCATCCATGAATATCTAAAAATCAGTGTCATCTTGAGTGTCTGATGACAATGCACCTTTGTAGTCTTATGAAGAATAATGTATTGCTTAACTCTTTTAGGTGATTTAGATAAGGTTTGGAAAGATTAAGCATTTTGTTCAAGATTACAGAGCCACTAACAGACAGATCCCACACACTGTTAGATTCCAAAGTGTATATTCTTTCCACTGTATTACATTCCCTCATTCACTACAGTAAAAATTCTACAGATCAATATTTAAGCCAGTTATCACGAATAGCACAACTGCTAACAGCAAATAAATTGTATGCAGTTTTGAGTAATCCTTTAATTTTCCTTGTTTAATAATGATTTGTACTTTATACATGAAGGGAAAGTTTGTCTTATATTGTTTTAATTGCCAGTCTGAGTAGGGGCCACAGTTGCAAAGCTCATAGAGCATGTTTGAAAGATTAAAATCTGGGACTCAGAGAGGTAGATGAAAGGAAACTTGTGAACCATGATTCAGCTTATTCACATCCAAGGACATTTGGTAGGAATGGTTGTTTCTTATGTTTACTGATGAAGTAGTCTGTCAAGAAAAAGAATGTGAGCTTCCCTAGCACCTGGCTGTTCTCTGCAGTTGAGCCTGCTTGGAAGCCCTCTTCAAATTGGAGGAGGGAAATAAATCTTGCACAGAAATCTATTTGTGGACCCTGCCAAATAATTTTTGCCTTTGGGTTCTCCTATAGCATTAAAAAACCTGAAGCAGTTCAATAACTTCATTCCTTTTCATATAATTTATATTTTAAGATGATTCGGAGGATTTCCTTGAGCCAGTTTAATTCAGCAGGGTCCAAGAATCAAAGATGAGAGTGTCAGGGACATCTTTTCTCATGGAGCAAAGCAGATGGGGCAGGTAGGGATTTCTGAATCCCAAATTCACCCTGCCACCCCATGAAGGCAGTCAGTATAAAGTTGAGGTAAATTTCAAATTAATCTTTCTTCTGATCTACCTAAAAATGCCACAGAAATTTGCATTAGACTGTGTAAAACAAAGAAGCAGGGTAGGGCTCAAGCTGTTCATATATTTAAGTTTAAAGCTATCTCATTTGTTTTAAGGTGATGTTTTCTGCAATCCCTTTCTTATTATAATGATGTGATTACTTTAAATGAAGATGATGTACAGCAATAAATTGAAAAAATGAATACATATACTATTATTTTGTCCTTTTTGTTCATTGGGGAAATTTGTACTAAATTTGTCGGTGTCCATTTCTCTTTATAAAGGTAACATTTACGTGATCTATTGCTATATTAACAAGTGACATTTTGTTTGAGAGGAGAACGACATTATATATCTTTTCGTTATGCAAATTCCAACAAAAGTAATTTGATGTTTTCTAATTCTCACCATTATATTTATTAAAAAATAATAATTTTGTTCAGCAGTGAATATGTATGAATAAAATTATTTTTCCCTATCTGAAAAATAGAGGTGGCTGCATGACTTTGTTTCAAGGTCCTCTACTGGATTTATTTTTACTTTCTTACTGAAACATCTGTTGTTAGATGACAATTCAGTTGCTTGTTAACTACTTGAGAAAAAGGCTATGAAAATATTTTAAATGGATTTATAGTTTTATATCCTAAAATGAAGAGGTGAACAATTATAACTGTGCTGAGGAGGAGGCTGTGTCTCACTCGCTCCTCTTTGCTTCTCCTGCCAACTCTGGCATCTTGGATGTGGTGGTGATGCCGGAAACTCGGCCTCTGTGCACCAGTGTCAAATCGAACCTCGGAGACAGAGGTTTACGTAAAGTAGAATAGAATAGCTTTATTGCTTTGCCAGGGAAAGGGGGACACAGGGGGCTCCTACCTCTCAAAAACTGTGTGTCCCAACCCAGGGGAGTTTGCTGAGGAGTTTTATGGCAATGGTTGAAGGGTGGGGTTGCTGATAAATTTAGGGTATGTGCAGGGCCTGCACTCCTTTAATCTGGTCTCAGGTAATCTCTTGATGAGCTTCTCTGGTTCCTTTAATCTGGTCTCAATTTGTCTTCTCTGAAATGAGGAAGCTGACATCTTCCATTTGTTGGGTTTTAGATCTGTAAAGTCCTCAAAGATATTGTTATGTGTATCCCTTGAGGGGGAACCAGGACCCTGCCCCAAGGCTGCACTATTGTTTCTTGGCTGCTCCTCCCTTGTCTCTGCATCCCTTCCCTCCCCTGATTAGCAACGGTTGGAATCTGCCCTTTGGAACTCAAGGAAGGTGATGGAGGCTGGAATTTGTTCCCTACAAACAAGGAACAGGGGACACAGAAAGGCTTCTGGCCCAGGAGCCCCACAGGGTCCTGCTCGATTTCACTGGCACTAAATGAAAGGGGGCTGAACTGCATTGACATGACTGTTTCCTGTGCATCAGCTTGAGAGCAAATTCAGAATCTCACATACGTGTCTATCTTTCTTCTGTGAGTGTGAGGACAGGCTGTGACTTGACCCCCTAATAACCTATGGCATCTGTTTGTCAAATGATGGCCAGGTGAGAGGGCAGAGAGAAGTCAAGCTAAAGCATGGGGGAGACATCTCTCCATCAAATCCAATAAGCACCAGCATGGGTTACTGAAGGTCTGTGGTGTTTAAAGTTGTTTAATGGGAGAGAAGAAATGTTTGCTGACTTTCTTTTTCATAAACTTGTTTGGACCCCAAAGGGCATTTTCTGTAGATGTCCTGTGACATAACAAAAATATTTGGCCCATGAATTGCCTGAAATAAATTTCTAGACAGAAAGTACTAGAAACTCAACCTATCACAGATAAAACATGGAGTGAGGTTTTTTGTTTGTTTGTTTTTAGCAGAAGTGGAACTCTGTCCCCCCAGGCATAATGGTGACTCCCATGGCCTGAGGTGAGGACTCTGATGGGGGGAGGGTATGGGATGGATCCCTCAGAGGATCAAAGAGTGAGAAGTTGTAGAAACACCTGGGAACATTGCTTGTCCTAAGCAGTCCTTTTCTCATAATGTTCCAGGGATGGACTTGTCTTCCTCCCTTTTTTCTGGTGGTTGTAACATGGAGAGCCATAGCACAGAGGACCAGGGTACTGGCTTTGGGCCAGATTGTCTGAGGTTTTATCCTGTTGCTTAATATGTATGTAATATGAGGCAAGTTTCTTAATCCCTTTATGCCTCAGTTTCTGCATCTATAAAAAAGGAATAATAATAACACCTACTTCAGCAGGTTATTGCAATGATTGAGTTAATACCTCTAAATGCTTAGAACATTGCCATATTGTTAGCACTCAGTAAGTGTTATCACGTTCCCATCTTGCCACCTCAATCAATACCAGAAACAAATGTTTACTTCTCTTTGCTTTTTAAAACAGTAGATAAAATCAAGGTCATACGTGGATTTTTAAAAACAATTTCACTGTCCTCTTAGCTATGTCTGTATGCCCTTCTCCCACAAGGCAAGAAAATGAGACTTGGGCTAGAGTACTGGCAGGTTTGGTGCAGTGAATCAGATCTGAGTCAAGCCCGGGATCAGGAGAAGGAGGGAGAGTAGATAGGATGGGGCTGGGGATCATGACAGGAAGTAAAGAAGCAGTGACAGAGTTGCAGGGTAAGCACAGCTTCTTCAGACCAGTGCTAGGGTGAGATGAGAAGTAGGAAAATCAGGTGGTGAGATCCAAGACAAAGTAAGGCAGGGAGCAAGGGGAGGCATAAAGTGTCACATTTTTTTTTTCTTTGCGGTACGCAGGCCTCTCACTGTTGTGGCCTCTCCGGTTGCGGAGCACAGGCTCCGGACACGCAGGCTCATGGGCCCAGCTGCTCCGCGGCATGTGGGATCTTCCCGGACCGGGGCACGAACCTGTGTCCCCTGCATCGGCAGGCGGACTCTCAACCACTGCACCACCAGGGAAGCCCAAAGTGTCACATATTTTTTTTTTAAAAATGATAGTATAGCGATAAGAGAGTCACTATTCAGAGGCCAAGAAATTTGAAGAGTGTGGTAAAGGGCAAAGAGGACGATGCTATAGCTATCCACTATTCAGGTTGGCCTTTTATTCAGGAGCATCATACCTAAGTCTGGCTTATAAAATTTTGGAACTTATTGCTCCTAAAATGATATCTTACAAATAAGTCACCATGTAAAATGAGTTATGTAATAAACTTTGAGCTGAGAGAGACTGTCAAAGTCAAAGTGAACCAAGATGGTTAAAGTGTTTGTGGAGCAATGGTGCTTAAACTAGGTTTTAAACAAAAGAATTCTATATGTGTGAACCAGACTCAAGAGCTAGGATTTTCGTGTTGTATTTGGGAGAACTGAGAATGGTAAATATTGAGTGGAAATTCCGAATATGGTGAAGATAAGATAGGAAAAATAGACGCAGGTGACATTGAAAAGAACTTTGAACTGCAAGATGAAAGTTTCAAAAGACAATCCGTATACATGGAAAGCTGCTGAAATCTGAAGAAATCATAATCATAAATTAGCAACTGTTCAAATTAGCACTGCCATAGGATATTACTTTCAATGCAATGGGGAGGTTAGATCAGAGGCAGAAGATGCTAGAAATACGTGTATTGAAGGAGCAATCAGGAAGCTAATATTGAAATGCTAACTGTAAAAATGGAGAGCAAGGGTCAACCCGAGGGGTCAGAAAAACATAGAAATGAAGAAGTCAGTTAACCTTGAACTGAGAGGTGGTGAAGAACTATATTTATAGCTCCAGGATTTGAGGTTAGAGTGATCAAGGTTCAATCCTTGGTCAGGCTGCTCACCTGTCCTTTGTCCATAGAAAATTACTTAAACTTCTCTGAGCACAGTTTCTTTATCTGTAAAATGAGTCTAGCAACATGCACCTCACAGTTGTTTGTGTGTGTGTGTGTTTGTGTATAAAAGTAATATGTAGAATTAATTCACTATGATCCCTGATTACAGTAAATTGCTCAACAAATATTTATCATCACGTCACTGTAATGTCCATAAAATAATGACCTGTGGTATATTGTCTTTTTTCTCTAGAATGTAAGAGCCACAAGTGCAGGGATTTTTGTCATCAATGCACAAAGCTCCCAGCACCTAGAATAGTGTCAAGCACAAAGCAGATACTAAATAAATAATGAGTTGAACGAATTACCTTTATGATATGACGTTGGGAATCGGAAAAATAACAGGACTTTGGTCAAAATAGAGAAGTCGAAAGAGGAAACTACTTTGGAGGTGAGATGATGAAACATATTTTTAGATAATTAATTTTGAGCTGTCGTGAAAGCATTACCTTCCAGTAAGCACCATCCATTGCCTTATAAATGTTACATCTGTTTACCAGGAACAATCAGGGAACCTTCCAGTGTCACCAGAATGTGGGAAAGAATGTGCTTGCCAACTCTAAGAAAGGACAGAGCTTCCTCAGTGTATGCAGGATTTGATAACAGTGAGAACACAGACAGGAATTCGAGGGTTTCAGTTCACAGGAGCTAGTTTCATAGAAATAAAGCTGACCTCCTTCTGAAGAGTATCTGCCCCTTTCTGTCACTTACAATTTTTTTTTTTGTTTCACTATTATCTCAAGATGTTTGTTTAAAAATTTTTTTTACCATAACATTTTCAAGTTAGTTGGTTATCACTCCCTCATTTCTTCCTGAATTGCTTCATTCCATTCTTTTAATTAAGGTTGGTTGACAATTCAGGTCAGACAAATAGAATTTTTTAAAAGCCAATAATAATTCGTGGCTATTTAATTGAAATAGTGGGAAAGATTTGATAAGCCTGAACCTTTTCATATAGTGATAAGGCTGAAAACAATATATGAGAAATGAGCAAATCAAAATAATATTTAAGCAATGAGTATGCTAATAGAAAAATATCACTAGTGAGTGAAATAAGTAGGAAATAATTACATAAATATCAGCAAGTAACGTGTGTTATACATTGAATAATATAACTAAACTGAAACAGCCACTTACATAATCAACCGGGGGAGAACAAACCCAAAATGGAGAGATTTACTGAGAACAAATATTCACTTTGAGGTTAAAGGCACTGCGTCAACATTTCTGAGTGAAATAATACATTTTGGATGGATACTAACATTATATTAAAAAATTGATTTACTATTTAATTTCATAGTTTCAGAGCACCATAAACCTTACTGAAAGAGGCAGGTTAATTTGGACATTTCAGGGATGGAATGTTTGAAAAACAAGCTATGGCCAAGGATAAACAAGATCTAACAGATGGATAAATCACTGTCACCACTCCAATAGGACAAAGATAGCAGATGTAGAAATAGAGGCCCCAAGGAGACAGGGGACACTGAAGATGAATGGTATCAAATGTTACCTTTAATGGAAAACAACCTGGACGGAATGCTTTAAGCACTCTGGTTGCTTTATTGCAACTTCCTTGAAACCCTTGTCTTGCTCTCCTTCACCACTTTCAGACCGATGCACCAGTCTGTACTCCACTGCTCTGGAGCTCAACAACGGAGGTGAGCCACACAAAGTCTATTTTCCAAGATGTTTTGCTTTCTGTTTGAAGGCTTCGACCAAGAGAAGGCTATGGAACAGTTCATTGTTTCAAGGCAGAGGGCAGAGTCACTCAGCTGATGGACACCACGCTGGGCTCTGCAAAGCCCCGTTCATTACAACCCTCTTTGTCCTCATCCTCCGGGCTCTCCAACAGCGTTTGCAAGTGTGACAAGGAGACTCAAAGATGCAGAAGACCCTAGTCAAGGATGCCCAGTTGTAATCACACTTTGTTGCAGGGGAGATTGTACCTCCTCATGGATTTCTGAGGCGTTATATTTTTTATTTTATTGTACTTTATCTCCTACAAACTTAACACAGTTCCTTTTCCCAGAGCCAAGCACATTGAATTGTCAGGTTCACCATGCAGAAACTTTCTTGTTTGGAAACTAACAGACCTTTCAAAGAAAGGTGTATGTCTTTCATAAAATGAATTCCAAGGTGATAAAGTTTATGCTTGTACAAGTCCCCTCTGTGAAACAAATGTTATTCTCAATGTATGATTTTAGAGATAAAATGATATATGCAATATAATCAACCCCAAATATTTTGCTAGAAGTAGAATAAGTTATATTACAGTTTCTAAAATGTCCCAAACTGAATGTTTGATTCTTGACCAAATGGAATATCTTTGATTTTTAAGCCCTGGAGGCTGTTACACAAATCTGAAATATTCTGTATTCCTATTGCTAACTAAAGAATAAAGATTTGACCTGTTACTTCATTAAAGAGTGTTCTGGGCATGGGAGGGATATAGAAATACCTGTCATCATCTCTGCTTATAAGAAGCTTTCCATTTAGGTAAAGAAGTAAGACTTGATATAAAAAAAATACTATGTGGTACTCTGTGAGGTTAAGTGCTAGGTAAGTTCTAGAATTTAAAACAGGAAGTACCTTAGAGATCAAATAATTCAACCTCCTTGTTTTATGGAATATAAATTTCGTCCCAGAGAAATCGTCTCCGCATGGACATGGAAACCTATTCAAACCGATTTGTCCTAACTCCAGGGTGAGAGCTCCTGACCCCAGCCTTGCTCGATATGTTGGCATCCTCTGGTTCACCAGAGACAGAGAACTTGCACTTACTTCACTTGTAGAGTAGCTGAGGATGACCTTACAACAGGCCAGTGTCGGCAAGGAAAGTAAGAGGTGTGCTCCCAGCAGCCACCTGCACTGAGTCCTAGAAAGGGAAAGGAAGGAAAAAGCCAGTTTACAAGTATTATCTGTGCTCTGTGACCCACCGTACTCATCCATGGTTTATACTGCAGCCATTACTATTTGCTGAATGAAAGAATCAATGATCTCATGTATTTCTCACAACAATCCTGCGAAGTGTGTTCATTCCTAGCTTCAGTACCGATGTTGAGGCCATTTGCTCAGTCAGCAGTGTTTGCTCGTAGTCTCCGGAGTACCAGAGCTTGTGTGAAACACAGTGGTACAGAGAGACCGAACCACCACCTCAATCCCTACTTGATGAGAAAGCAGACATACTGGAGAGTGAACTTCAAGAGTTGTGTGTACGCTCTGCTTCGGAGCTTTATTCTGACAAACTCAGAGAAGTTATGTAACATTTTCAAGGTCACAGAGCTTAAAAGTGGAAGTTAGCTTTCCAAATCAGAGCTTTAACAAAATACTTTAAAATTCCTGCTCCTTCTGTTACTACTCAGAGCATGCCCTGTGAAAGTGCAGCAGATAGAATCAGTTTGTGTTAGAAAATGCAGTTGAGAAGAACAGAAGTCAGTGGGGACAGGAGCACAGAGGACAGGAAGAAGTAGCCTGTATACATACTGTGTCCAGGACAAGGACATAGGGACAGCTGTTTAAAAGGACTCAGACCTGATCACCTTCAGTGAGACATCTGTACCCAAAGAGAGAAGGTTGGAAAATGAGAAGCGGCTGGGCGAGCAATGGATACTATTTCTAGCAGCCCCAAAATAAGAGAAGTGAAGAAAGCATACCCAAGGCAACTTTTTCTTTGCTGCAAAATTGATATAAAAACACACTCTCTTCTCCCCTGTCTCATACATACATGCCAGAACCCGGCGATTCACAGTTCTTCCTGTTTCTCCGTCCTACCTTCAACCCCTGGCAAACCTGTCTAGAAATCTCTTTGAAATGCATGGGATAGAATGAGGTATGAGGATATACGGACTTTCAAAAATCATGGGCCTTATTCTGCGCTTGGTCTACACTGGGGCTTACACTGGGGAACCCCAGCAGTTCCTCTTAGGGGTCAGGGCCTTCTCCTGTCAGTCTGAGAATTAAGCAGGTCTGTGGACTGTGGAGGAAAAAAGCACATATTACATCATCCCCCCCCCCCAGCCCAGCTTAAATTTGTGAGTGCACAGGCTGTCTGCTGATGTTTCCTATGCTTAGGTGAGGCACTCTTTTAAAAAGCTGAGGCTTGTGAACTTGTGTCGGATGTCAATGCAAGGGTTTCAACTGTTGTGTCTATAAGAACCACCATGAAAAAGGAGTCTTGTCCTGAAGGCAGTTGTGTAACTCTCTCAGATGAGAACTGAAACACTGGCCTATAATGTTCAAATATATGCATTCGTGTAGAGAAACAAGGAAAATGGAAAAGAGTAGAGGGTTCATGGCTACTGTGTCCACTTCTCCAGACTCCTAGAGCAGAACAAAATACTGCTTCCCACTAAACAATGACAAGTCAAGACTTCAAATGGATCAGTTATTTCAAGGGATCCAGTTTACTCCAAACACATCCTGTGCCCTGAGAAAATGTGACTAAAATATGAAACTGTAAAAATCACAGAAGCTTCAAGCAGTTTAGACAGAAAGGCAGATTTAGAGATTATCTGCTGCAGTGGTTATTAACCTTTCAGGGGAAGAAGAGAATCTGATAAAAATTGGGAACTCACTCCCTGAGGGAAAAAAAACCCCACAAATGCACATTAATTCAGTTTGCATGCAATTTCAGGGAGCTCAGCAATTTCTTTAGCCCTGGTTACCAGAGGCAGAATTCCTGAGCTAGTGGAACCCTCAGTTAAATTAGAACCCCTCACTTTTCAGAGCTCAAGTGCCTTTCCCAGGGTTACCAGGTAACTGGTGCTGGAGCAGGACAAGGGCAAAGTAACCTAATACTTAGCACACATCTAATTAGAGCTACCACGCAGATGACGGGAAGGCAGTGTCTGAGGGACGTAAAATTGTCTCATAAATTAACCATCAGACTTTTTCTTCTTCTTGTAATTCAAGACTATGCCCTACTGGCACCATTTTAACCTTCTAGACGAGTTCAAATTTCAAGAGAGTTTTAATTAGTTGCACTGATTTCCATTTTCTAAGTTAGATATTCTGATCTGCTGTTTGCCTTGTATTTTTTATTTTATTTTATTTTTGGTTATTTTGAAATGTCAAGGTAATATATCTCCTTAAGGTAATATATCTCTTTAAGACCACTCATGATCACTCCAGGGATAGTTCTCAGGGTTTTCGGTATCTTGCTTTAAAGTAAAATGAGATTCTAGAATAAATAGGCTTCAAACTATCTGAGCTGATATCACTTCTATTGAAATTCATAGGATGCTGATCTAAAGTTGATGTTGTCAGGCTTTCTGATGAGGGAGGTGTGCTTACCTTAACAGACAGAGTTAAGGAATGACTTTCCTAGGACCAGTAGACAACTGGAGGCTATAAAGTTAGAAATCATTTAAATAATGGAGATTATCAATATAATAATATGTAGCCATAATCTCTGCTAATTTAGCAGCATCAATGAGCAGGAAAAAGAGATAGAGTTCTGAGTCATGGACGTGTGGTCTGCCTTCCTCCAACTTCCTTCCTCTCTCATGCTGTTTGTCAGACAACAGCTGGGTTCATCGCACCTCTCCTGTTTTATCCCGATCATGGAGGATTCTGCTAAGTTGGGAAAAAGAAAAAAAAAAAGAGAGAGAGAAAGTATTGCTCCTTTAGAAATAGAATACATTGGGAAGATGAAACATTTACAGATTCCTTGAAATTGATTAGGACATTTGAGAAGATATACTAGAAATTAGATGTCCCTTCTACCCCCCAATAAAACAAAGAAATTTATTTACTAAACACAAACGCCATAAGCAGTGCTTAAGAGAGGATTATCCTGAGACTTTACGCAGTGTTAATGGGAGATTTGAGAAACAGTTTAAGACAGATCTTACGAGTACCTCAGATATTCAAAGGTAAAGCCCTCTCTCATAAGACATTTTGGTATCCTGAATGTTCAGTGTGAAGTCTGGCGCCTAATAGGTGAGATATAGATAGATAGATAGATAGATAGATATAGATAGATATAGATAGATATAGATAGATAGATAGATATAGATAGATATAGTTAGATAGATATATATGTATGTATATATAGTGTTGAGTTGGTGTTTACCTATGTCAGGTGATTTTGGAGGGGTGCTGAGAAGGCCCTATCTCTTCTAAGCAACTGCCCCTCAGAATCTGAGACTCCACTGCTATTCATTCATTCTTATAAGTTTTGCTTCTTGCACTCATAATGTTTTTTTAATAATTAGTTAAAAAATAATCCTGAAAAACTTAGCACGTGTAGCATGGTTTTGTCTCGTGACTGTCTAAGAGTGAAGATATGTGTCATAGCTTTCTCCAGGTTTATTTGACCCAGAATCATTTTTCAAGAAACTTATTTCTTTGACTAGTTTGTACAGAATACCCCTTGGTCATGGATACTATGAACTAATTCACTCTAACGTATTATGGTTTTATGTCTATAACAAGGTTGGGGCAGGAGAGTGCCTAGTACGTAGAGAAACCACATAAGGATGTACTTGAAATAGTGAAAGGAAAGGAAAGGAAAGGAAAGAAAAATATCATGAGGATAAATGCCATCATTTTGCAGAGGATGGATCATTTCTCCTAAGCCCTCTCTCCTGGGACATATACCAATGTCCCTATGCTGCAGTGACTGCTAATAATGTTAATACAATAGCCATTAGAGCTTATGAACAGTGTCAAAAAACAGTATGAATCTTTTCTTGTTTCTGCTTGGTCAGGGCCTTCTGATCACACGTTGCTGGCAACCTGGCTGAAGGGACAAGTAAATGACAAAAGCCCTGAAAATTCAAGACAGTTAAGTCCCCTAGGGAGAGGTACAGGTTTATCTCTCTTGGAGCCATTTGTTTACATTCCAAAGGGTTGTAATCTCTTAAGGACTTTCCCTCTTTTCTTCCTAGAGGGGGTCTGTTTACTTTCTAGAGCAAAGGTTTTCTCCATCTCTTAGGAGGGCAACTATCTAGTTCCTACATAAATTCTGAGATTGATCATTTCGGGGCTTCTGTCCTGTGTGCAAATCCTGCTTTTGCACACACAATATCTTCCCTCATCATGTTGACCTATGGAAGACTGGAGCACAGGAAACCAATGCTAGGATCACCAATAAGTAAATAATCAGCCTGCCTCTGATCCAGAAAGCTTGTGGTTACTGTCAAGATAAAATAAGTAAATATAGATAATAAAAGGTATTAAGCCTTTATTATGTCACAGTACTGGGCTAAGTGATCTATGTAAAATATTGTATTTAATCTTCACAGTAACCATATGAGGTAAGTATTAGGAATGACTTACAGATGAAAAGATTGAGAATCAGAACTAATAAGTAATCAGCCTAAGGTCACTCTGCTCTTAATTAATTGGGATGAACTTAAGTCACACTGATGCTTAATCACTCTGTTAGGATGTAGCTTCTTGAGAGCAGGGATTTTATCTGTTTTGTTCATACATGTATTGCCAATGCCTAGAAGATTGCTAGGCACTCAGTGCATACTCAAGAAGCATTTGTTGAATGATTGCTCCATTGCTGTCAGGAGTTAGGAATGGGGGTGATATTCTTGAAAAGCGAAATTTCAGGTGGCAATTCACTTACAGCCATCCTACGGGATAATGATTTAATTTAACTATGCACACTCTTTTACAGTTTTCTAAGAACAGATTAGGAAAATGTTTAAGACCTTAAAATAAGCCACAGGTAGAAAACACTTAGATTTTGGTGTACATGGCTTATGTGTAAACTGAACTCATTCCAAATGGAGTAAAGAAAAAACATTTGCATTACACACCAAAGAACCATGTTGTCTCATAACAGAGTAAAGATTAATTTCTTTTCATTATAATCAGTATAACAGTTTTCTAAAAGTAATAAAATTTCGTCCAGTTTGGCTGATTATATTAGAATAAATCTTACATGAACAAAATTTACATACAAATAGAATTAAAGGGAGGATTTGGACCTTGGGTAGTAAATTTATTTACTGCATATTTCCATGTAAATCCATTAATTACTACAATGAATTGTGTTAAAATGTGTAATCCAATCCCCAGTCTAGTCAACCTATAGAATCTGAGTTTGGAACCATATCTCTGGACATATAGAAACTGAAACAAATGGCTTTTTAAATTTTTTGAATAATAAGGTATAGCTCCATGCAATTTTAAGATTTACAGCAGCTGAAGAGCAGATGAACAATAAATTGGGACACTGGCTACATGGCTGTGATAATTAAACTAGGGAACAACTGCAGCTAATGAAAAATATAAACAAAGCTTTTAATTGTACTAAAGGGACTCCTAGCGCTGTTAGTAATGGATCTTGAAACACACAAAATAAATGTCTTCTAGCAACCACTTTCAATAAAACAGTAGACCAAAAAGAATTTTTTTCTTCAACCTAATCCATATATGCCCACTGTATTTGCATTAGTAAACTTACTTCTTGTTAATTACATCCTTAACCAAGCTCAGGGACCTACATACATTTTTAATGATCACTTTAGCATTGGCATCCAGTTGTATGTATGATTAATTTAGAAAGACAGAGCCATTATTGCTTCTTTCAAATAGTGAAAATCATGGGCATGATGGGATTTTCTCTGGATAAACATTCTAAAATTATTATCACATTTATTCTGATTCTATTTGAGCTGGATCTGTTTCTTAATTCCAGATTGTAATTCAATCCAGATTGTAAAGCTATTTAGTGTTAACTAAAAATAACCTTACGAGACTTTAAAAATTAGAAACCTACCTTTCTCCTCTTCTGTGCCTTGTTACAATCTTCTGCTTTCACTGTAATTACATTTTTCAATAATTCTGTCTATCAAATTTCTATGCTCGGGCTTCTCTGGTGGCACAGTGGTTGAGAGTCCGCCTGCCGACGCAGGGGACACGGGCTCGTGCCCCGGTCCAGGAAGGTCCCACATGCCGCGGAGCGGCTGGGCCCGTGAGCCATGGCCGCTGAGCCTGCGCGTCCGGAGCCTGTGCTCCGCAACGGGAGAGGCCACAGCAGTGAGAGGCCCATGTACTGGAAAAAAAAAAAAAAAAATTTCTATGCTCTTTACTCCTGAACTTAGAGCTTATCTCTTACCAAATCTCTAACATTTTTCATTCTTTGCTTCTTCTCTCCTGAATTTTGTTTTTAAGTAAAGGTTCCCATTGAATGACATGTCAACTTCCTGAAGCTGTAAATGGGTCAAAATTTGGGTCTGAATGTGGAGGTGACTTTATCACTCAAAAATCTGAAGAGAGGTGATAGAAGGAAGTTGTTCATGGTCATTATATACAGCTGAGTCTGGAAACTGAACTATCTTGGCATTATAATTGTGGCTTTGATTAACATAGAAATCATCTAAAATTCTGAACCACGAAATATCTGAGATGGCTTCAGGTGCTGATAATCTAAATGGGGTTATATGATCAAAGAGAGGACACACTGGTTGTATGTACCTACAAATGCATGAAAGTGTATAAGTCTCAGAGGTAAGTAATGCACTCTGAGGTGCTAAACCAAATTCTTTGTTTATAATAATAGTCAAGAGTGCAAAGGCCAACAAGATATTTTCAGAGCACAAACAATGGGTTTTTTTAGACAATCCACATTTGCAGGAAGTAGTCTGTTGATGAGGCAAGAGACAGAGGTAGAGACTTTTCATCATGAACAACTATAGAATTGACTAAATCTATCCACTGGCAAAGAAGTAACACATAAAAGAATAGCAGGTCATGATTAAAATTCCCACTAGTCTGGAACACAACCCTAGACTCTTCTTTTATACAAACTTCTGATAAAGATTTGGCTAAAGAAACACTGATTTTATTCAAAGATGAACAATAAAATGAACCCCAAATAAGATAGCAACCAAGATACTACAGAAAAAGAAGAGGGTTGAAAAAGCAAAAACAAACAGCAGGCAAAGAACACTCACAAAAAAATGGTTTTTACTGAGCAGATAAAAATTGCAATAAAATGTTTCTCATGAATTTAAAAACAATATCTCTGCTGCAAAAGTACCAAGTAAAAACAGTAACTCAAGTAAATGATAACAGGACACCAGAAAAAGATTAAATGTAGGCTGGGCTGGCAGATCTCAGAAAAGAAGTAGAAAAGGGAAAAAAAATCACAGAACTAAGGGAGAAATTGGAAGCAACCAAAGGATAATTGACACTGCTGAACACAGTAAGGAGCATGAAGGGAAAAAGGAGAGAATCAGCAAAATTAAGTAGAATTTAATAAAGAATTTAAGAGGGTAAAAGAAAATGATAGATTTGGAAGATAGGCAAATGAAATCCAATGTATATATAATTGATCTGATAAAAAGAAATAAGGACAATAATAAAGACTATATATTTAAATATGTAGTACAATAAAACTCTCCAAAAAAAGAAAAAAAGAAGAAGGCTTAAATTTACAGTTTGGAAAAGCCTATTGTGCCCTAAGGAAAAAGTGAATGAGAAAAATGACTTCAATAAATATCATAATAAGTTACTTAATTAACAAAAGATATAATCCTTTTTCAAATCTCAGTTAAAATCAAAGTTACTAACAATAAAAAAATTGTATTGCCATCCTCAGACTTATCCATCACAGCATTCAATGCTAGAAGGCAAGAGAACAATAACTCCTAAGTATTTCTCAAGAAAATTCCTCAGAGACTCAGAGAAACAATGATAAATGAATGAAAAAAATAAGACCTAAGTTACTGAACATAGAAAAAAAGTTGTTTCTGTGTACCCTTCTCCCAGAATCAAGAAATGAATGGAGAAACTATGACAAAAGCTAATTGTTAATATTAAATAAATTCAGTTCTAAGATTCAAATAAATGTAGATTACAGTTGCATAACAGAATGCATATCTTATAAACTTTTTTGATCTAGAAGCGGTGTAGATAAAAAATGGGGTGGGGAAGAGAGAGAAAGTGAGAGTCAATATAAATATACAAATTTATTAATCTTTTACAACTGGAATGAAAAATAGATTATTTACAGTTATTAAATCAAGTAATAAAGGTGGAAGTAAATGTGACAATAAAAATGTAAATACTTGGGACTATAAAATGAAATAAAATGTGATTATTTAAATGGTGGAAGGAGAATATAAGTAAATATATTAATATGCCATAAGAAGTCAACTAAAAGAGTTTTAAGACCTTAAAACTTTAATATGCCCTGCAAAGTCAAGCAAAGGAGTCTTCAAAGTTTTCAAGAAGATATCTGGATTAGTGGTAGTGGGAAAGAGTGGGACAGGACAAGACAGAATAAGTGACAAGTGAGTGGGCCAAGCTTTCTGCCTCTGGTATCACAGTTGGACTGAAAAGTCAGATATCAGATAGTATCTTATGCTTTATTTTCCTAAATTTTTCTAAGGAAAATATTTCTTGTTTGCTAACGTCTTATTCTTTTTTTGATCCCAAAGCGATGGTAAATGCATGCCTGTGTAATTTAGGTTCTCTAGGAAATAAGTAAAAATATACAGTTCTCATTTGTTCACTATTTAATAAAATGAAAGCTTGGTAGCATAATTCAGCAATTGGAAAAGTTGCAAGAGCAGCATTTGGGGGAAAAAAAAATCTAGTCAGCAGCTCAGAGTCAAATAGCATTCTGTCAAATGGTAAAGGAAACCAGGACTTTAACTAAAAAGTTTAAGAGTCTATGGGCACCTACTGATTTTGAATTGTAGATCCAAAAATGGTATCAAAATCTGTATTAGTTTCCAGGAGGGCTACTCTAACAAAAGATCACAAACTAGGCGGCTTAGGACAACAGAACTTCTGGGGACCAGAAGTCAAATTGACAGCCGGGCCCTGCTCCCTCTGAGGCACCAGGGAAGGATCTGCTCCAGGCTTCTTGTCTGGTTTCTAGTAGCCTCGGGTGCTCCTTAACTTGTAGGTGGCTGTCTTCTCCCTGTGTCTCTTCACATCATCCTTCCTGGAGTACCTGTCTGCCTCTGTGTCCAAATTTCCTCCTTTTCTGTAAGGACAACAGTCACATTGGATGAGAGCCTACCCTAAAGACCTCATTTAAACTTGATTAATTCTCTAAAGACCCGGTTTCCAAATTAAGTCTCATTCTGAGGTACTGGGTTCTAGGACTTAACTATATATTTTGGGGGATACCATTCAATCTCTAATAGTCTACCCACCCCACCCCCAAAATTCATGTCCTTCCCATGTGCAAAATACATTTACTCAACTCCAACATCCTGAAAGTCTCCATCATTCCAGCATCAACTCATATCTAAACTTTATCAACATCATCAGCTCAAAGTCCCAAATTTCATCATCTGTATTATCCAAATCAGGTATGGGTGAGAATCAGGGTATGACTGATCCTGAGGCAAATGATTAAGTTTACTAATAAAACTTATAAAGGACAGTCTGGCTTAGAGAAGAACTAAGCCTAAAACAAAATGTACAAATTAGCAAAATCTGGGGGTAAAAAAATATGTTTTAAGTGCTACAGTGGTGAAGCCATAGCAACAATTTCAAGCCTAAGCTCTTTTCATCAAGATGAAACCTATCATGTTCTAGTTTTCAGAGGCCATTTTTTTACTCCTATTAACCTAGAAACAAGGTTTCATCTGTATACTAATCAATGAGATCAGTGAGAAAAATGTCATCTGTCTTAGTTTCACACAACAAAACCCACCTTCAACTCTTAGCAATATTCACTGAGCCCCTCTCAATCCACCCCATCCAGGCTGTTTCAAACTTGCACTCAGTGGTCTTCAAGCTTTCTTGTAGAGGAAATTCCCTTCTCCTTTTTAAAAATAGAATATCCGTGAATATCAGGTATCACATTAGAGTTTGGTGGAATATAATTTGATAAATATTTTTCTAATCTGTCTTAAGTAAACACTGTTCTTCCATAAACAGTATTTTTTTTAGTCTTACATAAGTGAGAATTAAAGAATTCAGTATTACACACAAGATCTCATGCTCATTTTACAAATGTTCACCCTAAAGCCCAGTGGTATTCCCTCAGTTATGATCGTACAGAGGGGTGTATTCAGGGTGCCTCATTTGCCTTTGTATCAGGAAGAGACAAGAGGCGGTAGCATGCTAGTGTCAGAAGTGTGGGGAGAAATTAAAAGGGAGAGACTGAATAGACAAATGGACGACGGCCAGACCAGGCCATAATAACAACAGAACTCGGACCACAAGCCCTGCAGCTGTCAGCCCAGAATGGTCAGGACCTGATCAAAGACTTGGACTTTTCTATTTTTCACCACTACTTCCTACTCAGGACCAACTAGAGAAAGCCAAGTAGTTCCTCAACCAATCACGTAAGATGTGCCCTTTCTAGTTAGCCCATGTCCAACTTCCCCAGGCCAACAGCTTTCAGTCGCAGGGTACCCGAAGCCTTCTCTCTTTTCACCACAAAGCTTTTTCACTGCTCTGCCTGCCTTTGAATCTCTGCCGAATGCAAGTGGTTGACTTCTGTGCTGTAGCAATCTCTGAATACATAGCCCCTGCCTGTTTTCATTTGAGTGGTCTTCACTTATTTCCACACAACACTTCACCTTATAAGCAGGGGAAAGTGGCTCAGATAAAAATCCAGACCTGGGATCCTTTACTCTTGAGAGCAGCAGGACACACCTCCCCTCCCCACACAAATGAGCAGTGTTCTCTAAGCAGCGCCATTATATTTATGTCTTGTGCACAATTACAAAGCTAGAAGATCCTTATTTTGTTGTTTGCTTTTTCAGGAAAGAACATACTGAAAAAGCAAGGAGAATATTTTAGAAGTATTCACTTGTCACGTATTTACTATTTGGAAGCTGAAGAATGACTATGGTTGAAGTGTGACGGGTCAAATCCTATTTGTGCTCAAAAAAATCCCAGTGATCTGGAGTGACTCCATAAATTCCAAATGCCCACTGCTGCCAAAAATGTAACCTTACAGAACTACATGCTTAAGTGATCCCTAAAACTTTTCAAAAAGGTACATGAACTCTGTTTAAATTAATCAGAGTCATGCATCATGTTTATGCACTGTAGACTCTGAGCTCCATTCACAAGCCAGCGTACCTGGACCTAGAAATACACTGTGAAGTGGAAAACATCACACTGATGACATTTCCTTAGCAGCTAAAACTGGGTCACATTTTCATTTTAATGTGTTCAAGTTTGTAAGTGAATTTTCCCAGGCAAAGAATTCTTTAAATCTGTTCAATCTTTTCTGAGGAGTTAAAAATAAAAACTATTAAATGATTGAGTAATTGATCACTATGAATCATTCCATCAGAATCATTATACATTAAAGACAGTGAGCTTAAGGTAAAATAGCTAGGGTTTTACCAATAAAACAGTTGGGCAAATGATACATAAGAGGTTCTTTCTGCCTTGTAAACTTGATGTGTGTGTATCTCACAGAATCTGTAATACTTCAAGGCACATATCTGTATGCATGTCTTCCTTTTTCTAGTGGACCTTAATTTCCTTAAGAATAAAGACCGTGTCTTATGAGTGCTTGAGTATCCCAGCACTTGGCTGCCAGACTAAACATAGTAGGTTCTTTTTTTTTTTTTTTTTTTTTTTTTTTTGCGATACGTGGGCCTCTCACTGTTGTGGCCTCTCCCGTTGCGGAGCACAGGCTCCAGATGCGCAGGCTCAGCGGCCATGGCTCACAGGCCCAGCCGCTCCGCAGCATGTGGGATCTTCCCGGACCGGGCACGAACCCATGTCCCCTGCATCGCCAGGCGGACTCTCAACCACTGCGCCACCAGGGAAGCCCCCATAGTAGGTTCTTAATAAATGTGGAATGAAAGAGTGAGTGAATGAATGAATGAAATGGTCATTGTCTTTACTCCCCTCCCTTGGTACTGACTATAATTTCTGGCAGTAGGTACAAGGGGTGCCTGAGAGAACATAATAGCATGGCTATTTGTTTGGTAAAAGCTGAGTTCCCAGTCCAGTGAATATTAGCCTTGAAACTTTAAGTGAATAAACTGCAAAGAGGTTGAGTTGTGTTTCAAGTTTTTAGTTCATATAGTGAGAGTCAAACTTGTAGCTGAGCGTGGCAGAAATGGCAATCTAAGTGCATTTCACCAACAGGTACTAAAATTTTTCATTTCCATTTAAGAGAGGCAGGAAATGCTACACCTTGGGAGAATTAAGAGGTTGGCTTAAAATTGTGTTGGAAATTTTACGATAATTACATAGGAAAGATATAAATAAAAAAATAAAATCAGTGAACATCTCCATAGACCTTTAAAGTGCCCCAGAGCAAAGATTATACCTATGAAGCCTATTAGTTTATCCTCATGCCTTGTTGACGGATTTACCTTCTTTAGGAAAACATTGCTGGGAGTTAAGTATGTTCGCTTACACTCACTGTATGAACAGATGTATGGAATGTACCTTACTCGGGAGACTGTGGGGTGATTCATGTAACAGATAATAGTTGAACACTAATAATAACCAGATATCATTTGCTCCTGTGGTTTATTTAGTTCTATGAGACAACAGATCAATTCTCAATTTCGCTCTGCCATGAGTTACGGCCACCATGTACTATTGAACCCCATTCTCCCCCTTCTAAAACACAGGGTAACACTAGTTGATTGCAAAGCCCTTTTCTTGCTCTATAATTTTAAATTCTTTGAGAACCAAAGCTTTATAACTTTAGAAAACATTGCTTCTTACATCTACTTTTTCTTAATCCTGAGTCAGTATGAGAAAGGCACCATATTCAGTTCTAGATTATACTCTCCCTTAATGGAAACCACAATAATAAATAACACAGTACAGAAAAGATTTGTAATAGAAAGACTCTGGTTATTTACTGCTCATATACCAATAACGTGGGGTGGCTTATTCTTTAATGAGCTGAACTTTCCAGTTTCAGTTGGATTTGGCTGTAGGATTAGAAACCTGATTTCTGCACTGTTATTTCAGATCTGATTGTTAATTCTCTCTAAATAATAGAAGTGTTTACATAGAAGTTATTATTCTCTCTAAATAATAGAAGCGTTCCAAGCAGTTTACATTGGAAAAGTCTTCTTTTGTACTCTAGATATGTGCCTAAGAATTTTGTCAATTCAGATTTTTATAAAGCGTATACTTCAAACACATCATGGTATCTTTTATTTGGAAGAATCTACAATAATAAGTAAGACTTACCCAAAATTCTGACTACAGTACATACAGTGTGTGACTCTGCTTATATTATGTGTTTGCTAAATGTATCATATTGTTATCTTTGAGTGTGTACATTTCAAGACTTGGTTTCTTTGTTCTCTGGTTGTGTGGAAACCAAAGTGCTAACGCTGTGGAGAAAGTAGGTGAGCCAGTCACCCAATACCGTGAACAACCTAAATCCTGTTTAATGTTTTCACAGTTGTGCTTATTCCACTACCTCATGCTTCCAAAAAACAAACAGAGAAAAGCCTGACTGAGTTTTTAAAAGAGACAGTCTGCAGCGACTGAGGGTCCCTTTCAGTTAATAATAAGATTATATGGAAATTATAAAACAGTTCCAAATTACTAATTAGTAACTTCAGTTTCTGGTCTTCACCTCTTAGATTTTATTCTCCAGCAAAATAAATGAGAAGAACATTTTGGAGCAACAAAAACAGAAATAAAAAATTTAATTTTTCCTTTTCATATATAACATCAGAGAGCTGGTGCTGCTAGGTACTGTGAATCTCCAGTTCTGCTGGAAGCACAAACTTAGTCTAAACTACGGTTCTAAGTTCCTTATATATCATTCGAATGGCATGGAATTACACACTGAGCGTCAAAACATGCAGCTACTCTGTGAGGGCTTTTAGTTAGTGGGAATTGCAAGTGTGTGAATAAGTATGTCATTTTCCAGGCATGAGGGGTTAAAAGGCAGATAAAATCCTTCACTTAAAAGAGTTGTACGAGTGAACTGTTTGGGGAAAATCACCCTTGGGATAGAAGAGTCAGCCCTTCCAGTGCTCATTGCCAGTAGCTAGCTATGCCGGGGTGCTCCCCAGACCTATCTTGTCCTATCATAACTCCCTTCTGAAGTTATTATCTGAATATTCACTGTGAGAATTATAAGTTATCAGATGACATAAATTGAGGATTTGTTCTCAGGAGACTAGTTAAAATAAAATGTATTGCTATCTTTTCCATGATATTCTCATTATTCAAGTATTCCCAGCCTGTCCTTGAGTGATGGTTGGCCCATATCAAGGATTGAAACTTTCCATTATGCCTCTTAAAACTCATCTTCAATCCTCTCCATGATCTAAATCTGTTGAGATAATTTTGGAATCTGACCCATGAACTAGACAAGTTTATAGAAGCTCTCAGAGACCTCCCTCCAGGTTATATTTATCCAAAGATGGCGGCTAACTGGGGAAATGCAGTCATTCTTCCTAACTGCCATTCATGTTGTAAGCTCACCAGATACACTGGGTGAATTGCCTCACCGAAATTTGGGTTCAGTATATCTAGTCCCTCTTTCTCTTTATTGTGACAACTTTGCCAGAAGAGGCAATGAGGTTTGTCCCATGACTTGATATTTATGGGCCAGTGTTGGCACTTAAAGAGCACTTCTTCCATGTTAAGCACTCTATAAGACCATTTGTTCTGGAGCTTTCCCTGTAAACAATGCCAAATTTGCTATTCTATAATTTGTAGTGCTCACCTTTAAAAAACATTTAGTGATACTGTCTGCAAGTTCTTTAATAAGGGGCTGAGATGCAATTTGTCTGAATCAAGGGATTTGAACTGTTGTTCAAAGGACAGGGAAAAGAAAGGCAGAATGCCAAAAGAAGTGGGCTTCACTGAACATTAGAAAGATAACTCTAAGGTTTGCTTCGGGGATAGTTACAGATTAACCTGCAGAGATGGCTGACAGATACTGGTTCTACTTGCTCTTCCTATGGCCTTCCTTTTCCCTGCTTGAATTTCTCCTATATTTTGCTATTGGCTTAAGCTTCAAACACAAGTTTCTTATACTGTTGTTCCATTCAAAAGTTTATAATAGTCCCTAATGGTCTACTGTACTCAGGGAAAGCACACCTACCTCTTTTAAGGCTCTCTGGAATCTGATTCAATCTTTCCTATTAAATATTATTTCTTATTAGTCCCTCCAGAAACTCCATTTGATTCAGGATGCTGACTTTTTTACTATCCCTTCCCCTTCACCTCCAGGAACCCTCCATGATTATGTCTCTGGATTTGGTCCTGCTCTTCCCTTCCCCCATGAGAATTCTCTCTACTATCTCTCGAGTTATTAACATTCTATCCATCCTTCAGATCCACCTCCTGCATGATATCTTGCTTGAAGTTTCACAATCACTTTCCTCCTGAGATTTTTATGTACAAAGCATTTATTGACGGTTTATTATTCAATTAACACTATTTTAGTATACCACATTGTCTCATTATTTATAGCAATAGTTCTTTAATTGTAGCAGCATTTAATTTGTGTTTTTATATACCATTTGTTTCATGATGTACTTTTTTATCAACTAAATGATAATTTGTGGGTAACCAATAGGTCTTATATCTCTCTCCTACTCAGTAATCCTTAGCACAGAGCTAACTTTACTGTTATCATTAAGTTTATAGTAAATATGCAATATATATTCAAATTCTGGGCCATTGGGTTTTCAGCACATCTCTAGGTATTCATGAATATTTTTGTGCAATCACTTCTCTGACAAAATTTCCCATTCTTTATATTTAACACTGTTGAAATTCTAAGTCCAAAGGTCATCTAGAATTGTGGGTTTGCTCAGGGAAAAATTGACTAAGGCAACTCTTCAGATAACTGAAACTAACAGAAAAGACAAATTATGTGGGTGTTCATGTGTAAAATTTTCATTCAGCTTCTGGGCAAATGGATATTTGTGGACTTGAATAAATTCAATCACTTAAAGTCCATCAGCATCAAAATCCCCTGAAAATCGACTAACTTTTGCCTTAAAAAGTATATTTATTAATGATGCATTGCATGGGGGTGGTTAAAAATGAGGCATTGGTATCAACATCTTGGTTGATTGAAAACTGCATCTTATCACTTCTCCAATTTGCTACTCATGTTCAAATGTGAATTTGTTCCTGCAGAGGGTCAGGTAACACAAAAACATTTATTTTGGTGGACTTGTGTCTAAAAGAAAGATGCTTTTATCGTGAAACTCAAAAATACCACACACGTACTCTGTCACAGAAAAACTAAACATAACCACAGGTCAGTCAAAAAGTAAATTGAGTTCTTAATCTCAATTCTGGCAAGAGAAACCAACTAATGCTATATTAAACTAAATAAAATTGAAGAGTAAATTCTTTAAAAGAAGTACCAAAGGTACAGATACTATGCACATAGTTTTCTAATATAGGACTAAAATAAAACAAAGGCATCTATGTCCAGGCACTGTTCTAAGTACTTTACGGAAATGACGGCAGTCACAAATCTACCTATTGCTAGCTCTGAGTCTATTTCTTTAACAAAAAAATAGATATATTAGAATAAAAAACTATTTTATAAAATTGTGCCACTAGTAGTTATGTCAATGTGTACATTCTCATTTCTTTCAGATTTTGATTTCTATAGACATCGTAAAACAGACATTAAAAAGTCTTCTGAATGTTGCTACTTTCTACAACACCCTCTAAGTGTTTTTGCTGTTTGTGACTCCTTGGAAACTTTTCTTCTATAATCCTCTAGCTGAAGGAACTCAGATAATTTACACTGAGTACTTATTTGTTTATAAGATTTATATTCATGGCAGCAAATACATTTCAACTTAAGATGCACTTTAATGCCTGCTGACAATACAATTAAAACTTCTCATCTAAGTTGGATGTCCCCAAAGCCTTGAGAAGAAAACCAATAAAAGTAGTCTTGCATCTTATGTCCTATTTCTTTGGAGAATAAAAGGAATGCAAATTAAGTCAATGAGAAACCATGGGCAAAATATTTTAATGGATCATCATCAAAGAGAACATAAAATCCTCTGTTCTTCAAATACCTATTGCTGTTTTTTCTCTTTTTATTTTTAATCTTGCTGAAATCAGTAACTGGAGAACAGGTTTGGCCATTTTATGAAGGCTTTTGCTAGACATATGTGACATCCCTCAATGAAACCTGAAAACATAGTTTACCCCAGATAGTTCTTTAACAACCTTTACAACATCATCCAAGAACTATATGCTTAAAAAAAAAAAGTTCATTGAGCTGTGTGTTCACTTCCTCCACCTCCCACCTTGTCACTTGCTTTCTTTTCATGCTTAAATTCAAAGGTCAATAATGATATTCACCTGGTGGCTCACACCCTCTACTTCCTTGCCTCACTTACTTTCTTGGGCTTCTCTGCAAACCCCAAGTATTGGTCAAATCCAGCTCTTTGCACATTCTTCACACCATGCAGCTGAATGAATGTATCTGGAGAGAAACACACAACTATGCTGTCTGGTATCACTCTAAATCCATGTCTACAGCCAACACTTTATGTGTTCACCAGATCACAGTTTCCTTTTTCTTTTTCTCCTGGGCACATAGCTTGACCACATCTCCTAATCTCCTTTGCAGCTAGCAGAAGATTTGGGGGTGATTTCTAGCTGGTGGAATGTGAGCACATGTTATGTAAACCACTTACAGGTCTGACTCCTAAAAACCCAAGAATTGTCCAGGTCCTCTTTCTTTTCTCCTCTGCCAGATACATGAAGAAATTTTAGTGAAGGACTTCGAAGTTGGAAGTGGGTTGGGGAGGGGAGTGGTTGAAGACACAAGCTAGAAAGATCCATCAAACAAAGCACCTCTTTCCCCCACCCCGCCCCCTGCCCTTTGACCTCTCTGGAATGTGATAAGATAGAGGAAAACAAAAGGCCTTTATTTAGTTCTTAGATTAGGGAGCTGTTTGTTAGAGCCATCTGCTTACCCTTAATACCACTACCACAAACAACAGGTCCTTAATGGCTCAAGACAACCAAGCTACTTTTCCCAGACTGCCTACACTCAGTCTTCAAAATGATTCTTTTATACCTTTTCCTCTTTCCTCATATCTCCAGCACGTCTCTCCCTTCATTCTCTGCTGATGATCTTGCTTCCCATTTGTCTGAGAAAGTAGGAGTGATCAAAGGAGAATTAAGCTCACCCTATCACACTGACCTGCTTACCAGCATCTGTATTCAGCTGCTTTCCCTAGAGTCACTGCTCACATTTGAGATCTCCCTCCAGTGTGCACTGGCCCCAGTGCCCTGTCACCTGCCCAAAGAGGTGAGAGTCTCCCATCTTTCTCACAAAATCAATTTCTTTCTATTTTTTCTTAACCATATAACATGCTATTCTTTCTCTCATATTGACAGGAAAACTCCTAAATGTAGGTACTTATGCTTTCAACGTCCAATTCTTCTTTCAGATTTTCTCAAGGTTTCTCCAGTCACTGTTTTTTCCCCTCTGCTTCACTGCAGCTGCTCTTCTCTGATCCCCATGTTCTAACCTGTGGTCAGTTATCTCGGCTTAGCTGGAAAAGGAGCAGCATGTGACATGGTTGGTTGGTTCCTCCTCTTGGCTTCCAGGCCCCTGCAATTTCGTGGTTTTCTCTCTACCTTACTGCCTTCCTTCCTAGATCTGCCTCATCACTCCGATTTCTTATTGTGGGTCACTTGGGGGCACAGTTTTTGATCCTTATCTCTGTCTACACTCACACGCTTGGAAGCCCAATACAGCCATAACTTTACTGACACATCCCAAGTTTACATGCCATCTAGACTTCTATCCTGAACTCTTTTTATCCAACTCCCTACTTTTTTTTTTTTTTTTTTTTTTTTTGTGGTACGCGGGCCTCTCACTGTTGTGGCCTCTCCCGTTGTGGAGCACAGGCTCAGGACGTGCAGGCTCAGTGGCCGTGGCTCACAGGCCCAGCCGCTCCACGGCATGTGGGATCTTCCCAGACTGGGGCACGAACCCGTGTCCCCTGCATTGGCAGGCGGACTCTCAACCACTGCACCACCCGGGAAGCCCCCAACTCCCTACTTGCCATGTTTACTTGAATGCTTTGTAAACATCTTAAACTGAGTATGTGCAAACTGAACTTCATATCTTCCATACCATTAACCTCCTCCACACACAGTCCTTCTCCTCAGTTGATGACACTTCCATCTTTTCCACTCATTCAAGGCAAATTTTTGTAGTCATTCTTTCTTTTTTTTTTTTTTTTGCGGTACGTGGGCCTCTCACTGTTGCGGCCTCTCCCATTGTGGAGCACAGGCTCCGGACGCACAGGCCCAGCGGCCATGGCTCATGGACCCAGCCGCTCCGCGGCATGTGGGATCTTCCCGGACCGGGGCACGAACCCGTGTCCCCTGCATCGGCAGGCGGACTCAACCACTGCGCCAACAGGGAAGTCCTGTAGCCATTCTTGATGCCTCTCTTTTTCTATTACCTCATGTTCAGTCTCTCAGGAAATCCTGTTGGTTCTTCTTTCTCTGAATTCATTCTGCTTCTCACCCTCCACCTATAACCCTCTGATACCAGTAAGAATCACATCTGCCTGGATTATTTTAATACCCTTAGAGCAGGTTTCCCTACTTTCATCCTTACCTCCCGACCATCTATTCCCCAAATAAGAGCCAGAGTGACCATTTTAATATATAAATAAAATTACCAAATTCTCTTCATTGAACCCTTCATTGTAGGGTTCAAAACTCTACGATGGCTCTCCATCTCTCTCAGAGTGAGAGGCTGAATATATAAGAGGACAATGGGCAGACCATGTATGATGATGGAACTCTGACCCGAAAACTCTGTAGCAACTGCCCAGGGAGCCACAGGCTCTGCAGTAACCCATCCAGGAAGCCATACCACAGCCTCTGTAGCAATTGAATCAGAATAGTCAAAACTTGGTCAAGGATGGAGAAGTTCCCTATTTTTCACCCACCTGCTTCTAACTCAGGACCAACCATATATATGCCATTATATACATAAATTATGTAATATATATTCCATTGTAATTTATGTATTTTATGTCTAACCCCTCTACAATATGGTCATGAGGCATTTTTGTCTTTTGGTTACTATCATACCCTAGTGGATGGAAAAACGCTTCTCGTGTTCTCTGAATACTCCATTGCTTAGGTACCTTACACAGTTGACTTGAAAAACACAGGTTTGAACTGCGTGAGTCCACTTACACATGGATTTTTTTAATAGTAAATATTACAGTGCTACACAATCTGCACTGGATTGAATCCAAGGATGCAAAACCACAGATACAGAGGGCTGACTCTAAGTCATATGCAGATTTTCTACTGCACAGAGGGCTGGTGCCTCTAATCCCTGCATTGTTCAAGGGTCAACTGTACAAACTGTTTGTGTTGAGTGAGATATTCCAGAACATAATGACCTGTTTTCATGACATTGGAGCATAGCTAAATATTCATGTATCAATTCTCCATAGAGAAAATGAAGATTGCAGATTGCTTTTTCATAAACTTATTTATTTATTTGTTTTTATTTTTGCCTTGTTGGGTCTTTGTTGCTGTGCACAGGCTTTCTCTAGTTGCAGCGAGCAGGGGCTACCCTTCATTGCGGAGCGTGGACTTCTCATGGTCGGGGATTCTCCTGCTGGGGAGCACAGGCTCTAGGCGCACGGGCTTCGGTAGTTGTGGCATGTGGGCTCAGTAGTTGTGGCGCACAGGCTTAGTTGCTCCGCAGCATGTGGGATCTTCCTGGATCAGGGATGGAACCCGTGTCCTCTGCACTGGCAGGCGGATTCTTAACCACTGCGCCACCAGGGAAGCCCTGCAGATTACTTTTATCTATTCCACATTGTAGCTTAGGGGTTGAATATGAGGTGTATTTTGGTTTCATGCTCTGCAAAGTAAGTTTTTGCCACGATGTTCAACATCTTGTATATAATGACTTGGTATGGGAGAAGTATTTCAAAAGATAATACTGTAAGCCAGAGGCCCTCAAACCATAGTGTGCATCAGAATCATCTGGAGAACCTATTAAAACACAGGTTTCTGGGCCCCCTTCCCAGAATTTCTGATTCAGTAGTTCTGAGACCTGACCTGACAATTTGCATTTCTAACAGGTTCTCAGGTGATGCTCCTGCTGCTGGTCCAGGGATCACACCTTGAGAATACTGTTCTAAGGCTTGCTACTAAAATCATGATCCATGGACCAGCAATATAGGCATCACCTGGGAGCACGTTAGAAATTCAGAAGCCCGGCCTGTATCCCAGTACCATTTAATAAGAATTTGCATTTTAACTAGATGACTTAACAAGGTGCATCTCCAGATGATCCTTATTCATATTAGAGTTTGGAAAAACATTAACGTTCTAAAGAATAGGAGGGGTATAGGGTTGAATGTTTTCCCAAAGGCTGGGCAAAGTCCAGCACTGCCAGTTGTAAAGAAACCTGAATGGTGCAAATCTCTAAGTTTTATACACACACACACACACACACACACACATTTTTTTGTAGTCTACAAAAACATCCTTTAAAAAGACAATGTGCTGCAGGTGGGAGGAGCTTCAGCTTCCATGAAAGCACAATCAGCAACCCCTGCAACAGGCAAGTCAGAAACAAGGAGGAGATCCTAGGGGCAGTAGCCAGCCAACGCCAACACCCACATGCCTAGAAGTTGTTACAAATGAGAAGCTCTGGCAAACTTCCATCTCCCATCTCTGACATTCTATCTCTTGGGGGATTTAAAAGACTTCTGCCTGGACTGCTTCTGTTTTCCATGTTCTTAGCTGCATAAAAGAAGTAATAATGGCAGGTCTGAAAATGATAAGTTAAAGAATATTTCTCAACAATCTGAACTCAGGCTGGGGGCAGAAATGACCAAGGAATGGTATATATAGAAAGATGTTTTCTATCCCTTTGATTTTTCTTTGTCCAATGTCAAAAACTCTTATTTATAGGAATAAACCATAAAAGACTATCAAGAAAGGCTTAAATATCTGAATAAATGTATCCATTTTATCCCCTGCTGCTCATGATACAGCATTTTTTCAAAATGATTATGTTCTTTTTATGATTAATATTTTAAGACAAAATTCAGTATTAAAATGATAATGGGACAAAATTTGTGACAAGAAGCCTGTGCAAAGCTATTAAGTTCCTTAGGGGGCATGGTTTACTAGGTAGAGGAAGTTTACACTAAAGATAGTAGGTAATTGTTATGTGCTCACTTCTTTTCTAATGCAGGTCAGAAAATAAAGCATCCCTAATCTCTACAATAAAATATGGGCTAGCACTGTAATAGTATGTGGGTAGCTAGTATATGTAGGAGGCTTTAACATGATACTACTCTAAACATTTTTTAAACTTATCTATTTTTTTGTGCTACTGAAATTTCCTGCCAGTTTTTATTTCGGTTTTTATTATTTGCTTATATTTAAGCTGCTTGGTTTAATTTTTTTTAGCATTTGGAAAAGAAATGTACAGTAGCTTGAACACTCAGTCTTTGCCAACCTCCACTGAGATCAAAGATTTCATTATAAATAGAGGAAAATATATTGTATTGTCATATTAAATTCTTCAGTCCTCATGGCTGAATGTGACCTTTCTTTAATTAGAAATGTTTTACTTGATTTCAGAAGTTACAATGTATGTTGAAAGAAGTTACAGATTTCTACAGTCGTATATAGGCTTATAAAGTTATTTAATAGCCTAGTAACAATAACAGATTTCATAGTGTTTTAAACTGCCTTGTATATGCCTATACATTAGGATACTAATATTCAATTTACTAAGACATAAATCATTTCAATGAAATATTTCTTATTAGGCTTTACTTCTCTTTCCTAGAAAAGAATGATTAAAAGTAGCCACGAAAAGTGCATAGCCTGAAAGAGAAATCTTATTTTCAAAAATGAAGCACTTTTTGAACAACTTGAAAATGACTAATCCCTCACTGTTCACTTGCTGCCACGTTTATGAGGATCTAATGAGTGTAAATTTTGGAAGAAAGGAGTGAACATCCACATTGACCTTGATCTTTTATTTAATTTTTCTCTGTCTTTTCCCAGCCAATATTTCCATGCATTGTTTGTAAGGATCACCTATTTACCTAAAGATAAAGTGAATGTTGTTTTTAATCCAGCAATTACTTACAGGTGACATAGTACACACATAATACTTACTTACGCTTATTAATTTTTTTAAAAAATTATAATGCTGAATGACTACTGAGCATGACTGTGATTAACAATTTTCTGCAACGTTTAGCCAAATCCTGGTTATGTGGTTATACAAATAGCTTTTCTTTGGAGAAGCTATGTTTCATTTGAGTTACCTGAGAAGTATATCTGCTATCTGATTAGTGTTTCTCAGACTGACGACAGGGTGGATTATCTGACCAGTGGAGATATATTTCAGGATCAAAAAAAAAAGTGATTAACCCTGTGTTTATTCAATAGATGCAATCATAGCCATGCTTCAAATGAGGAAAAATAGGATTTTCCACATAGGCCTCCAAATAGAGGGAACACCATTTACAAGAATGTCCTATCACTCCCTTCTCATCCAGGGAACCACATGGACTTTAATCTACATGGTGCAGGAAAACCAGCATGTTTCCTGCTGCAGGGTCATGATCTTCCCTTCTTCCCCTCCTCAGCATCTCTAGATGTCCAACTCAGCTCGGGGCTTCTGCTCTATAAAAGTTCACTCTTCCTTTAAACAATTCTACTCAAGGAGAGGCCATGTGAGGACACAGCAAGAAGGTGGCCGTCTACAAGTGAGGACGAGAGCTCTCACCAGACCCCGTGCATGCTGGCTCCCTGGTCTCAGCCTTGCAGCCTCCAGAACAGTGAGAAAAAAAAATGTCTCTTGTTTAAGGACCCCTTTCTATGGCATTTTGTTATGGCAGCCCAAGCGGACTAAGACACCATCCAATCCCAACTCTCTTAACAAATTTGAAGTTCAGTGACGATTCCCAATTCTAAACACTTTCTTTTAACTTTGCTCAAAGCATGAGGGATTAGTTCCTCTCTATAGTCTAACAGAGATAGTAAGTATTCAATAAACAAGTATAATTTCTGGGGAAGGAAAATGTTTTATAGGAATTTCACATTATTCATATTGTTTTCCATATTACAATATGTATAATTCATCTATGAGAAGGGGCACCTGAATCTTAGTGGAATTGGCTTGAGAACCACAGACAAGAAAGAAGAAACGTGTTAAATGCCTGGTGATTTCTGGAGCTCTTCATGAGTAGAGTATGGGTTTTTACCCAGTGTCTCCCGTAATTGTCCGCCTCTTCCTATTGCAGATTTAAATACGTTTAATGAATGTTGTGCTTAAACTGAGGGCGCAGGCATTCCTCATTCTACTCCTATGTGATGTGTCTTCAGAAAACTATGTGCATGGGTGAGAATCACATTTAATAGCACTGTAGTTTTCAGGCTCTAATACCTTCTCACGCAGACATTATTCAAGATTTTTCCCTAGGGAGAACATTTGATCAGAGCTGAAGCCTTAGGGGACAGATGGGAATTGCTAAGAGACTAAAAGCAAACGTAACTTCAGTTGGCCATATCTTTCCAGGCTCCTCGTGGAGCCACCCCCCTTTTCACCTGGAGGTTCTCTTGTAGCTCTTGACCGCTGTGAGGCAGGAAGAGGGTTCGCCCTGCACGGACCACTGCACCCAGCCTTCCACACCTCTCTCGGGGCCCTCGTTGTCGTTTTAAGTACTTGACTTTCTCTGGGTTTGTGACCAAGTGGCCTGCCTCCAATTTACCCTGTCATCTACACATCCCGAGCTGTCATATTTACTAAAAGCTACAAGATCCCAAAATGGACAGGTCATTTTGTTTGATCTCCTGATGAAAGCGAGTTAAAAGGACTTAACAAGAAATCGTAGCAGAGCTCAACAATTCCTACAATAAAATTTGTGAAGCTGTTTCATCACACAAATATTATTTCTTCAGTAAATACACTTTCGGCCACCACATGCTTTGTGGCATTTTTCTTTAAACTGTCCCTCTCACTCCCCCAAACTCCCTACCACCTGGATTTAGAGCACTAAACAACATAGTAAAAGTGTATCCCTGAAAAGTTAAGAAACACCACAGGTATCAGACTCACTGAAGGGTGTAATGGACAGATGGACCTGCTATCTTCACTAAATGCCGCTCTTTGCAGCAATGTGGGAGTTTACCACAGCTTTGTGAACCATCAGGAATAACCGTAACTACAATTTTATTAGTAGCTGGGGGTTAGAGCTATATTTCCCCCACCTTCATTTTCAGGCAACTTTGCTGTGGACTTTTCTGCATCTTAATCTAGGAAATGGGCTCAGAGCGCACACTTGCCATCCTGCACTAATGGTACACACTAGTCTGTTAGGCATTTATTTACAGGAAATGCTTGATTCTTGCTCTGTGCTTTCAGGATCTTACCAGCCAGACTTAACAGACTTTTTTTTTAAATTTATTTGTTTTATTTAGAGCTGTGTTGGGTCTTCGTTTCTGTGCGGGGGCTTTCTCTAGTTGTGGCAAGCGGGGGCCACGCTTCATCGCAGTACGCGGGCCTCTCACTATCGCGGCCTCTCTTGTTGCGGAGCACAGGCTCCAGACGCGCAGACTCAGTAGTTGTGGCTCACGGGCCTAGCTGCTCCGCGGCATGTGGGATCTTCCCGGACCGGGGCACGAACCCGTGTCCCCTGCATTGGCAGGTGGATTCTTAACCACTGTGCCACCAGGGAAGCCCTTAACAGACCTTTTTTAGCCATACCCTTCAATGCAAATATTTACATTTATTTAAGTTTTTTATTCCCTTCATACAGGAAATGTAACTTGAAAAGACAGAAACATTCTTGCTTAGAACGAACACCCGCAAAGCTGTGCATTTCAAATTTGTGAATTTGGCAAGTGTGTCTTTGTTGCCATTAACTTCCTCGTCTTCCTCTTTCCTTACCTGCGAGTCTTCCTCCATCATGCTGGGACCCTCCAGGTTAGATGGTGAGCACGGGAATGGCATACCTTAAACATCTCTCAAGAGATGCACCGGGATTTTTTAAAAGACACTGAAGCCTCATGTGGGAATGGAAGTAAATTTTTTTTTGTGGGAATGATGTTTCCTGGCAGAGCAGAAGCAAACTATGTCTTTTCTGTGACACGTAAATGCAACCCCATCATTATTATTGGGACAACCTGACTGTGAATGAGTACTGAAATCAAACTAGTTGTATATTAGAAGGATGAGATATACCAGACTTAGAGGCTTCTAAAAATAAGCTGTGGCTTAAGTCGAACTTGTTATTGACATTGGTATTTTGGAAGGACTCAAAATTGTTAAAAACAAGGTAACAGGCCCAAAATGGGGTCTGCTAAGCCCCATGTCACCAAACGGAGACTTAATTACAGTTTCAGATCTCTGGGAAATGGAATCTTATACCAGTCAGGACTGATCTATGCTGATTACCTGATTGGCTCTAGTGAGGCCACCTGCCGGAGAGACCCCTGCCATCTCTTGGAAGGAAAGTAACCTTGCAATAACCGACCTGCTTTTTTGCCTGCTGCTCTCTGCCTATAAAATCTCTTGCCTTGTATAGCTCTTCGGAGCTCCTTTCTCTCTGCTAGATTGAAGGCTGCCCAATTCATGAATCACTGAACAAAGCCAATACAATCTTTAAAACTTACTCAAGTTGAATTTTGTTTTTTTTTAAAAAGTGTAGTGTTTCAAGCCATAAATTTTGAAAGAGAGAGAGCTGGTTGCACAGGTACGACACAGGGTGAGTGGTTTCCCCTTTTCTCCATGTCGTTTTGGTGGTTGTTTATCTGTTAAATGGAAATGGCAGTACACATGTCCACCTCTCAGGCCTTTGTGGGAATTGAGTTGATGAAAGATGCAGAGTGCTTAGCACCGGCTCACACTGGGGATGGTTTTCCCTGCCCCAGGAAAAGGCAGCAGGGTGAGTGCTCCCTTCAAGAGAGGTTGAATTCAGTCTGAGAAGGTCATTAGCATTACTGAGGGGGTAATGGGGCGGGAATTATTTATTCCCAGCAAGGAAAAAACTAAATATTAATACATCGAAACCTGCAGCGCACGGCTTGTTTTCTTTCTCATCTTAGCCCAAGGTCCTGCTGGACTGCTCCCTCAGGCCTTCCCTTGCCTCCCAACATTCTAGATTCCATGGTCCTTTAAAAACATACCCTGAGGGCTTCCCTGGTGGCGCAGTGGTTGAGAGTCTGCCTGCCGATGCAGGGGACACGGGTTCGTGCCCCGGTCCGGGAAGATCCCACATGCCGCGGAGCGGCTGGGCCCGTGAGCCATGGCCGCTGAGCCTGAGCGTCCAGAGCCTGTGCTCCGCAACGGGAGAGGCCACAACAGTGAGAGGCCCGCGTACCGCAAAAAAACAAAAAACAAAAAAACAAAACATACCCTGAAATACACCAAATCAAACCCCCCAATTAGAAATTCTTTGCTTATTCTACTGCACCCTCACAGCTGGAGTTGGCTGAGCAGACATACACGAGGCCATTCTGAGTGGCATTGATCCAGTTTGTCACCTGCACACTCAGTTGTGCCCTTAGTGCTTTCTCGAAACCACAGCCTATTTGCCTCTTCCCATGATTGTTCAACCCCCCAGGTGACTATTTCACATCTTCTCTTTTCACCTCTAACCTTCAGCCTTCTCCTTCTCTCCTATCTTACTCCCTATCTCATGAAGGAAATCATATCAGTCAGAAGAGAATGCCCCCCACCAGCACCCACCACTAAACATCGTCCCATTTTCACCGCCTTTCCTCACGGGAGGACTGTTCCTCTCTGCTTCTCCCCCGGACCCACCACTCCACTCGACCCTATGCTCTCACCTACTCAGGACATTGTCCCACAACTCTACCTCTCCTGCCGCATCAGTGCCCGAGATATCTCTTGTATAATTTTCTTTTTAATTAACTAAACTACAGACTTGATTCCAATTTCACCATGTTCTCCATTAATGTCCTTTTTCTCTTGTATCATTTTTAACATCCACCAAAAATATAATAGAGCACATGCTCTTCTAGGCACCACCTGTTTCTTTGTACAGAAAAAAATGCTCAAGAGTTTAACAGAAAACATGCTCAAGCGTTGTCCAATATCACTGTTTCCAAATACTCTTGCATTGTCTCTGGAACTGATTTCAGTCAAGGTTTCATCCAAGCCACTTGGCTGAACTTGCTCTTGTCGAGGTGACCAAGAACCCTCACGTTGGCAAATCCAGTGAGAAGCTCTGAGTCCTTGTCTTCTGGACAAGAGCAGCCTTTGATTCAGCTTATGACTCTCTCCTTTTTGAAACTTTTCTTCCATGTGGCTTGCAGAACACCATCTCTTTGGTTCTCCTGCTTCATCACCCAGCCCCATTCTCAGTCTGCATGGCTGATGGATGATTCCTCGTCTCCTGAAGACTCGGGCTTGAATGCCCTTGGGAGTCTCTGCAAACATCTACACACCTTTACTAGGTGATCTCTTCCATTTTCATGGCTTTTGATACATATGTAAACTGACAGCTCCCAAATTTACATCTCTAGCAGATTTTACCACCCTGAAATATGCCATTTGGGCATATTGATTATTTTGAATTAAAGGTGCTTGAGAAACAGCTGGTGCAAAAAGGACCTTCTGACTCACCCTTTTCTCCCTGAAAGCAGGAGATAAATCTCCCATGTGAAGATACCCTCCTTGTACCAGGAGGGTAGAAGGCATCCTTATCTCCAGAGACAGGGCATCTGGGGCTGGGAAGGCTAGATAAACATACCTTGTTACTTCTTCACCATTTTTTTCTCCTATGAATATGTCTTATGCCAATTTAATTATTAGTCAAAGAACCTAGAAGGGAACAAGTAAAGAGTTTTCTGGCCCGATAACATCTCCTCTGATCTCCAGATTCACACACTCACTGCCTAACGGATGTCCCACTTGAATACCAACTAGGAAAGTTAAAATCAGCATGCCTAAAACCAAGGTCGTGATTCCTCACCCACCCCATCCCACCTGCTTCCAGTTCCGGCAGTCACCCCCAGCTCAGTATATGAAAACTCTTTCCATGCAGTTTATCAGGGGAAATAAAAACCCTCTGCAGTTACCCATGATATCCTCTTCGTCTCTTATCCAAGCCTCAGCAGACCGTCTACCTCTGCACGTCCAGGGCCTCCTTCCCGTTCAAGCCACCATCACCTCCCGCCTAGTTCCATGAAATGCTCTTCACTGGATTCTCTGCTTCTACCCCTCTTATTTCTCCCGTCACCTGCTTAGTCTGTCCCCTTACTCGTTTAAAATATGCCTGATCATGTCAGGATCAAAACCCTCTGTTGACTTTTCTTTTCACTCAGAAGAAAATTCAAAGGCCTTGACAGTGGCTCTCAGGACTGGCTTCTCTGCTCTCCCGCTTCCTCTCAGACTGCACTTCCTACCACTCGTCCCACTTCTCATTCTGCTCCAGCCACACTCATCTATCTATTGTGGCTCAAGAACACCAAGCAAACTCAGGTCCTAAGGTCCTTCACTCCCTGCCTTCCTCTGCCTGGATCACTGTGGGTTACTTTCGGTCTGCACTCAAGCATCACCTCACCCTAGACAGCCGTCCTGACCATCATGTGAAATAGCACCACCTCTCCAAGTCAGCACCGCCTGTTTCCCTTATCTTGTCTTATTTTTTTGGTTAGTCCTACGCTTACTTGTTTACTTGTTTATTTGAACCTTTCCCCCCATAGAATATACGCTCCATGAGGGTAAAAGTTTTGCTGGTTTTCAGTTTCATCCTCAATGTCTAGACCAGTGCTAGGCATCTAGTAGGAGCTCAATAAATGTTATCTGGATGATTGAATGACAGGGACAGTCCCTGGCCAGATTGTTTGCAGGCTTTAGACCAGGCGTGCAGGAACCCTTGGGTGTGGAGGGAGACCAACAGCAGCTAAGGAAAACCGTATCAACTTAAGAACAAGATTTTGCATGTTTCTTGTGTTTGAAAAGAATGGTATTACTACTGTGCATGAACGTCATTACTAGCCGTGCATGCATGTGTGAGTGCCCATGAATTACCGAGAAGGCACCTTTCCAATTTCTACCTTCTATAGAGCAGGCTGGCAAGGGAGCAGGTCGCACAGGCTGGGGATAAGTAGTCATAAAAGCAGCATTGCTCTGAAGTAGCCTCATCCCCGGGAGAAAGCGTTTGTTGTGCAGTTTCCAAGTGGTTGTCAGGGAAAAGCTACAAAGCTACAAAGAGCTAACGTGCCATGACTCTTGCATTTCTGTAAGTCTTGTGAGCAAGGCGCGGATTGTCCTGTACCATCTATTCAAGGAACAGCCTTAGAGATAGAGGTAGGGTCTGTCTGCAGCAAAGGACGTTTGCTTACAACCTTGGCAGATAGTGGAGTCTGTCTCTTGGAGCCAAGGGCAGACATGCTTACTGCCCGTTATACAGAATTGGGGTTCGGGGGTCCTCTCCTGTAGTACAACCCACAGCACTTGGAGGCATCATCTGGCCCTCTTTGTGTTGCCCTGTGGGAACTGGAAGGGAACTGGCATGAAAATGCAGTCTGGCTACAGCTGTTGCTTTGCATAATACATTGTCTTTCATCTCTGGCTGAGAGTTTCAGGGCAACCACCAACATCTATGACACTGTGGCCAGCTAACTTGTTAACTTGCAAGTAGGGTAACATTTCAGACCCTTCACAGTCCTCGACATTTCTGGTGATGAGGGTGGGATGCTGAGAAATAGATGCCTTTCTAGCAGATAAAGAGTGAGGACCTCACGGGCTGATTAACAAGATTCAACGGGGGTCCGTGGGAATTGGTAGTGAGATTGTTGACCAAATCATATGAGTAACTGGACAATAAATGGCCCTTCCCCCATTGTTCATTAATGAGAGGTGGTCACAGGATGAGTACCAGAAAGCAGGTTTAAAAAGCGCTGGCCTAGGGCTTCCCTGGTGGCGCAGAGGTTGAGAGTCCACCTGCCAACGCAGGGGACACAGGTTCGTGCCCCGGTCCGGGAAGATTCCACATGCCGCAGAGCGGCTGGGCCCGTGAGCCATGGCCGCTGAGCCTGTGCGTCCGGAGCCTGTGCTCCGCAAAGGGAGAGGCCACAACAGTGAGAGGCCCACGTACCACAAAACAAAACAAAAAACCGCTGCCCGAGTGGCATGTCGTTTTGTAGTTAACTTTCCTCAGACAGAGGAACTTCCTTGAGAATCTGGTGGTCGGCCCGGGTCCACTGCATTGTAACAAGGGCAGCTAGGAGTCATCCTGGCAGGCGAAGGTTCCTGACCCTTTCAGAGAATAGTTACAGAGGAGTATGACTACCTACTCGAGAGACTGCTAACTGCTAAAACCTAAGCCGCTTCCCGTGGAACCTGACGGGGTGGAGCTCGTTAAGGCAGAAAGGCAGCAGCTGGGCCTCTTAAAGCTCAATCACCTCTGAAACCCTTCAGGGCAACCGCAGGTCTGCTTGAGCACAACCGTGTGAGGACTCAGAGGTTTGCTTTTTGTCTTTTTGCCGTGGATTCTCGCTGCGATGAGGAAATGTTAGCCCTCCCGGGCAGATTTCTCTGAGACAGTGAAACTTCCTGGGGAAACCATACAAGCGACGCTGGCTAGGATTCTGGATCTTACTGCCCTGGACTGGCTTTCTGATACTGATAAATGAGCCCCGCTGGAGAATGAGAAACTGACCCCAGGAATTTAGGTAAATTCTTGCGGTCATCTCACCACCAAGGAAAACTTGCCCTTACTTTGAAATGAGGCAAGAGGCCGAGATGTTCGCGTAGCAGCCGGGCCGCAGGTGCCCCGTGTTAAAGCGGGAGCCCTTAAAGGCCGCCGCGGCGGGAAGCAAGCGGGGGTCGGCCGCCCGCGCGCATGGCCGGGCGGCCCGGCTGGAAGGCAGGCTGCGGCCAGGCTGCGTCCGGGGGTCTCGCCCCCCGATACAGGGCACCGGGCCGGCCGAAGACACCCGAGGTTCACGTTGTCGAAGCAGAGCGGCGGCTGCACTGCTGGGAGCTGAAGGTGAGTACGAGGCCTCGAGTAATGGCCCGGGGCCTCTCTTTCTCTGCCCGCCGTTCCGCCCTGACCTCAGCTACTTTAAGCAGAAAGAAGGTTAGACGTAGACTTGGGGTCTCCCTGCCCCAAGGGGGAAGCAAAGACTCTGCCCACCTGAGTGTGCTTGGGGGTGTTGAAAGGGGAGGAATTCAAACTTTTACGAGGTTTTGGATAAAGGTGCCTCAGTTACTGTTCTCCCCAGACCCATGGAAGGAAAAGGTGCTTAGAATCAGTTCATCAGGTCCGGGAAGAGTTCAGGGTGGGAAAGGGAAGCTAATGTGAACTTGCCAGCCTGTTCTGTGCTGTGGATGGTTCTGCGTCTGAATGTCTAGTCACTCATGGGTGAGCATTGTACTTCCTGTCCCACAGGGCTGGGGGCAAAATGCGCTTGACTGGCAGCTTCACAGGTAGAGGACTGACAGTGCAACCTAAAAACTGACCCCAGCCTTCATCCTTGTCCTCCCCGGCTCTAGGAGACATAGGATGGCATTTCAGAAAGACAAAGGAAAATCGTAGGCTTGACCCAGGACTTAAAAGCAAAGAAGGGTAGAGAGAGATGCAATGGCTCCATACAAGAGCCTTACACTGTCTGCAGAAAGCGAGACAATAATTGGCCAATGATCACCCATTGAATTCAGCTGTTCCTCCTCTAGGCTGGGCAATTGCTGGCTTTGGGAGAGTAGTTGAATCCTTTACACAGATTGGTAGCTCTTGGTGCGTCCTGTCCACTAAATGTCTAGGCCTGGTTTACTGATGGTTTTGCTGAGCTGAAACCCATTAGTATAACTAGGCTCCTGCGGCTGTTTAATCTCAGTAACAATTATGCAGAAAATGGGTGTGGCCACTGTGGTCAGTGGGCGTAACTTAAGGCCGTTCTTAGAGCTCTGGCTGCTCTAATACTTGGTGAACTTTGTTATATTTTTACTGACTCTTAGGCTGTTGCCAATGACATAGCCGTTGGGTATGCCACTTGGAAAACTATAGACTGGTAGATTAAAGATAGCCCTTTTGAGCTCAAGAACTGAGGAAATAATTCATAGCTGCTGCTCATCAGACCTTCTGGGTCACTCATACAGAAACACAGTACAGCTTGTTCTCTAATGAGACCAACAGCAATCAAGCACCAGATTGTCACCCTTGCTTCCTAGATCCATTATGATACCAGGCATGATAACGCAGCCATCAGTGTAGACTGGGTACCAGGGAAAGAACACTTTTCTGATGCAGAGGCAAGTAATAGGAGCCAGACTCATGACTTCCAGAACTTAAACAGTTTGTCTCGAGGGAGGTCACATTTTTGGTGTGTTGCTCCAATCCACTCCTGAAAGACTGACTACACTGAACTCTGGACCTCTTGGGACTATGGGTGGTGCTTCAGTACTGCTGATGCATTTTCAGGTTGCATTGTTGCTGTTGCAGTCTGTTCTTCTAACCCTGTAGGGTAGAAAGGTGCCACTCAGTTGGTGGTATAAACCTAAGGGACAGGTTTGTTACCTGAAAAAAAAATGCACAACCTGAAAGGTGAGAATTATGTTTTATTTGGTGGACAAAACTGAGGACTTAAGCCGGGGACACAGCCTTTCAGATGGCTCTGAGGGGCTGATCTGAAGAGGTGGGGGTGGAGCAGGATATATAGGAGTTTCGGCAACAAAGATTAGGTAGTCAGAACTTCAAAGATTACTGGTAAAGAAAACCCGACATCAAGTTAATGAATTTAGTGCTTTTCTATGTATGGGAAGATGCAATAGTCTGGGCTCATTGAAATCATTCCTTTGATAGGCACCTCAGCTATTTGGGGCCAGTATCGTGTGTTTTCTCATCCTGAGTGTCCTCAGGGTGCAACGTGTGTGTGCGGGGGGAAGGGGATGCCTTCTGTGGCTGATGGCTTGGTGGGCATCCTGTTTCTATCCTGAGTTCCATCAGGCCTCACAGTTGGGGTGGCTGTAATGTGATGGCTTGATGGCTGCAACATCCTTTGTTTATTGATATGGAAGGCAACATTTTTTCACTCAACAGGTTGAACTCACTGTTAAACCCAAGTTCATGTGTCTGACGCATAGTGAGGCCCAACACACCAATACGTCAGAGTTTGGACTAGAGAAAGGTCTATTAATTGAGAGGGCATCGGACCGAGAAGATGGGACACGTAGGTTTGTCTCAGATCCATCTTACAGGCTGGCTGGGGTGTAAGGTTTGTAAAGGCAAAAGGGGTAAAAGGGAGGGGGGGCTTGGGGTGCATGATCAGCTTGTGCACAGTTCTGATTGATGCATGTTTTGGGAGTCACCATCATCAACCTGGTTCCAACCAGACTGGGGTCTAGTGCTTGTGGTCAGCATATAGCCACCATCCGCCATTTGGGTCAAGATCTTAGTTCCTGCAGAACTCAAAGACTGCCACGTGTATCCCTTGAAGAGGAGCTAGGACTGTGTTTTATAGCCGAACTATGGTTTCTTGACTGCTTTTCCTTTCTTCCCACATTCCCTCACTTCCCTAATTAGTAACTGCTTAAATCTGCCCTTTGGAACTCAGGGAAGGTCTAGAAGCCTAAAGGCTTTTTCTACAAACTAGAAATGGAGGACACAGAAAGGCTTTTGTACCCAGGAGGGCCCGCAGGGTCCCACTTGGTTTCATGACCTCAAGCAGTCCCTCCAAAACAAGGATGGTTTGGAAACCCTAGTGTCCACCAGCCAGCTGGGCGTCCCCACTGCGGACCCTGGTAACCTTTGCCCCCAAACTGGAGTCGGTACCACTCAGCAACATTCCGAGTAATGTAAACACACTTCCCTTCTAGAGGTACCATGTCCTCCCAGGTCTATGCTTCTTGGGTGAAGACAAGAATTTCTTACCTCCTTCCTGAAGACACACCTTAGAGGTGGACTCACACCTTAAAAGTGGACATGAGACCTCTCATATGACCTCAGGTCTTGTCAAAATTAGGCTTCTCTTGGTTAATCCAAGGAGCTTCCTGGAGGGGTAACTGACACCTTATTTATATGCAACCTGCAGGGAGTTAACTGTACATTGGGGATCTTCCATTTAGTAATAGGAGAACTTGTCTCTGATTTTAGCTGAAGTGACCAGTTTTCCAAACTTGACCCTGGAAGACCCTACGTCAGTTTCAGCTCACTGGCCTGGGTTGTTACAAAAGACCAAATTGCCCTGTACTTTTCTGTTCATAGATCAAAGCAGAGTTTGTGCCAATTCTAATGCAACTCATTGTACTTGGCTTAATGTCTTGGGCCAAGTGGAAAGGTCAATACAGAAACTTAGAAAGCTACCTGATGTTCTAATGTAAACCCTGATGGCCTGTGGGATTTGTTCAGATGGTTGGGTCTGGGATTCTGGGGGCCATGGTCAAGGTCATGACTGTCACTTAGAGTTCTGTTGCTAATAGTCTCAGTTAAATGCTGCCTAAGATGCATGAAAGGGGTGGTCCCAGCCTGTCAGTCACATAGCAGAGTGGCTATCAGAGTGGCATATGGAAAATTCATCAGAAACCAGGATGGTATAGAAATGAGGGGCAGGTATTGTTGGGAGAGAACTCCTCATCGGTCTGTCTCATTTCTGCACATCTTGTGACTCAGGCACTGACTTCCTTTCATTCTGGATTCTTTTAAAGGGTGTTTGTACAGAAAGCAGCTATGGAAGATACAGTTTGTCTCTCTGGAGCAAAGGGCGGGCATATTTACTGACCAGTATAATAAAGGTGATGATCCCATTTGCAGCAAAGGGCAAACGTGCTTACTGCTCTTTTTTGTTTTTAAAACTGGGTTCCAAAGTTTAGAGTTCTTCTCCTGTAATTTAACCCACTGCATGTACAGGTATCATCTGACCATCTTTGTGTTGCTTTCTGGGAATTGAAGCTCAGGAAACCAGCAGCAAAATCCAGCTCTTCTGGCTACTGCTATTGCTTTGATTAATAAACTATCCTTTATCTATGTTGAGGCATCTGATGTCTTCTTCTACATCCCTGACACTGTGGCAAGCTAACTTGTTAGCTTGCAGGCAGGCTAAAATTCCAAATCCTTCACAATTCTTTTTTTTTTAAAACATCTTTATTGGAGTATAATTGCTTTACAATGATGTGTTAGTTTCTGCTTTATAACAAAGTGAATCAGCTATACATATATCCCCATATCTTCACAGTTCTTAACAGTACATTCCAGTGAACTCAGATTATGTGTTAGACCTATTCCTTTATTTGAGAGGAATCATCAATTTTATATAATAAAAATGTAACCGGATTTTCCAGTTAGGAAAAATGGAAGACCCAATAGTTAACTCTCTAGAACAGAGTTTGTTAGAAGAAACAAAACTTTTATACTGGCAGTGTTGTTAAATAGAAAAAATTTACTCTCAACAAAAAGGCTGGGTCCTCAGAAAAATGTGATGGACCAGTATGGGGGGGAAAAAGACCAGGACAAAGGAGAGTGTGATTCTAAAGGACCAAGCCAGTGTTGAGGTGCCACACAGAGTCTGTAAGAGCCTTTATGCAGCAGAAAGAAGAGTGTTTCAGAAGAGCTGCAGTGGAAACACACTGTTCATTGAGTATCTAGCAGAGGGAGAGAAGCATCCGGATATGGCAGGCATCACTCAGGGGCTGGGAAAGACCATTGTCCCTTCTCTGACTCTTACTTCCTCAGGAGGAAGTATCCTGGACCATCCTCCCCCTCCCCCTCCCCCTCAGCTCTAGCCACGCTGGTCTTCTCTGGTTTCCTCTAACACACCAAGCTTTTTTTCCTTAGAGGGGCCTTTGTACGAACTATTCCTTCTGCCTGGAATATTCCTTCCCATGACCTTTGTAAAACTAGCTCCTTCTTGCCTGCATTCCATTCATTCAACCAACATTTAGTGACACTCTGTATGTGCCAGTTTTTTCCCTACATTGTGATGATAAAGCAATAATAAAGCCAAACCAAACAGAAAACAGGAAACTGTTTAAAAAGGTTCTGTCCTTGTGGAAGTTGTATTCTAGTGGAGTGTGTAAGGGCAGACTATATACTATATAAATAAATGAAATATTTGGTGTTTCAAATGACAAATTTGAAATGAGAAAAATGAAAGTTGCAAGGGAGATGGTGGGTGACAGAGTTCTAAATAGGGTGTAGGGAACATCTCACAAGAAACATTGGGACAAAGAACTCGGGAAGCGAGAGAGTGAGTCACATAGAGATCTGGAGAAAGCTAGGTCAAGGCAGAAAACAAAATCAGAAGTGCAAAGACCTGGAGGTGGAAGTGTGCTGTGCCGGGTTCAAAGAACAGCAAAGAGGCCATTGTGGCTGGAGCAGCACGAGAGGGGGATGGAGGAGAAAGAAAGTCATAAAAGTACCACAGCCAGATCTTGGTGGGCTTTACAGTCAGCGTGAGGACACGGGCTGTTCCTCTGTATGGTGTGAAGCAGCGTTTCCACATGTGGCAGATTGGGATGATGACTGATCAGGGAGAGAAGGAAATGTGGCAGATGGAGCAGAGACGGGTTGGGCTGAAGGCACGTCTTAGGGTAAAGTTGAGGGCAACTGATCTCCTACAAGGGGTGGGTGGAGTAGCCTTACATAGGAGCCCAGAAGTTTCATCCAGAGCAACAGGAGAAAGGACAGCCTGAATGGGTGGACACAGAAGCTGGGGGCCTAGGGAATATCTCTTGTGATAGTTTCTAATTTCTCAGTGAATAAGCAGCAGGAGCCTCAGCAGAGAGTAAGAAAAGGACGTATTGGGGATTTGAAGACACAGTGGGTATGAAATGGAATAGGAAAAGGTCATACGATTGCAGTAATGTCAAGGGCCCCATAGAGGGCTGTGATCATGAATTTCAAATGAGATGCCTACACATGGTCCTGTCTTGCTCCAGGCTAAATTCAGCTGTAGGTACAGATGTGAAGTAGTCTAGTCATAGTTCTTACCTCAGCTTCAATGTTACTTCCTCAGAGAAGTCTCTCTTCCCCACTCGATATTGTCCACTCAGTGATGTCAGCCTATTTGAATTCTCTGCATAGCATGTGCCACTGTGTCTTTTTCTTGTTGATTTAGTTGCCTGGGTGTTACCTATTTCTCATAGGAAAATGTGAAAGCAGACCTATTTTCTTCCTCATTCACTGCCAAGTATTAAACATTACTTGGTATATATTGTGTTCAATAAATATTGAATAAACGGCCACTTGCTTTAAAGGTGTGCATGTGTGTGCGTTAGAGGTTGGCTAATAGCAGATCCACTTGTTTTCTGAATCATAAGTCCATGCTGGAACGTAGACATCTAGTCCATGACCCACAATTCTCCTCATCCAAATAGGATTGATAACACAAATGGAAAACCTCTGTAGCTTTCAAGAAAGGAAAGTCTTGGACAACACAATTCAGTATTTAATATTTTCATTCAGTAGGTGAGTTTTCATACTAGTAAACAAGAGGTTATGAAGGTTGGCCACACAGGTGATGTCATAGAACCAGATTTGTTGTTTAAAGTAGCTTATAGAGTGGTAGAACAGGGTGGATGGATCTTACTTACGGTGAAGGTAAGAAAAAAACATAGCTAAAGAAGACCCATGACTTTATCAAGAGGTCAAACTAGTAAATTTGTTAGACTGTGAATGGTGGGGCTTAAATGAGCTTCCTTGATTTATTACCTTCATTATTTTTTTTCCTATGTGTAGGACAAGAGGAAAGGGAACGGTGGTATATTTCAGCACTAGCAATGGTGTGAAAGTTATTGGGATAAAATTAGGCCTAATATAAAGGGGAAAGAATTTCTAACAGCTGGTCAACAATGGAACGGTATTTCTCAAAATACTGGGCTTCCCGGTCCTGTTATCCAAACACGAACCAGATGAGGTGATCTTGTCCAGGTTTACAGTTAAATCCTTGCCAGGTATTCAGGTGGGCAGATCTGTATATATATTAATGTAAAAACAACTCAAAAGGTATGTTGTACTACTTTATACATAAATGATAGGATTACCACTACTCACCATTACATATAATCATACATTTAAAGGCAAATTTGTGTGTGTATGTACATGTGTGTAACAGAGAAAGGGCTAGTTACCCAGTTTGCATGTTTTTATCATTAAATTAGCATCTATACTAGCAAATGGACAAAGAAAAGGGCAGATGGATTTGGTGAAGGTAGTTCTTTTTTTTTTTCTGTGAATGTAGTCCTGCTGTTGATTCTCATAAAGTACTGGGTTGGGGGAAGGTTGTGGATCTTTTTTCTAAGATAAAAGCACTGTTCTTTGCACCCCCGCTTCCATCACCTTGATTTTAGTTCATATTTTTGCCTTGAGTATTGTAGCTTCCATCATGCCTGCCCCAACCTGATCGATTCTCCACATGGTAGTTAAAGAGCTGTTTCTAAAATAACTGTGCTATTCCCCTGCTTAAGAACCTCCAGTGATGTGCCAACAGACTCGGTATCAAGTCCTTCTGAAAGGCTTTCAGACTCCCTCATGATATGAACACTACAGATGTCTCCACTCACATCCCTGGCCCCTCCTCTTCTCACCCATGAGATCTCCTCTATGTTCAACTAATTTCATATCCTCAAGTATACCTTGATTCTCCTCAGGTTTGGGTTTCTTCCAGGAGTTCTCATTTATGTGCTTTGCCTGGAAAACTCCCACCATCCTTCAGGAATCACAAGGCATTTCACCAGCACCTCTGTCCTTCTACGTGCTGGGTGTCCTTCTCATGTACTCACATAGGCCTATAATTTTCTTTTTCATTACCATCTGCTTTTCTTTTTCCTTGTCATGTTCAAGCTCATCAAGAGCAGGGACTGTATTTGTCAGGTTCCTTATTGTAGCCTCAATGTCTGTCATAGCATAGGCTCATGGTAAATGTGCAGTGTACCTTTGTTGAATGAATGCATTTTTGCTCATTGTAATAGATTTCAAATTGATTATGTTTTAATTATATATCTGCATATCTAATATATGATACTGTGACAGGTGATCTTTATTTTAGTTTTGTTAGGATGATTTGCATTTTCAGAATGTTTTTAATTCATAAAATTTCATGGCTTCATTATGTTAATGGCCTTAATTAGGCATCTGCATGAGATTCTCTATCAGCAAACGTGTGAGCTGTCTCTTAAGACTGGCTGATAAATCAAATGAGTCTACAATTAAAAGGCAAACATAACGTCACCGAAGTAGATAGGTTTAGACAATAGGAAACACTGTGCGTGGAAGTGGTGTTTTCTGTTACTTCCTTGTGCAGAGACCTAAGGCTTGGCTGTTCTTGGTCATGTGATCATATAGGGTACCAGGTCCATTTTACAGTGTGCTAAATACTGCAGACAACCACTGAGGCACAGGTACTTTCCTTCTCTGAGCCAGTGACACGAGGCACCTCAGTGGAATCCATGGTGGCAGGTATGAGTGACACATAAAACACAAAGAGGTTTTTGCCGAACACTCTGGGAAGATGGAGGTGATGCTATTCATAGTTCCCGGAGTGCCTGAATGACACCAATTCTGTTTCCTTGAAATGGCAGGAGCTTTATTAGACAAGCGTATGTGAAACTAAGCCTGAGGGTAGTAATTCCTGGCAGCTGAGGAAAAGAGGAGGCTTGGTTTGCCAATGCCATCTACTTAATTTTCCTAATAATCTAACACCTGCCAGTGAGACTCATCTTGTCTCCCCAAATAGCTGAAAATTGTAGAAACACCCAACAACAACTTCTTTCAGGCCTCTCACTCTCTTGTAGGAGACTGACTTTCTAACTTACCTGTTTGCTTTAAAATGAGGATGCCTATCTCTCAGCGTTTCCTGGGTGCCTACAGCATTCTTGGCACACTCTGAAATCAATTTAATTAAACAACAGGCATCTGAGAGAAATGAACCTTTAACCTGGTAGAAACATCAGTGAAGATTACTATCCATTTCCAGATAGGCGGCCTGGGTAAGAGCTGATTTGCTTTTAACCAGCTTTAAAATTTAACTCCTAGGTAAGCATTTGCCTCCCCATGAGAGTGGAAGGAGGCCTGATGTAAAGTCATCATGATTTAGGTTAGCGTCTAGTTTATATGGATTTAGTGGAGTTAGTTTAGACTAAGTTATTTCAAATCAGAATTTTCTTCCACGTATTCTCGGCGGGTTTTCAAAGGTCCCTGCAGCCATGGTCTGTTCAAGTCCTGATCATCCTGTGAAGGCAGGTACTGGGTAGGGCAGAAGGGGACAGGTCAGAGGGTTCAGGGGAGTTTGGAAGCGTTCTCCCCGAAGGTACGTACCCCTCCTGAGTTATGCTTTATAAAAGAGAGAAAAGGAACATTCGAGGAACAGTGATTTACCTGTTGTGACTATATAGCTCCATTCATCTCTCTGAATGGTAAATGGTGACCTTCCTTAACAAATGCTAGGGCTTATGAGTAAAATTCAACCTAGCAAGCATTAATTCTTGGAAGAATGAGAAGGAGTTATATAAACTGTGTTTTTAGTATTAAACCTGGGAAGTGGGTTCTATTTTCAGACACTCTCAGTCTGGGATAAAGGGGAATGACCAGTCTAGTGAGTGACATTTTTAGGTCAGATTGATTTTTGTTGTGTGTTAAGATCCAATTCAGGAAGCAGCTCTTACGAGGTGAAAGCATCAAATTCTAATATTTTGGAAAGACATATTACAGGAGAAAGAAGTGATTGGTTATAGTGAGAAAAATACACAGCATTCACTGATACTGGTCTCATTATTCTAAGAAAGGTTTTCATTGGCAGTATAAAATCCTTTAATGTCTTTTCTCGACAGATTTTACAAGACTTTGACCCCGATACAACAGGAAATATAATCAATGATAAATATATAATCTGGCAGGATTTCACACAGAACCAAATCACCATCTACTTTGTGCATTGCCTTTCATATTTCTTGCCTAGCTTCATTGTCAAGGATTGGTTCTAATCCATTATTGACCAGTGCATTGATGTTTCATTATTCTATAATTAGTGTGTATGATGCTGATAATGCAAACTTGCTTATCTTACTTTTAAAACCATGTTGAAAAAATATCTCAGAATTTAACATTACCTGAATTAAAACAATAATTTCTAAGGTAATTTATTTTTCTGAGACATAACTGATAGCCTAATTTTACCTCAGGAAAATAAAAAATTAAGCCACAGAAGAATGAAATAAAAATTACATGAAATCTGAAATATCTGGAGAATGCCAAAGTTCTAAATCTTGAGATGCAGTGTGGTGGGGTGACTGGATAAAAAGACAAGCAGAACATAAGAATGCAGCAAATAACAAGAGACCAAAGTCCATTAAACTTCGTGACTCCTCTTCCACCTTCTCTGAATTCCATAGCATATCATTCTACCCTAGTCTAATCTCTAACTGGTTTCTAGTATATTTTGAGTGTATTTATATGTGTTTGTGTGTGTGAAGACTAGTCTATTCATGATATATATAGAAATATATCATGCTTTTTTCTCTATTTATAAATCAACAAAAGAAAGAAGAAATTGTTACTCTTGGAAATCCTTGTGATGAAACAGGAATCACCTATTTTCTTATCATCCTTCTGAATATCTTCCATCCATGTTTAACTTCTACATTCTATTATCTTTCATCTTAAAGACATTAAACTATTTTTCCCTAAAAGTGGTCTGCACAGGGACATAGTATGCCTTTAAGATAAATGTTTCCAATTCATAAACATTTGGGGGTAACATTTAGTAACTTACTCTTTCATTAAGATAGTGTCGTAAGGTCTGAGTAAGTTTTGTTTCCAAAGATAGTTCACTTTTATCAGGGCCTACATTGGCTCTTGATAAAACCTGGGTCAAAAATATGATATGCATGAAGAAACATTTCAGACATGGTATGAAGACAGAGATGTTTTCAATTTAGGATATAAATGAGACGTTATAAATAGTATGAGAATAACTTGAAGTACCAGATAAATGTGCTGGGTAAATACCAGTCAGGAATTTTAAAATAGAACAGTATCATTTTTCTGAAAAAGTTTCAGGAGTCCAGCAGAGCTAGACTGTGTGCTGCCTTCTCATTCCATTTAATAATGCATTAAAATTGTTTGGAAGCTTATTCTGAATCATATGAGGAAGCAAGTTTAGAGCTAGAATGGACCGTCACTATTACCCAATGAAATCTTTCCTTTTACAGATTAGATCAATGGCTTCTCAAATGTCTATCTGATTTTTTTTCCAAGGTCACATGTGTCTGGTTATGGTAGAAATATGATTAAAGTGTTTTAACCTCTAGTCTAGAGTTGAATTGGTGGTGGTGGATCTTCTTATTATTACTATTCTAAAGACACTGTCCAGTAAAACACACTTAGCATTTTGGAATTATCTTTATAGGTTCTCTTTGCATAGACGCTTTGTTATTTCTGTTTACTTGGTTGTAATAATTATGCACATATAATTTTTTACTTTAATCCTTTTTCATCTGGCAGAGCTATTGAACATATTTCACATCTTTATATCTTTATGAGGTTTTCTCTTGTTTTAATGAAAATCTATTTCTATAAGCATTGTAAAAGTAATATGAATGTGCATTGAAAAAAATCAGGTAGGATACCCACCAAACTATCAACAAGGGTTACCTAGTGAAGGCGAGTAGTAAGCGGGAGAGGATTTCACTCCTCGCTACAAGTTGCTCTGCATTGACGGGACTCTACATGAGAATTTAGTACATTTGCAAATAGAAAGATAGCTAGGTAAACACACAAAAATTATTCTCCTTGTAACAATTTCAGTCAATTCAAAAATGGACGCAACTAACCATCATCAACTACCTGGTAGGTATACACCTTCCCAAACCTTTGAAAAATATATTTAGGTGTAATATTTCACTTATTACTTTAGAGTAGCAAAAGAATTTGGCAAAAACCCATTCAGACAATGAATAGTATTAAAAAATGTAAAATTTCTCCTCCTCTCCTTCCCCTGTCAACCTTCACCCTGTGTCCCAAGTATCATTCCCATTAAATCCTTTAATTATTCCTGTTGAATTTTTTTTTTTCCTGATTACCACCATATTTCTAAACAAGTTTATTTTTCAGTTACTGATTGGTCATCTTGAGGTAGTATCAAGAGAAAAGCTCCCCCACTTCTGAACTGTCTCTGCTCTTGTTAATCTAGTAAGATCCTGACAACTTTCTGTCTTACTGAAATCAATTTTTAAATATTTCTCTGCTGTTGGTGACATCATTTCTGGTTATCAAGCCTGTTTCAGATTTATTTTTTTCTGCATGTAATGAAGTTTCAGGGGTCTTTTGAGAGGTGTGAAAGGCATGTGCTTAGTCCACCATCATAAACTGGAGTACAATATTAATTTTTTAAACTATAACCATTTTATTGTATAAAAAGCTTATTAGTGCTGGTGGCCAGTGTAATTACAGAAATAATTAATACAGAAATAATTATGTGTTAATTAAAATACATATATTAATTTTTTAAAAGCTCAGGAATATGTAAAGAATTAACACCTAATTACCACTGAAATTAGATTGTAATTCATGTAGTAACATTAAATAATTTAGCTACTGGTGTTGGAAATCAGATCTTTACTAGATTAACACAACATCATCCCTTTTTTGGAATGGTATAAAATAGTGCTAATTTGGTGTGAGGTAGTAAAATGAAGAGAATTCAAGGAACGTTGAGGGTTTGGGGTCCCTCCCCCCGCCCCAGGGGCAGATGGTGGTGGTGGTAGTTGTTATTGTTGTCTTTAGAAAATCCAAATTTACCCTCTAAAAATAATGTTCCTTAGTTGTTCCATGTTCTCTCCTTAGAAGGTAGAAACTATGCTCTTTGTAATGTTAATCACAACAAACATTCACTAAAATTGAAATATTGTAACTCTTTACATTTTTCTATGGAAATAGTACCAGTTAAGTTTATTAGTCAGTATTTTCTTTCATCTTGGTTATGCCACTTGAGAATGCAGCTTTCTTTGATAGTAGGATAAAAATGAGTATAATTAAGGGGAAATTCCATAAAATGGTAATTATAATTAAACACTTCTGCTTGTGCAATATTTGGGGTAGAGGAATGGTTGAAGTTCACAGTAAAAATGCCAAGCAGCATTAGTGTCATAAGCAAAATTTTATATTTGAATTAGAAAAACTCCTTATAAAAATTCAGATCCTCATATTTTAGTATCAACTTTTCACCTTTTCACCTGTTCTTTTATTCTAATACTAGAATGCCAAAAAAAGATGTAGACAATAAAATTGAACAACCTGAATTCTAGGAGTTGTAACTAATTTAGTCATTAAATGTTGAAGTACCTACTGTATGCCAGGCACATGAGATTTACTGGGTATATACTACAATGATAAGTAAAAATATCTGTAGAGAGAGTTAGGGATGGACAATAGTATATAGATTAGGGAGCCATTTATCAGGGACTAGGTGACTGACTGGATGTGGCCGCCCCGTCTGCTTTTATACCTGGCAAATGGTGATATTTAGTGAGATATAATCACAAGGGCTCACAGATTAATATATATATTTTAAATACTTCAAGGTATATTATATTTAATATATACAATATTTATATTAACACATATCCTTTTATTTAGAAGAGAATCATTCTAAACTGTGTCAGGATGTTTACTTTCTTGTTAAGCCATGGAGATTATTTTGGGTTTTACATTAAATTTTTGCCATATACTAATTTTGAAATCAATAATTTAGGTGCCTTTTAGAAACAGCATCTACTAGATCTATTGAAGCACCTTAAAACAGAGGAATTACTACTCTGTAGATTAATGACTATAACAGAACTTTGTTCAAAGAGTTTCTGTAATAAAATGTCTTACTCAGTTGCAACAACAAACCCAGGATCTAAAAGTCACTGTGTCTTTATTTCTTATCCTTCATAGTCATGGCTTTGCTTCTTTCCAAACACATGATCTCTTCCTTGACTGCACTCTCACATTTATTCTATTTGCCTCTCTGAGGCATTGTTAAAATCCGCTTTGGGTATGTTGCCTTGCACTCATATGACAGTTGAAGCCTGTGTGGATGAGATGCAGAAGAACATGGTCTTTTCCTTTCAGTAAAACTCAGTGTCATCGGGTCTTCACCAGAGTACTGCTTGCTTTAGCTCTATGTGTCTGTGGCCTTTGACACTTGGCTCTTTTAGTCCCCAGTACATCTGAGCCAAAATAATTCAAGGGCTGATTTTGAGAGACTGTGGTCTAAAAAGTTGTTCTATAAAAATTGGTATTTTGGGGGCTTCCCTGGTGGCGCAGTGGTTGAGAGTCTGCCTGCCAATGCAGGGGACACGGGTTCGTGCCCCGGTCTGGGAAGATCCCACATGCCGTGGAGTGGCTGCTGAGCCTGCGTGTCCAGAACCTGTGCTCCGCAATGGGAGAGGCCCCAACAGTGAGAGGCCCGTGTACCGCAAAAAAAAAAAAAAAAAATTGGTATTTTGTGGTATGATTGAAGTAATCCTTTTATCATTAAATAGTATTGTGACCTTGAGCATCTTAAAAAAAAACTAAGTCAAAAATGTATAATAAAAGAGAACAAAAAATCATCCTAATTCCATTACTCTGTGACAATTAACATTTTCATCTATTTCCTTTTTTTTTGCATATGTGCATATGGACAACTCTCGTTAAATGCTTTAAAGAAATTCTTAAATATTAATCAAAGTGAATGTTCTATTATCCTTTATATTAAAAATAATCTAATTATAATTTTAGTTGGAATTAGGAATAACTGACTTCTCTATATTGCCTACTCTTCCTAGCCAGGAACAAGGGCTCTCCATTTATTCTCCTATAATTTCTCCTTACAAAGGACCCACATAATTCTGTTTAGAATCAAGTCCAAGTGTTCTTTTAAATTTTAATTTGGCATGGATAAATTTCTTTTATTGAAGTATGGTTGATGTACAATATTATGTAAGTTACAGGTATACAATTTAGTGATTCACAATTTTTAAAGTCTGTACTCCATTTATAGGTATTATAAAATATTGGCTATTTACCCTGTATTGTACAGTATATCCTTGCAGGTTATTTTTTTTGAATTTTATTTTATTTTTTTATACAGCAGGTTCTTAATAGTCATCAATTTTATACACATCAGTGTATACATGTCAATCCCAATCTCCCAATTCATCACCGCCCCCACGGCTTTTCCCCCCTTGGTGTCCATACGTTCTCTACATCTGTGTCTCTATTTGTGCCCTGCAAACCAGTTCATCTGTACCATTTTTCTAGGTCCAACATACATGTGTTAATATACAATATTTGTTTTTCTCTTTCTGACTTACTTCCCTTTGTATGACAGTCTCTAGATCCATCCACATCTCAACAAATGACCGAATTTCATTCCTTTTTATGGCTGAGTAATACTCCATTGCATATATGTACCACCACTTCTTTATCCATTCGTCTGTCGATTGACATTTAGGTTGCTTCCATGACCTGGCTATTGTAAATAGTGCTGCAATGAACATTGGGGTGCATGTATCTTTTTGAATTATGGTTTTCTCAGGGTATATGCCCAGTAGTGGAATTGCTGGGTTATGTGGTAGTATTTTTAGTTTTTTAAGGAACCTCCATACTGTTCTCCATAGTGGCTGTATCAATTTGCATTCCCACCAACAGTGCAAGGGTGTTCCCTTTTCTCCACACCCTCTCCAGCATTTGTTGTTTGTAGATTTTCTGATGATGCCCATTCTAACTGGTGTGAGGTGATACCTCATTGTAGTTTTGATTTGCATTTCTCTAATAATTAGTGATGTTGAGCAGCTTTTCATGTGCTTCTTGGCCATCTGTATCTCTTTTGTGGAGAAATGTCTATTTAGGTCTTCTGCCCATTTTTGGATTTGGTTCTTTGTTTTTTTAATATTGAGATGCATGAGCTGTTTATATATTTTGGAGATTAATCCTTTGTCCATTGATTGGTTTGCGAATATTTTCTCCCATTCTGAGGGTTGTCTTTTCGTCTTGTTTGAGGTTTCCGTTGCTTTGCAAAAGCTTTTAAGTTTCATTAGGTCCCATTTGTTTATTTTTGGTTTTATTTCCATTACTCTAGGAGGTGAATCAAAAACGATCTTGCTGTGATTTATGTCAAAGAGTGTTCTTCCTATGTTTCCTCTAAGAGTTTTATAGTGTCCAGTTTTACATTTAGTTCTCTAATCCATTTTGAGTTTATTTTCAGTATAGTGTTAGGGAGTATTCTAATTTCATTCTTTTACATGTAGCTGTCCAGTTTTCCCAGCACCACTTATTGAAGAGACTGTCTTTTCTCCATTGTATATCCTTGCCTCTTTTGCCATAGATTAGTTGACCATAGGTGAGTGGGTTTATCTCTGGGCTTACTATTCTATTCCATTGATCTATATTTCTGTTTTTGTGCCAGTACCATATTGTCTCGATTACTGTAGCTTTGTAGTAAAGTCTGAAGTCAAGGAGTCTGATTTCTCCAGCTTCATTTTTGTCCCTCAAGACTGCTTTGGCTCTTCAGGGTCTTTTGTGTCTCCATACAGATTTTAAGATTTTGTTCTAGTTCTGTAAAAAAATGCCATTGGTAACTTGATAAATATTGCATTGAATCTGTATATTGCTTTGGGTAGTATAGTCATTTTCACAATATTGATTCTTCCAATCCAAGAACATGGTATATCTCTCCATCTGTTGGTATCATCTTTAATTTCTTTCATCAGTGTCTTATAATTTTCTGCATACAGGTCTTTTGTTTCCTTAGGCAGGTTTATTCCTAGGTATTTTATTCTTTTTGTTGCAGTGGTAAATGGAAGTGTTTCCTTAATTTCTCTTTCAGATTTTTCATCATTAGTGTATAGGAATGCAAGAGATTTCTGCGCATTAATTTTGAATCCTGCAACTTTACCAAATTCACTGATTAGCTCTAGTAGTTTTCTGATAGCATCTTTAGGATTCTCTGCAAACAGTAAGAATTTTACTTTTTCTTTTCCAATTTGTATTCCTTTTATTTCTTTTTTCTTCTCTGATTGCCATGGCTAGGACTTCCAAAACTATGTTGAATAATAGTGGTGAGAGTGGACATCCTTGTTTTCTTCCTGACGTTAGAGGAAATGCTTTCAGTTTTTCACCATTGAGAATGATGTTTGTTGTGGATTTGTTGATATGGCCTTTATTATGTTGAGGTAGGTTCCCTTTATGCCCACTTTCTGGAGAGTTTTTATCATAAATGGGTGTTGAATTTTGTCAAAAGCTTTTTCTGCATCTCTTCAGATGATCATATGGTTTTTATTCTTCAGTTTGTTAATATGGTGTATCACATTGATTGACTTGTATATACTGAAGAATCCTTGCATCCCTGGGATAAATCCCACTTGATTGTGGTGTATGATCCTTTTAATGTGTTGTTGGATTCTGTTTGCTAGTATTTTGTTGAGGATTTTTGCATTTATATTCATCAGTGATATTGGTCTGTAGTTTTCTTCTTTTGTAATATCTTTGTCTGGTTTTGATATCAGGGTGATGGTGTCCTTATAGAATGAGTTTGGGAGTGTTCCTTCCGCCACAGTTTTTTGGAAGAGTTTGAGAAGGATGGGTGTTAGCTCTTCTCTAAATGTTTGATAGAATTCACCTGTGAAGCCATCTGGTCCTGGGCTTTTGTTTGTTGGAAGATTTTTAATCACAGTTTCAATTTCATTACTTGTGATTGGTCTGTTCATATTTTCTGTTTCTTCCTGGTTCAGTCTTGGAAGGTTATACCTTTCTAAGAATTTGTCCATTTCTTCCAGATTGACCATTTTATTGGCATAGAGTTGCTTGTAGTAGTCTCTTAGGATGTTTTGTATTTCTGTGGTGTCTGTTGTAACTTCTCCTTTTTCGTTTTTAATTTTATTACTTTGAGTCCTCTCCTTCTTTTTCTTGATGAGTCTGGCTAATGGTTTATCAATTTTTTGTATCTTTTCGATGAACCAGCTTTTAGTTTTATTTATCTTTGTTATTGTTTTCTTTGTTTCTATTTCATTTATTTCTGCTCTGATCTTTATGATTTCTTTTCTTCTACTAACTTTGGGTTTTGTTTGTTCTTCTTTCTCTACTTCCTTTAGGTATAAGATTAGATTGTTTATTTGAGATTTTTCTTGTTTCTTGAGGTAGGCTTGTATTGCTATAAACTTCCCTGTTAGGATTGCTTTTGCTGCGTCTCATAGGTTTTGGATCGTCGTGTTTTTGTTGTCATTTGTCTCTAGGTATTTTTTATATTTTATTTTTTTAAATTTATTTATTTTTGGCTGTGGTGGGTCTTTCTTGCTGTGCATGGGCTTTCTCTAGTTGTGAGTGAGGACTCCTCTTTGTTTTGGTGCGCAGGCTTCTCATTTCTGTGGCTTCTCTTGTTGCAGAGCATGGGCTCTTGGTGCGTGGGCTTCAGTAGGTGTGGCACGTGGGCTCAGAAGTTGTGGCTTACAGGCTCTAGAGCACAGGCTCTGTAGTTGTGGCGCATGGGCTTAGTTGCTCTGCGGCTTGTGGCATCTTCCTGGACCAGGGATCGAACCCATGTCCCTTGCATTGGAAGGCAGATTCTTAACCACTGTGCCACCAGGGAAGTCCTCTAGGTATTTTTAAATTTCCTCTTCGATTTCTTCAGTGATCTCTTGGTTATTTAGTAACATATTGTTTAGCCTCCATGTGTTCGTGTTTTTTACGTTTTTTTTCTGTGTAATTTCTAATCTCATAGCATTTTGGTCAGAAAAGATGCTTGACAGGATTTCTGTTTTCTTAAGTTTACTGAGGCTTGATTTGTGACCCACGATGTGATCTGTCCTGGAGAATGTTCCATGTGCACTTGAGGAGAAAGTGTAATCTGCTGTTTTTGGATGCAGTGTCCTATAAATATCAATTAAATCTATCTGGTCTATTGTGTCATTTAAAGCTTGTGTTTCCTTATTAATTTTCTGTTTGGATGATCTGTCCATTGGTGTAAATGAGTTGTTAAAGTCCTCCACTATTATTGTGTTACTGTTGATTTCCTCTTTTAGAGCCGTTAGCAGTTGCCTTATGTATTGAGGTGCTCCTATGTTGGGTGCGTATATATTTATAAGTGTTATATCATCTTCTTGGATTGATCCCTTGATCATTATATCGTGTCGTTCCTTGTTTCTTGTAACATCCTTTATTTCAAAGTCTATTTTATGTGATATGAGTATTGCTACTCCAGCTTTCTTTTGATTTCCATTTGCATGGAATATCTTTTTCCTTCCCCTCACTTTCAGTCTCTATGTGTCCCTAGGTCTGAAGTGCGTCTCTTGTAGACAGCATACATATGGGTGTTGTTTTTGTATCCGTTCAGCGAACCTGTGTCTTTTGGTTGGAGTATTTAAACCATTCACGTTTAAAGTAATTATTGATATGTATGTTCCTATTACTATTTTCTTAATTGCTAAGGTTTTGTTTTTGTAGGTCCTTTTCTTCTCTTGTGTTTCCCACTTAGAGAAGTTCTTTTAGCATTTGTTGTAGAGCTGATTTGGTGGTGCTGAATTCTCTTAGCTTTTGCTTGTGTGTAAATGTTTTAATTTCTCCATTGAATCTGAATGAGATATTTGCCAGGTAGAATAATCTTGGTTGTAGATTCCTCCCTTTCATCACTTTAACTATATCATGCCACTCCCTTCTGGCTTGCAGAGTTTCTGCTTAAAGATCAACTGTTAACCTTATGGGAGTTCCCTTGTATATTATTGGTCGTTTTTCCCTTGCTGCTTTCAATAATTTTTCTTTGTCTTTAATTTTTGCCAATTTGATTACTATGTGTCTTGGCGTGTTTCTCCTTGGGTTTATCCTGCCTGGGACTCTCTGTGCTTCCTGCACTTGGATGGCTATTTCCTTTCCCATGTTAGGGACTTTTTCATCTGTAATCTCTTCAAATATTTTCTCAGGTCCTTTCTCTCTCTCTTCTCCTTCTGGGACCCATATAATGCGAATGTTGTTGTGCTTAATGTTGTCCCAGAGGTCTCTTATGCTGTCTTCATTTCTTTTCATTCTTTTTTCTTTATACTGTTCCACAGCAGTGAATTCCACCATTCTGTCTTCCAGGTCACTTACCCGTTCTTCTGCCTCAGTTATTCTGCTATTGATTCCTTCTAGTGTAGTTTTCATTTCAGTTATTGTATTGTTCTAGCCATAGGGGCTAGAACCGGAACCTGTTGCAAGTCAGGGCTTCTGCTTTGATATCATGGTGATCATTGCCCTATTGGGGGTAGTGACAAGGCAACAATCAGGATCTAGCTAGTGTCAGAGTGTAATCTACAACAATGTCATGAAAGTTTTTACCACCACTCTTAAATTACAGAAGATCCATCAGCATGTCACTGAAATAATGCATCCCCTATTCAAGAATCTGCACCACTACTTCCATTCTTTATGCCTCTAATCTGTCTCACAATCTGTCTAGGGGATGCTGAGATTCCAGGTTCAGAGTAGTTTATACCTGTTGGTGTACAAAGAAGAGTGGCAAAAGGCCAAGATTGGTGGAAATATATGGAAGGCAAAGATACTTCTTCTGTCTCTTGAAACTCTTCCAGAAATGTTCCTTCCCAACACCTGAGAGAAATTCTTGGACCCATAGAGACTGTGAATTCCAAAGCAAAGATGGTGCTCACTAGACACTTGCATTCAAGTATAAATAGAAATAGGAGACAAAAGACAGAGCATTCTAACAATTTTTAGCATCTGGAAAGCAAACTTTATTAAGGAAAATTGATTGCACATGGATAAGAAAAGACTGGAAGGGAATATAATAATTAGAAAGAAATGATTTATTCTCCCTTGCCATTGAGAGCAAGGGTAAATGAAATTGGCTTAGAGAATAAAATGTTTTGTTTAAATATTGCAACATACTTTTTTATGTGTGGCTTTTATTACATCTTTCAAATATAAAAGTGACTCTTCTGAATAACTTTAAAAATAGATGATAGTTGTATGTGTTTGGAATTGCTTATCTAAAGGTGAGTAGTAATACTTTATATAAACTACTACTCCCAGTGTTTCAATATAGCCTTTTCACTTTTTTTGTGATAGTATACTTCTTAATGGACGGTTTTTCCTTGTAAATTTGATGTAATAGTTCCTTCTATGTAACAGAAACTATTCATAGGCTCCATATTATTAAATATTATTAAATTTCTACTGATTTAATAATAGAAATCAAGGTTCTTTATTGGCAGTACATTTTCTAATTGAAGGGTTTTGCTAGGATTGCTACCCTATTCTTCTTCTTCCTTTTCACACTCCAAGGATATAGCCTTTATCCAAGGTCCTGGTTTCTCACGCTGGAGATATATGGGTTTTTTCCCTTGATCCCATGGATCATGGTATTTCTTTATGGAAAATCTCAAATAGTATATACCATTACTCTTTTTCTACAAGTATTATGGAAAAAAGATAATGCTAAGGGTGGACTACTCCTAGTAACTTCCCAGGATGCATATGAGCATAACTGAAACAGAATATCCCAACCCCAGCCCTAATCCTGAAACATTATTAAAGGTAGCTTTTTGGAGAGGTAATATTCTAGATCCCTGGGGTTTTAATATTCAAATAGAAGTAATGTAAACTTAGAAAGACAAAACTTTTAAATGCCTCACTCTGTATTCATTGTTTGATACCTAACAACCCAAAGCAGAATAGCATGCATAAAAAGTTTCTTGCTATAACTTGCATTCCCAGATAATCACCTTTTTGAGGCCACTTATAGTCCCCTTTCTATAAGGTGAAGGTATATTTTGGGAAAAGTACTTTTGGAAATACACACGTCTCTTATTTAGTATAAAAATCTAGGTAAATAATGATTTTTTAGGAGAATGGCATAAGGTACCTTCTATACTGTGCTCAGTGTGGTAACAATAAATGTTGGTAGCAGAATAAAAGAGAAAAGATGGTTGAATTTATAAAATCTTTGTTCATAGTTTTCTTCTTTGAGTCAGACCTGAATTTAGTCCCTTGGTGTAGTAGATAATTAGTCAGTAACATCTAATACAATATTAGAGCCCAAAGATTTCTGCCTTATCTTTTTGTCTGTTATTTCCAGAACCCTAGAAAGACACCATTATCGAGGAAGATGGTTTGTTACTGGCAACGCTTTCTCTTTCTCACTTAAGGTTGTTACCTTAGTGCTAATTATAGTTTCCAGAATGAATACAATAAACCGACTTTTTTAATGGAAATCAGTAGCTTTGGTACCTGAGCAGTGACTCTTAATTGGGTGGGAGCAAGAGTTTTGTTAGCCAAATTTTTTTGCCTGATTGTATTGGGCTCTGAATCTCCGAAATGAGGACACATTGGGATTGGTGGGTGAAGGAGAAGGAAATGGTGTTCTTCAAATGCTCTTTTTGTTTGAGATTTAAGCACAGACTCCTTGCTGATCATTTCTAATCTGGTCCATCTACACTGAAGTTAGGTGAATTCCTTCAAGAAATGGACAAAACTGTACATCAGTAGCTTTACTTTTTCAGAACTTTCATGAATTTACACTTCCTGTGTCCCTATATATGTGTGTATGTGATACTTTAAAAGGGAATTTCAAAGAGAAGAAAAGAGGATGAATTGGGAACAGTTAGCCAGTAGGCATCACAGCCCATCAGTCTTGGAGCATTTATTTTCCTCTGTCCTGTAGGCAACTATCAACACAGAATCTGTAGTTATACTTGCCTTATCAACTATAAGAAGCTGTAAGCCTCAAATAAGATAATATATGTGCAAAAATTTCAAAGAGTTAGAGTTGCCATATAAAAAATTAGTATTATTTATTTATTTTGGGCTGTGCTGGGTCTTCATTGCTGCACACGGGCTTTCTCTAGTTGCGGCGAGTGGGGGCTACTTTTCATTGTAGTGTGTGGGCTTCTCATTGTGGTGGCTTCTGTTGCAGAGCACAGGCTCTAGGTGTGCAGGCTTCAATAGTTGCAGCATGTGGGCTCAGTAGTTGTGGCCCACGGCCTTATTTGCTCCAAGGCATGTGGGATCTTCGCGGACCAGGGCTCGAACCTGTGTCCCTGCATTGGCAGGCATATTCTTAGCCACTGTCCCACCAGGGAAGTCCCGAAAGTTAGTATTATTTATATACTTTGAATCTGCTCGAGTTGTGGGATTCTGTGTTTCCTCCTTGACCCACTAACATCTAGCACAGCACAAGACTGAATTTAGATATTCAAGCTTATATTTAAGCAGCATACGTAGAGATGTAAGATCTTCTACCCATTAATTTTTGTGCCCTGTCACCAAGATAGGATAAAATTAAATCTCCCTTCATAAGCAATGAGGATTGAAGTAAAGGGAATAGGGACTATGGGAAAGCCATAGAGGCAAGTTATGCCTTTTTTCATGTTGGGAACAGCTTGGTAACACCTCTCACCCCCCAGTAAGGGTGTGATGGTAATCCTGTTACCTTGATTTTTTTCACATAATAAAAGCTTAACTCTCTCACAGAGAGTTATAGAATTCTTTTGGAAGACATCACTTTAAATGATTATAATATCCAAAGAAGGCCTTAAAATAATGTATTTTGCAACGGTAGAGTGTAAGACCATTAAGAAGAAATATTTAAATGATAATATAGCTCATTGCCAATTAGAGACAATAAGAATGTGGCAAAAAATACTCCTAAAAGGCCCCCGAAGAATGTTAAAAATGGATTTGAATATCTAGCACAGTGACACTAAATGTTAAAATTTCTTAAACACCAAATAATGATAATACAGAGAAGGTTAAAAAGCTGCATTGAACCTTGCAAATATGAATACATTGGCAAATAACAAATCTAAATCCATGCGTTTTGAGTTAGGACTGAAATTTGAAAACAGTATATTGACATATCAAGTATTGCAAAGATGCTTCAGAAATAGTATTCCCTAAGTATCAAGCAACAGCCTTCTCTCCCAGAGGAATGGCAAGCCACATGCTCACACTTTCAGGAATTCGTCCTTTCATAAAGAAATATAAAAACATGTGCTAAATATAGAAGTGCTTTTTTCCTTAGGGGTCATAGAAAAAAGTATAGTTACATGATCATAGGTGAAAATGAGGCACCAGAAATTAAAAAGCTTTATGAGAACTTTCAAAAGCTTCTCTTTATGAGAATGAATTTTTTTCATAATCAGCTGAAAAGATGCTGACATAAAAGCAATCACCAGTAAAGATATTCTTCAAGGCTACTCTCCCTTGCATAGTGATACACTAAATGTGTTGTACAATACAGAAACTACCAGGCATTTGAAAAGCAGCGAATTAGACAGACACATCTTTTCTATATCTAAAAACTGTATAGTAAAATTTCAGGAGAATTAAAGAAAAAGAATTGAAAAACAATCTCACACCCCTCCCCACCATTTAACTTGATTTCCTTTTTCTACATTGGTTTGATTATCTTGTTTTCTGCCCATTTTTCTCATGTTTTCCACACTGATCAACCTCTTTACTCCTATTCAAAGGCACAATACAACAGGGAAAAAAAGATACATTCAGAAGCAATGCCTCTTTTGTATAAAAGAATTTTGCCTTTTTACCATTAAGGATATTTTATACGTATGTGTATATCTGTAAATCTACCTTTTTGGTCATTATGTACCTAATTTAGACTCTGAAAGTCCAGATGATGGGACCATGTCTTCTTGAATAGCACTGGTTTTAGGTTGCCAAAAAAACTTTTTTAAAAATAGTTACATGTGTAATTTCTTTGTGGTGGAAAAAAAAAAACCCGATAAAATTTAACATTTTAACCGTTTTAATGAGTATATCCAGTGTATTAATTACATCACAATGTTGTTCAACAATCATCACTATCTAGTTCCAGAATATTTGTCACCCCAAAAGAAAACCCTAAACCCATTATGTAGTCATGCCCCATGTTTCTCCTGCCCTCCGGCTTCTGGCTACCGCTAATCTGCTCTCTATCTCTATAGATTTTTCTGTTGTTGGCATTTCATATAAATGGAATTGGCTTTTTGTGTCTGGATCCTTTCACTTAACATAATGTTTTCAAGGTTCATATGTTTTAGCATATATCAGCAATTCATTCCTTTTTATGGCTGAGTAATATTTCATTGCATGGATACACCCATTTTGTTTATTCATTCATCAGCTAATGGCCATTTGGGTTGTTCCATCTGTTGACAGTTATAAATAGTGCTGCTATGTATCTTCATGTACACATTTTTGTTTGAACATCTGTTTTCAATTCTTTGGGGTATATACTTAGGAGTGGAATTGCTGGGTCATATGGTAATTATATGTTTAATTCATTGAGAAACGATTAAATTGTTTCCAAAGCAGCTTATTCATTTGACATTCACACTAGTAATGTGTGAATGTGCGCTCCCACTTTTCCACATGCTTGCTAACACTTGTTCTTTTTCTTTTTAAATTTCAGCCTTTCTGGTAGGTGTGAAATGGTATCTCATTTTGATTTTGATTTAGCATTTGCCTAATAACTAATGACATTGAGCATCTTTTCATGTGTTTGTTGGCTGGTTTTGTATCTTTGTCCTAATGTTTACTCAAGTCTTTGCCTACTGTATTAGATTCTTAGGGCTCTTGCAACAAAGTACCACAAACTGGATGACAAAAAATGACAGAAATTCATGGCCTCCATGTTCTGGAGTTTAGAAGTCTAAAGTGAAGGTGTTGGCAGGGGCATATTCCCCCCAAAATCTTCAGGGGAATCCATCCTTGTCTCTTCTTAGCTTCTGGTGGTTTGCTGGCAATGCTTAGCATTCTTTGACTTGTAGCTGCATCCTGCCAATCCTCCATATGGAATTCTCCCTTTGTCTTCACATAGTTGCCTTTGTCTAAGGACACCAGTCTTATTGTATTAGGGGTCCACCCTATTACAGTATGACTTCATATTAACAAATTACATCTGCAGAAACTCTATTTCCAAACCAGCCCTTCCAAGGTACTGTTCTTAGGACTTTCATGTGTCTTTCTTGGGTGGAACACAGTTCAACCCACAACATCCATTTTTATTTGGGACTTTAACTTTTTGTTATTGACTTGTAAAATTCTTTATTCTAGATATTAGATCCTTATTAGATTTGATATGCAGATATTTTCTCCAATTCTGTGGATTGTGTCTTCACTCTCTTGAAAATGTCTTTTGCACAAAAGTTTTTAATTTTGCTGAAGTCCAATTTATTTTTCTTGCTTGTGTTTTTGGTCTCATATCCAAGAAACCATTGCCAAATCTAAGATCATGAAGATTTAATGCCTATGCTTTCTTCTAAGAGTTTCAACTTTTAGCTCTTATATTTAGGTCTTTGATCCATTTTGAGTTAGTTTTTTGTAAATGGCATGAGGTAAGTGTCCAACTTCATTCTTTTGCCTGTAGGAATCCAGCTGTCCCATTATCACTTCTTGAAGAGACTATTCTTTCTTCATTGAAAGATTTTGGCACCCTTGTCAAAAGTTACAAGAACGGAGACTAGAGTTATATTTTGGGGCTCTCAATTTTATTCTGTTCATCTGCATGTTTATCCTTATGCCAGTGCCTATTTTGGGGACCTTGTAGTTGTCAGTACCGATATTTCCATTACTGAAGCATTGAAGTAAGTTTCAAAATTGGGACATGTGAGTCTTCCAACTTTGTTCCTCTTTTTCAACATTGTTTTGGCTATTGAGGGCCCCTTGCAATTCCATGTGAATTTTGGAGTCAGATTGCTTATTTTTGCCAGAAGGCCACTGGACTTTAATAGGGATTGTATTAAATCTGCAGATTGCTTTGGAGAATATTGCTGTCTTAACAATATTGTTTTCCAATATATGAGCACAGGATGTTTTTCCATTATTTAGGTCTTCTTTAATTTGTCACAGCAAAGTTTTATATTTTTAGGTCCTTGATTAAAATTTATTCGAAAGTATCTTACTCTCCTTGATACTACCTTAAATGGAACTTTTATTAATTTCCATTTCAGATTGTTCATTGTTAATGTATAGAAATACAGCTGATTTTTGCATGTTGATCATGTATCCTGTAACTCTGAAATCATTTACTTTTTAAAAATTCTTTATGATATTTTTAATATATAAAAATCATGTCATCTGTTAATAGTTTTAGGTCTGCATTTCAAATTTTGTTGTCTCATTTCTTTTTCTTGCTGAATTGTTCTGGCTAGAACATCTAGTACATAGAAGTGGTGAAATAGAAGTGGTGAAAGTGGGTATTCTCATGTTCCTTAAGGGGAAAGCTTTATGTCTTTCACTATTCAGTATGATGCTACTGTATATTTTTCACAAATGTCCTTTATCAAGCTGAAGAAGTTCTCTTCTAACTTGTAGTTTGTTGAGACTTTTTAAGAATGAAAGTGTATTGAATTTTGCCAAATGATTTTTCTTCATCAACTAATAATACTGTGTAGCTTTCCTGCCTTCATTCAATTAATGTATTCTATTACACTGAATTTTTTTTTTTATCAGTTAAACCACCTTTACATTGCTGGAATAAACCCCACTTGGTCATGCTGTATAAAACTTTTAATATGCTGTTGGATTAGATTTGCTCATATTTTGTTGAGGATTTCTGCATGCAGTCATAAAGGATACTGGTCTATAATTTTATTATAGTGTCTTTTCCTGGTTTTAGTATCAGAGTAAACGCTGGCCACATAAAATTAGTTAGGAAGTATTCCATCATCCATTTTTTGGGGAAGAGTTTAAGAAGGATTAGTGTTCATTCTTCTTCATTGGTGAATTCTACCAAATGTTTGAAGCCACCTGGTATTGCGTTTTTATTTATTGGGAGCTTTTTAAAAACTGATTTGATTTTTTTGTTATAGGTCTGTTCAGATTTTCTGTTATCTTCTTGATTCACTTTTGGTAGTTATGTTTCTACAAATTTGTCTATATCATCTAGGTTATCTAATTTGTACAGTTTATAGTACTCTATAATTTCTGTAGGGTGTTAACACTCCCAATTTCATTTATGATTTTAGTAATTAGAATTGTTTTTTTTTTGTTGTTTTGTTTTGTTTTTACTTAGTGAGTCTGAAAATGTCATCAAAATTGACAAACCTTTAGCTAAAGAATCAAGCTTTGGTTTCCTTGACTTTTTCAATTGTTTCTCTATTTTGTTTGTTTCTCCTCTAGTTTTTTTAATTATTTCCTTCCTTCTGCTACATTTGGACTTAGATTGCTCTTCTCTCTCTAGTTCCTTAAGATGTAAAGTTATGATACTGATTTGAGATTTTAAAAAATATAGGCATTATTGCTATAAATATTCCTCTGAGTATTGTTTTCACTGCATCCCATAAGTTTTGGCATAAAGTGTTTTTTTCTTCTTTTCATCTCCAGGTATTCTGTAATTTCCCTTGTAATATTTTTTTCCTTTGACCCATTGGTTGCTTAAGTGTGCTGTTTAATTCCACATAGAGTTGACCCTTGAACAATGTAGGTTTGAACTGCACAAATCGACTTATACACAGATTTTTCCATAGTAAATAGTAAACAGTGTACTACATGGCCTGTGGTTAGTTGAATCCATGGATGTAGGGGAACCGTGGATACAGAGAGCTAACTATAAGTTATATGCAGATTAACACTGCCTTGTTTAAGTGTCAACTGTACTTGTGAGCTTTCTAGTTTTCCTTCTGTTACTGAATTTTTTTTTTTTTTTAGTTTCATTCCATTGTGGTTGGAGAAGATACTTTGTATTATTTTGATATTTTAAAAGTTACTGAGACTTTCTAAAATAGTCCGTACTGGAGAATGTTAACATGTGAACTGGTGAAGAATGTGTATCATGCTGGTATTGGTGGTGTGTTGTATATATGTTAGAATTTACTGGCTTATAGCATTGATTTTGTCCTCTATTTGCCTTTTATTCTTTGGTTACCATTTGCATGGAATATCTTTTTCCATGTATTCATTTTAGTATATTTTTGTCTTTGGATATAAAGTAAGTTTCTTATAGACAGCATATAGTTGGATATATTTTTTAAATATTAAAAACATTTTATGGACAAAGGTATACATGAATGAACAACATTTTTATGTCTCTCAAAGCTTTCTGAATATATTGGCTTATATATATAAACTTGGTGCCTCTAAGTAGAAGAATATTAGATATCAGTCTCAGAAAAGTACTTTTCTGCATGTACCATACCTTTTTTTAAAAAAAAAAAAAAACAAGGTAACATTGGTTTGTAACATTATATAACGTACACAAGAAACTTATATCAACTTCTATATACACTGCAGCGTGGTTACCACCAAAAGTTTAGTTTCCATCCATCACCATACAGTTGACCCTATTTCACCCTCCCCCACCCTGCTCCCTCTTTTCCTCTGGGAAGCATTAATCTGTTCTCTGTATCTATGTGTTTGTTTTGTTTATACATTTATTTTTTATATTCCACATATGAGTGAAATTATATGGTATTTGCCTTACTCTGTTGGACTTATTTCACTTAGCATATATAGTCTCAAGCTCCATGTCATAAATGTCAAGATTTTATGCTTTTTATGGTTGATTAGTATTCTATTGTATATAGGCATGTATATATATGTGTGTGTGTATACACACACAAACACACACACACATCTTTATCCATTCATCCATCAGTGGGTACTTGGATTGTGTCCATATCTTTCCATATTTTGACTGTTGTAAATAAAGCTTCAATGAACATAGAGGTGCTTATATCTTTTCAAGTTAGAGGTTTTGTATCTTTGGATAAATACCCAAAAGTTGAATACCTCGATCATATAGTAGTTCTATTCTTACTTTTTTGAGGGACCTCCATAATGTTTTCCATAGCAGCTGCACCAATTTACATTCCCACTAACAGTATGTTTATGAGGGTTCCCTTTTCTCCATGTTCTTGCCAACACTTGTTATTTCTTGCGTTTTTGATAATAGCCACTCTGATGGGTGTGTGGTGATATCTCATTGTGGTTCTGATTTGCATTTTCCTAATAATTAGTGCTGAACATCTTTTCATGTGCCTGTTAGCCATCTGTGTGTTTGGAAAAATGTTTATTCAGATCTTCTGCCCATTTTTGGATTGAATTGTTTTTGTTATGGGTTCTTTATATATTTGGAATATTAACTCCTTATCAGATATGACTTGTAAATATCTTCTCCCATTTGGTAGATCTTTTAATTTTGTTGATGATTCCCTTTACTGTGCAGAAGTTTTTAATTTGATGTAGTCCATTTGTTTATTTTTGCTTTTGCTTCCCTTGCCTGAGGAGACATATCCAGAAAGATATTGCTGAGACCTAAGTCAAAGAGCATACTGCCTGTTTTCTTCTAGGAATTTTATATGGTTTTAGGCCTTATATTCACCTTTAATCCATTTTGAGTTAATTTTTGTGTATGGTACAAAAAAATGTATTTTCCTTCTTTTTCATGTGGCTGTCCAGTTTTTCAACACCATTTATTGAAGAGGTAATCCTTTCTACACTGTATGTTCTTTGTTCTTCTGTTGCAAATTAATTGTCCTGCTGTATGTCTGGGCTTATTTCTGAGCTCTCAATTCTGTTCCATTGATCCTTATGTATGTTTTTTTTTTTTTTGCTAATACAATGCTGTGTTGATTGCTATAGCTTTGTAGTATAATTTACAATCAGGGAGTGTGATATCTCCAGCTTTCTTTTTTCTCAGAATTCCTTTAGCTATTCAAGTTCTTTTGTGGTTCCATACAAATTTTAGGATTTTTTTGTTTTAAATCTGTAAAAAAAATATGTCATTGGGATTTTGATAGCGATTTCACAGAATTTGTAGATTGCTTCAGGTAATATGGACATTTTAGTAATGTTAATTCTTCCAATCCATGCACACAAAATATTTTCCTGCTTCTTTGTGTCTTCAGTTTCTTTCAACAGTATCTTAGAGTTTTTAGTGGACAGGTCTTTTACCACCTTTGTCCAATTTATTTTATTCTTTTGTGCTGTGACTGTAAATTGGATTGTTTTCTTAGTTTCTCTTCCAGTGAGTTCATTTTTAGTGTATAGAAGAGCAACATCTTTCTGTATATTGATTTTTATACCTTGAAGCTTTGTATCCTTTTATTATTTTTATTGGTTTTTTGGTGGCATCTTTATGGTTTTCTATATACAAGATCATGTCATCTTTAGTGACAGTTTTACTACTTTCTTTCCAATTTCAATGTTTATTTCTCTGTCTTGCCTAATTGGCCTGGCTAGTACTTCCAATACTATGTTGAGTAAGAGTGGCAAGAGTGGGCATCCTTGTCTTGTCCCTGATTTTAGAGGGACAGCTTTCAGTTTTTCACTGTTGAGTGTGATAGCTGTGGGTTTGTCATATATGGCCTTTATTATGTTTAGGTATTCTTCTATACCTGTTGTGAGTCTTTTAATCATAAATAAGTGTTGAATCTTGTCAAAAGCTTTTTCTGCATTACTGAGATGATCATACGCTTTTGTTTCATTTTGTGATATATCATGTTGGTTGATTTGCAAATGTTGAACCATTCTTACATCACTGGAATATTTCCCACTTGATCATGGTATATGATCTTTTAAATTTATTGTTGTGTTTTGTTTGCTAATTTTTTTTTGAGTATTTTTGCATCGGTGTTGATGTCTGTGTTGTCCTTGTTTGGTTTTGGTACAAGGTAATGTTGGCCTTGTAAGATGAGTAGGAAGCATTCCCTCCTTTTCAATTTTTTGAAAGCATCTGAGAAGGATAGGTAGTAAATCTTCTTTGAATGTTTGCTAGAATTCACCTGTGAAGCTGTCTGATCTTGGACTTTAATGTTTAGGGAGGTTTTTTTTTTTTTTTTTTTTTTTTTTTTTTTTTTTTTTTGCAGTACGTGGGCCTCTCACTGTTGTGGCCTCTCCCGTTGTGGAGCACAGCCTCCGGACGCGCAGGCTCAGCGGCCATGGCTCACGGACCCAGCCGCTCCACTGCATATGGGATCTTCCTGGACCGGGGCACAAACCCGTGTCCCCTGCATCAGCAGGCAGACTCTCAACCACTGTGCCACCAGGGAAGCCCTTGGGGAGGTTTTTGATTACTCTTTCAATCTCTTTACTAGTAATTGGTCTAGTCAGGTTTTCTATTCCTTCTTGATTTAGTTTTGGAAGTTTGTATGATTCTAAGAACTTATCCATTTCTTTCAGGTTGTCCGATTTGTTGGTGTAGAGTTCATAGTATTCCGCATAATCTTTCATGTTACTTTTTTAACCACTATAACTTCTCCTCTACCATTTCTGACTTTTATTTATCTGAGCCTTCTCTCATTTTTTTCTTAGTGAGTCTAGCTAAAACTTTGTCAATTTTATATTTTCAAAGAACCAGCACTTAGTTTCACTGATCTTTTATATTATATGTTTAGTCTCTATTTCATTCTTTTCTGCTCTGATCTTTATTTCCTCCTTCTAGTAACTCTGGGCTTTTTGTTGTTGTTGGTTCTTTTTCTATTTCCTTTAGGTGTAAGGTTAGATTGTTGAGATCTTCTTGTTTCATGAGGTACGTCTGTATAGCTATAAGCTTCCCTCTTAGTGCCACTTATGCTGTATCTCATAGATTTTGGTACCACATTGTCATTTTCACTTGTCTTCTGGTACTTTTTAAATTCTGCTTTGACTTCTTTGAGCCCATAGTTGTTCAGTAGTGTACGGTTCAGTTTCCACAGATTTGTAATTTTTTCCCAGCTTTCTTTATGCAGTTGATTTCTAGTTTTATTGGAAAAGATGCCTGATAGAATTTCAATCATATTAAATTTATCGAGACTTGTTTTGTGTCTCAACATATGGTCTATCCTTGAATGTTCCATGTGCACTTGAGAAGAATGTGTATTCTACTGCATTTGGACAGAATGTTGTGTATAAGTCTATTAAGTCAATCTGGTCTAATGTTTCGTTTAAGGCCACTGTTTCCTTCTTGACTTTCTGTCTGGATCATCTGTCCATTGATTTAAGTGGGGTGTCAAAGTCCCCTACTATTATTTTGTTGCTGGCAATGTCTCCTTTAAGACTGCTAATAATTGCTTTATATATTTTGATGCTCCTATGTTAGGTGCATATATGGTAATAAATGCTACATTATCTTGATAAATGGTCCCTTTTATCATTATATAATGTCCATCTTTGTCTATTGTTACTGTTTTTGGCTTGAAGCCTATCTTGTCTGATATGCGTATGGCTACACCTACCTGCTTTCTTTTGGCTGCTATTTGTTTGGAGGATCATCTTCCATCCTTTTACTTTGAGCCAATGTTTGTCTTTAGAGCTAAGATTAGTCTTGTAGAGGCAGCTTATAGTTGGGTCTAATTTTTTTTTTAATCCATAAGGACACCCTGTGTCTTTTGATTGGCAAGTTCAACTCGTGTACATTTAGGGTGATTACTGATAAATGAGGACTTAGTACTGTCATTTTACTTTTTATTTTATGTTTGCTCTAAAACTCCATTGTTTTTCATTGTGTTTCTGCCATTTTAGTTTGGTGATTTTCTGTTTTTTGTCAGTTTCTTCTTTTTTAATATGTTGTGCCTCTGCTCTAAGTGTGTTTTGTGGTTATTAAGAGGTTTGTATAAAATGATAAACTAGTCGCTTGTCTGCTGATAGCATATTCATTTGCCTATATGACTTCAGTCCTTTTCTTCCCCTTATGTTTTTGTTGTTTCAAATGATCCCTTTTTATTTTGTGAGTTTGTTACCAAATTGAAGTAGCTATTGTTATTTTTATAGCTTTTTCCTTTAATTTTTATGCTATAATTGTTTAACAGCGTATCCTGATACAGAGTTTCAATTTTCAGAATCTGTCCACCTATGACTTTACTCAAAGTTTTATGTACTTTTGCCTTTTCATTTCAGGTAGAACTGCTTTCAATACTTCTTTATAGGGCAGGTCTAGTGGAGATTAACTACTTCAGCTTTTGTTTGTCTGGGAAATCCTCTATTTCCCCTTCACATCTGAAGGATAACTTTGCTGGACAGAGTATTATTGGCTGACGGGTTTTTCTCTCAATACTTCAAGTCTGTCATTCCATCCTCTCCTGGCCTGTAGAGTTTCTGCTGGGAAATCAGCTAATAGCCTAATGGGAATTCCTTCATAGGTTACTGTCTTTTTTTCTCTGGCTGCTTTAAAATTTTTTTCTATGTCATTGACTTTTGCCAGTTGTAGTGTGTATCAGAGAAGGTCTTTTTTTGTGTTGAGATAATGAGGTGTTCTCTTAGCTTCATGGATTTTATATACAGTTACTTCCCCAGGATTGGGAAGTTATCAGCAAATATTTCCTTAACTCTCTGTGACCTTCTTCTCCCTCTCTTTTCCTTCTGGGATATCCATTATTCTCATTTTGTCTTTACTAATAGAGTCAAATAGTTTATACAAAACTTCAGTTTTTAAAAAAATACTCTCTCTTCCTCTACCTGAATCATTTCTGGAGTTCTGCCTTAGAGCAGACCTTGTGAAAGAGAAAATTAGCAAACTCAAATTTCCAGTGCTTTCAAATATGTTCTTCATCTCATTTACTGAGTTCTTCAGCCCCAGAATTTGTTTGGTTCTTCTTTTTAGAGTTTCAGTCTCTTTGGTAAAGTGTTCCTTCTGTTAATCTGACTCTTGAGCTCACTGAACTGCCTTTCTTACTTTTTTTTGTAGCTTGTTTCTTCATGACAGCTATTTTGAATTCTCTCCGGTTGCAGTGTTCTGTGACTTGAAGTTTGGTTTCTGGAGATTTGTCATTTTCTTTTTGTGACTCTGTTACCATGGTTTTTCATGGTGCTTGATGAGTTGTTCCTCTGCTGGCACACTTTGAAGTAGCAAATACCTTTCTTCTTTAGGTAAAGCTTGTCTTTTACCTTGATTCTAACAATTTAACAGGTTGGTAGTTAGAGGCCTTTCTTTGTTTTCCAGTAGGTGGCCCTATAGCACAAGTTACTTGTTTCTTTTACCTGATCTGTCTCTGGCTATATCTGAGAATCAGTACTTTTTACTTCATGGTGTCTGACAGGTCTCTTAGTTCTCATAGGCATTGCCCATTTTTCCTTTGTTCTTTTTGTTTTGTTTTTGTTCCTCAGACTGGATCATTTCAATTGATGTAGTTTCAAGTTCACTGATACTTACATTTGTCTTTTCTGCTGTTGATTCCCACTAATGAATTTTTCAATTCAATTATGGCATTTTTTAGCTTCAGAGTTTGTATTTGATTTCTTTTATAATTTCTATTTCTTTATGGATGGTCTCTGAGACATTGTTTCAAATAGTTTCCTTTAGTTGTTTATGGTTTTATTTACCTCTTTGAGTATATTAAAGACAGTTATAGTCTTTATCTAGTAAGTCCACTGTCTATGCTTCCTCAGGGATAGTTTCTGCTAATTTTTTTCTTTCCTGTGAACAGACTATGTTTTCTTGTTGTATGCTTTTATTTTTTGAAACTGGTCATTCTTAATACTACAGTATGGCAACTCTGGAAATTGAATTCTGCTCCCTCTTCAGAGTTTTTGTTGCTTGTTGTGGGTGGTAGTTGTTTGGTGACTTTTCAAAATTGTTTTTGTAAAAACTCTATTCTTTATCATGTGTGGCCTATGACGTTTCTATTTCATTAGCTTATTGGTCAGATAGTGGTGTGACAGCTTTCCTTAAATGCCCAGAGACAAAAGGAAATAAAAGGAAACAAAAGAAAATACTATCCTGGTCTTTGCAGATGGACTCTGTGTTGTGGTGCCCCTTCAACACTTACCTAGGGTGTTTACAGTTCTGCTTTAGCCTTCACTTCCTGCTTGGGCTTGGGTGTAAAGATCAGCAAGAGGTAAAAGCTTAAGGTCTTTCCAGATTTTTTATGAGGATGCATCCTGTCCTGGGTTATTGGCAGGTCCTTTTAGATTTCTTAGAATATGTGGGTGCTTTTCAAAGCCCTTATTCCCCAAAGTATGTCACTTTCCAATTTTCCTCTCAGGCTTTCAGCTCTGTGTCTGTTGTTTGTTTGTCCCAGCTATTATCTTTTGCCCAGGCAGCAGCATGTTCATTTACCTTCAGAGTTTTAGAGAAACACCTCTGTGTGTATCCTTTTTGCTACCCCGAGTAACTTCTGAGTTGGGTGAAACAAAGGCAAGACCCTTGCATCAGTTCTCCCAGGACCCTCCAGACAGGTCAAAACAAACACTGTTCTTTGGGAACAAGGTCTGTTCTGTCTCCTCCAGAACCAGGCACACACACTAGGAACACAGGCTGCCATTTTTAAGATGCTGACTGAGGAGGAGGGTGGAGGAAGAGTAAGATGAAATGCCATTAAGCTATCCTCCTGGGTTTCAGTTGTTCTTTTATGTTTGTTTGTTTTTTAGCATTTATCTGGTTTCTGTAAGCCTTTAACTATTTTCCAGACTTTGAACAAAACTGACTTCTATCAGTTTTTGCTAGTTTTTTTAGTGTTTCTATGGAGGGGGTAGGTCCCTAGAATTCTTCATTTTGCCATTTTTGGCAAAATATATGCATATTTTTAATGGAAGTAATGCACCAACATTTGGGTGAATGTGACATGATTTTCCTATTATAGTCTGAATATGTGATCTTTATTAAGACTTTGTGTACTTACACTCTAGTTAAGATATAAACGTTTGCATATATTTCAGAAATACAAGTAGATAAAGAATATGGAAAATTTAAAAAATGACAGATGCTCATGAATTATATAAGGGAATTTAGGGGCTATATGTACCTACTTATACCCTTTGAGTGTAACTAGCTACTATGCTCATCCTTTCCCACTATTAGAAAAAGTACTATTAGATTATTGGTCAGACCAGGTATAGCTTCCTGCTGGCATATGAAAAGCATCTTGTTTTAATGTTTTAAACTTAATGTTCCTCAGAGTCCACGGAGTTCATTAAGTTTCCGAGAGGCCACTCAAATGTTTTGTCCCTAGATGCTACAGCTAATGTGTTTGCCCCTGTCACCAGTCCTTCTTAAAACATGATGTTTAACGTCTTTGGTATGTCATGCCTTATTTAGAGTAACCACTCCCTTCGTGTACCCTTAGAGAGGTTCTCATGACAGCAAGAAAGGGAATACTTGGCAAGCTCTTTGGTTACAAGATCTCATCTCCCCAAATTACCATGCTTGCTGAATTGTAACTGACAAGGATATTACTTCATGTGCTAAAAAAAAAAAAATTACAGTAAACACACAACACTATTGGGCTTACTCTTGTGAATATCTAATGCAAGGAAGAGTGTGCTAAGGAAAATGGAACACTTTATTCATCAGATGTTGTTATAGATGAGATTTTTATATTAAGATTTAAATGGAATTTTACTCCTTTAGATGGAATTTTATATTAAGATTTTTCTCTCCAACTGAGTAGGAAAGTTAATTCCTCTTATTCTAACTGGAGATCATTAAGCATATAATACTTTTTTTTTTTTTTTTTTTTTTTTGCGGTACACGGGCCTCTCACTGTTGTGGCCTCTACCATTGCGGAGCACAGGCTCTGGACGCACAGGCTCAGCGGCCATGGCTCGTGGGCCTAGCTGCTCCGCGGCATGTGGGATCTTCCCGGACTGGGGCACGAACCCGTGTCCCCTGCATCGGCAGGCGGACTCTCAACCACTGCACCACCAGGGAAGCCCCCGTATAATACATTTTTAAGGGAGTCTTGCATGCAGTGAATCTAGTTGAAGTGACATTGGAGGATATAACAGCACATACAAATTAATTTTTCAGTTTAAAATATTTGGGAAAGGTAAAGATGATATATTTTGTATGTGATTTTCCACATGCTACATTCTGAAAGCAAACTACATTTGAGCCACTCTCTGTAGCACTTTCCAGTAACAACTTATTTTAAGGCAGATTTTTCCCTTTCCCTAAAGCAATAATTGTCTATAGAGAAGCCACATCTTTTAAAACTGAAATTCTGAAAAAAAATTGTTTTCATAGTTGGCATATTTTTAATATTTGGAGAAAATTACGGAATATAGGCTAGAATTTTTTTTTTTTTTTACTAATCTGAGATAGGGAAGTTTTCCTTACCTCAGTCACAGTGTCTGAGAACTCTCTGACTGTGGTCATGATTAAACATTATTAGGCTTTATACAGAGAGATTAGATGTTTGTTGTTAATAAGAATTTTGAGCTTTAAGGGGACAAACATAAGCAACAGTAATTAATAAACATTTATTCGATGTAAAGCTTGGCCTCAAAGTCCAATTTTGATGTTTGTACTGAATAAACTTTAGAAAACAGAAAAGTACTAAATGGATTAAGATTTATAGGTCAAATGCTACCTAGGTGTAGACATTAAAAAAATTATTATGATCACTTAATGGCTCTTCCATAAATGCCACTGCAATACTGAATTTATCAATCTGTGAACAGGAACTGGGGAATGAATGTGATTTTTAATAACAGATTTTGGGAATATGTAATAATGTTAACATAGTTCAGAATTTACTTCGTAATTTTTGCTGAATATAATTGTGTTTTGAAAACATAGCTTTCTTCCTGCTAGCACACATACTGCCCTGGGATTTAACTTCATATACCCTTGTAAGCTTTTATATCTCCCATTCTTTACTGAATTTCATAGATACCAAACGGGTAGGGTCATTGGATACACACCTGGGTCCTGGTTTGAGACTACATAGGTGGAACTCTCAACTAACAAAGTTCACCATGGTTATTACTAAGATCTTAATGAAAATTAGATAACAAAGCCTAAAAAAAAAGTTTATTGAGCTGACACAATAACTGTGTTTCTAAATCCTTCTTTAGGAAGCACCACAGAAAATAGAAATTCAGGTTTGAGAGTTTGAAAGCCCAGTTACAGGCTCTATTTTTTCTTTGTGGCTTTCAGCTTCCAGTACTTAAATAAGTCAGATAAAATTTACATTTCCTGTCTAAATTCTTGTCTAATTTACAGGGTTGATGTGAAGAAAAAAATACCGTAACATATGGGAAAGTGCTTTATAAACTAAAATACAATATACAAACATAATAATGGTTACACTCCTATATTTGATTTTCAAGAAAGCATCATTGAGTCCCTCATATTAGGATAACTAATCTATATCTAGGTCTAGGAATAAGGTTTTGATGGCAAGCTTCTTCCATATAACATAAGGGCAAAATGTCCATAGTGGGTTAGTTTTGTGGTTGTAAGTCTGGATTCTTGGGTGACACTTCTAAAGTTGGAGAAGAGTTAATTCCTAGTTGTGGTGTGTTGCTTTCGTTGCCTGATGCCTTGAGGCATGTTGATTTAGTCATGTTGGCTTTACATTTATATTCTGGGAAGGACCTCCATGTCCCAGGGTAGGTATCTGAGTACTATTCATCCAGCTCCCTGTCCTATTTCCTTTATGTAGTTATGATGAATAAGAACAAAACGCTATTTGTAACCATACACGTCCTTTATACTGAAACTGCAGAAAGTATAATTTTTCAGTACATGACATATTTTCATGCATACACCTATGTGTGTACAATCCCAAGAATGAAGATACATTTCATTGTTTTCCTTTACTAACATTGTGGTTTTCTTTACTAGTGAGTGAACAGTTTAAAAGCATGAATTCATAACTGCTTTGTCATTTATTTCCACCTATTGCATACAGTGAATATAATATGCTTGAAAAACACTTCAGTGACGCCTCTGTTCTTTCCATATTAAATTTAACCATCCATGGCTATGAATTCAGTTTACTAGGAAAACTCACGTTTAAAAAAATTGTACAAGAAACAGCTGGATTATCACAATCAGCAAGGAAATGAACTCAAGAATTTGAACTAGTATGTCAGGAACACTTTGTCTTCATGGTAAACATTCACTTTATGCAAATCCCACTCGGCTTCATTTAATTAAAAAGCTGAAAAAGAAAGAAAATTCTGGGCTGAAAATAAGAAAACACCAAGTGCTTTTTATTCCATTCTAAATTAGTACATGTAAATATAAAATAAAAATGTCATAGTTACATACATTTTTTCACCTCATTCTAATTTTTATATCAGGGCAATTTCTCTGAACTAGTTCCTGTAATGGGATTAGGCTTGTGGTAAGAATAGGTTAGGGGTGGAAGCAGTTGTTGATAAGAACTTGAACTTGTGGTGTTTAAGTTTGAGTAACTTTTTTTTTTTTTAAATAGTTGATTAACAATGTTGTGTTAGTTTCAGGTGTACAGCAAGGTGGTTCAATTATACATATACATCTATCTTTTCTTTTTCAAATTCTTTTCCCAGTTAGGTTATTACAGAATATTGAGCAGCGTTCCCTGTGCTATACAGTAGATCCTTGTTGGTTATCTATTTTAAATATAGCAGTGTGTACATGTCAATCCTAATCTCCCAATGGGTAGTTCCTGTGAGCCATTCTCATTGTTAGCTAGACCATTAGTTAAATCAGCATTTAAACTGACAATGTAGGGGAAGAAAAGGGAATGGATCGAAACACATATTTGGAGTGGGCCATTTCAACATCCTAAACAAAATAGTTTTTTCTGGTTATTTAATCTATAATGCATTTCTTAAAATAACTAAAGACTTTTGAGGATTTTATAATTTCATTATATTGAACAGCCAAAAAAGAATGTATTATAAATCATAATAAAAATAACATCAGATTCTGATGAAACAACACAAATATGTATTTCTATATGTACATATAGAAATACAAGTAAAAAGTAACTATTTTTCCTTTCTTAACTTCCCTAAGCAAAACTTTAACCTATGAAAAGAAATTTATTTAAGTTTGTAAAATCGTGAGTCAATTTAAATAACATTCTTTAAGCTTTTGTTGCTTATTTGTACCTTTCTGCTAACAGGTAGCAACTTTTTTTTTGTAAAGTCTTCACAGCATAACTTTAGGACAACGAGAGATAAACCAATTCTTAACTAAATATTAAAAAAAAATTAATGGTTACTATGGTTGGAAAGCCATGTAGTTGGGAAAGGGTTCAAACTAGTAAGTTTAATAGTTGAACATTTAAATGATAACATCCTAGGCATACGCTACTTCGTCTTTCTGAACCTCGGTTTCCTCATTAGTGAAAAGAACGGTTGTTTTGGATGATTTCTAAAGTTCTTTCCTGTGCTAATATTTTATAATCCTGGTGATACTATATGCTAATAGTTTATAATCCTGGCGATACTATACGCTAAAAGTAAATATATGTATTATAAAACATTATATGAAACATTTAAACATATTTTAAATATATGTTATCTATATTGGTTTACATTATATAATAAAGTAATTATGCAATACAAACTAAACTTTTTATTACTCTGTATCTGTTTCTGAGGAATTACTAAATTACAGGACAGAAATCATTGTGCTGATAGCTAGATGAAACAAGACATTGCTTCTCTTTTTTGAGATAACAAGTTATGACTTAAGTACTGCAAGGGTAACCAATGCCATGAAGAGTCGGAAGTAAAATTCCTCAGAACATTAAGATACAGATGCTGTTCAAGCCACATAATCCTTAACAACACTGATGGCAAAGCAGGTATATATGTCATGTGTAGATGAACACTTCGGCTTTCTCTGTCCTCAATTAAAAGACTGCCCTGAAGATAAAGCTGACTGAAGAATAAGGGTTAATGAAAAAAGAAAACCTGATCACAAAATATTTAAAACTATAATTCAAGTTGAAAAACTTATAACTTAAAAGAAACCTGAGAATTTATAGTTTCTTTTTTTTTGTGTGAAAAATAGTCCGCACACTTCCAGCGATGGAATACTAAAAATCACCTTTTAGCACTGCTAAAAGTATTACCATCATAAAAGCAAGAATAGTAATATGACCTTTATGGTCATTTTATACTTGCTAACTTTCTGGTGCTGGAAAGGTTAAAAAGGTTCTACAACTTTTAAATGTTGCTACATTCACAGGGTAAAAGGATCTTTGTATTTTCTTAATATTGAAATAGACTAAGAATCCTTAGTTACCAAGGTATTTGTTTACGCCAGGGTTTTTTCCAAACTGAAATATTTCTAGAAAACTTAAAATAATATATTTTTATATATTATTATGAAATAAGAAATACATATTTAATCTTGAACTGATCATTCTATTGTACTAAAATAAAAGTTTAATCTAGCAGAGTACTACCTAATTTATATTTAAAATAATCTTTTTCATAAGAGTTATAAGCATTTGTTCAAGACACCGGAAATACCTGAGGCACAAAAGTGTCAAGTATTTTGTTAAAATGTTTCTTAGAAAAGTATGAACTATTATTCTCCAGGTAATCATTCAATAGTTCATGTCTGGTTTTATTTATTATATAAATGTCCTAGTTGTGTTCCAGTATGAATGTTTTATACTGATTTCATCACTCAAGAAATAAGTTCCTTCATTTCTATGTATCAGAGTCTGACATACTTTTTGCTCTTCTCACATTTACCTATCTACTGTTGATATATCATCTAATGGTTCTCATAGATTCATGCTTCTAATACTGTTTGGATATTAACTTTCCTAATAAGGCTTATTATAAAACATATACAGTGCTTTTGTATCATACTTAAAAACTGCTGAATGCTGAAAACTGAATATATTCCTCTTATTTGGAATGTATTCTTCAGTGTTGCAGTCTGTTTCCTCAGCGGGAGAAGCTGCCTTGGGTGCCACAATCAACTTCTGTCCGGACTTCTGTCTGGACTTCTGTCCACCCGCTGTCATGAATGAATCTCATGACAATTCATGGTAGTCTATACATGCGTAACACTGACTACCGTGGCTGGCTTATTCTCAAGTGAATACATGCCTGGTCAACCCTAACTCAGGTAGCAGTATAAGATGGATGCTACTTGGCAAGGGTATTGACCTGTACCCAGGAAGAACAGGTAGAGGCTGGGACCAGAAAATATGCCCCAGAAGCTCCCCTTCTCCTAGCCTAAAGGGATGCAAATATCCCCTTCTAGTGTGTAACTTTATTATTACTTAAAGTACATCAGGGATGCCTAGGGGCCTTGTATATACAAAGTCAAAGCACTTCTCCCTTTAAGTCTGGCTCTCTGCTAATGCTCCCTCACAGTAGCAAATATTCAGGATTTAGATAAAAATGCAGTCACTGACTTGCTGGGGAGTGATATTCCACAAGTTCATAAACAAGCTTATTATTTGAAATCAAGTTTTTCTAGAGAAAGATTATTTAAAGTAGTAACTATTTCCTCAAATTCAGGGCCCCCAGAAGTCAGCTTCAGTCAGTATTCAACAGGACATACTGATCATCTACTGTGTAGAAGAATATTATGAATAGAAGGGTGTTGCAAGAAAAAGAATGATTGAAAGTCATGGCCGTTATGTTTCTTCTCTAGAGGAGAGAGACCTGGATACAATAAAGTATAACACAGTGACACATTTGATAAGATGGCAAAGAAGAATTTAAACAAGCAAACAAAGGAAAAAACTGGGAACAAGTGAAATGAAGGGATAACAGCCTAAGTGAAAGGAGCTGATGGAAGAAAGACAAATTATAAGAACAGATTCTGTGTGTGCCTTACGGCTAAACCAGGAGTCGGCACACTGTGAAAGGCCTGAAAGTCGATATTTTAAGCTATGCGGGCCGTAGGTCTCTCTCGGAACTACTAAACTAAGCTGCTCTAGGGCAAAAGCAGCCTAAGTCAAGGCATAAACAAATGAATCTGGCTGTGTGCCAATAAAACTCTATTCATGGACACTGAAGTTTGAATTTTATATAATTGTCACATCACAATATTCCCTTTTTTCCAGTGATTTAAACCTTTCTTAGTTTACATGGCACACAAAAATTGGCAGTGGGCTAGATTTGGCCCAAAGGCAGTAGTTGCTAACCCTGCTCTAAACCACAAGGTACAGTGAAGACTGTGCTGTAAGATGAAACAGATGGAGCCAAACTTTTAATATAACCCTTCCCTAGGTTCAAAATATATACAAGTCAAACTGCTGACATCCCAACTTGAATGTTGGGATTATAAAAAATTTTATTTTATTCAGTTTCTTGATATTTTCTAGAAGGAACATGTATTAACTTTTCCTTCTTTCTGGTTAGCCATCAATGGATTTTGATGAAGCAGCAGCATAATCTGTGCATATCTTAAAAAAAATTCTGCATTATTCTCGAGTAAGTGATGGCTTATCGATGATAACGACTAAACACGGAGATAAATTTGGAGGCTGGGTGATATTCTGAAAAAGATACTAGGTATATAAATTAAGACAGCAGCAGTGGGAATACAAAGTGATGGAGACCAAACCGACTCCAAGGTTTCTATCTTGTATGATTATGAGAATAACAGTGTTGTAGGGAAAATGGGCAGGGCAGGAGACACAGGTTTGGAGCAGAGATAAGCTTGGCTTTGGGGTTGAGGGTGAGGTGTTAATGTGGTATTAAGGTCTGTTTCTAGATCTCAGGAGAAAGATCAGGATTTAACATGTATATTGGGGACTGAGAAGTAATCTAAAAGGAAAAAGGAAGGTCCAAGCGTGCCATGTTACAAAATCCAGGGCATAACATGACCAAGAGGAGCTAGTTAACTAAAGTCCTAGAAAGGTTACACGGGTTGCAGAATGAGAAGAAACATCTGGATCTGGTTATTGGGTGGCTACTGGAGACCCATATTACATGTGATGTGTAATGTATTTCCTTTTCTCTTCCTGTGAAATATCTGAACAGGCACCAAATAGTGGTTTGCATTTTGTTTTGACTTCTCTTAATTAATTTAACTGTTCCCCAGTGTTTTAAAAAAACAGAATGTATGCGGTGCTCTTGAATGAATGAATTCTGTCCAATTGGGAGCAGGTTAAGTTCTCTACCAAGATCTTAAGCTGGACAGAATTTTCTTGTCTAATGTTCTCATTTCCTGTTGTCAAACTGGGAAGGAAATCAGACCTCATGGTTACATAATGGCACTCGGTCGCACAGAAATCACTTCTGTGGTTAAGGGGCAGCTGCTCTGATTTCATCTTGGAGCCAAAGAAGTGAACTCACTCCCGTTCCCCTGGCCTTGTAGCTACTAGAACTTAGTAAGTCACTGTTCTCAGGATTTTCTAACCTTTATATTGACAAGTGTTCTAAGGGGATGCGAGGGAGAAGTAGTTATGGCTGTCAGCCAGGCCTCTTCGGCCAAAAGCCCTGGGGCTCTCTTCTTTGTAACAGAAAATTACCAAGTCCAGAAAAGTCTTCAGGTCTGAAGTACATGATCTAAAATAAAGCCCTAAAGAAATTCAGGACTTTATTAGGAGTTGGGAAAGGGATCTTTGGGAATGGAAACCTTTCTACTGATATACCTACAGTTACGCACGGTGAGAGCTGTCAAGTTTAACGACTGCCAAGGCCTCTTCTCTGCAGCCTACAGAGCGGGGCACTTCGGAAGAGTCTGGATAACATTACTGTTATTATAACTAGGTGTGGTCAGAGACGTGGATGCTAGGTCTGGGGGGAAAAGACCAATAAAGCTAGTATGTGGGGTAAGGTTGGGGGACAGGTGAACAACAAAACTTCTAGATCACAGGAGCTTCCTACTCTCCCTCCTTTCGGGGGTTGCTGAATGGTGGAGTTTCTGCCGGCGTAAGAAAGTTGTGTTTGCACAATGGAAATAGCCCTCTTGAGCTTCCTTTGCTGTGTGTGTCTCTGCTCAGACCACGTGTTCTGAGGTTTGAGGGACTGCAGTGCAAAATCAAAAAACCTGGACTCTGAGTTTTCTATAAAAATTACTTTGGATTTATATACAGGTTCCTAGTATCTATTTCTGAAATATCAAGTATTGATTAAAAAATCAGTACCTGTTTAGAAGACTTGTATTTTATTATTCTGGATATTAAGGCTTATATTGTTTGTTAGTGGGAAAAGGCATTTGACTATACTTTTCCTCAGCAGAATTAAACGTATTTCTGTCAGTTGTTCTGCGTTCCTCCCTCAAGTAATAAAACAGAAGTAACCAAATCGAATTACATTTTGTTTGAAGTGGTGGGCATACGCATGCATATGAATATTATTGTCTAAAAAAACATACTGTGTGTGTCAGTGGTTAATTCCATGGGTCAAAGTCTACTGCTGGAAATTTGTATCTGAGGGTTTGTCCCCGTAGCAGCTAAGTACAACAGCGTAAGGCTGGGATACGAGCTCTCGTAGTTCTAAGGTATCTTGCATTTGTAAAACAATAGTTGGCCACAACTTGTCTTACTTATGAGATAAATATTATGGTGGTTATCCGAAAGATGAGGAAAACTGAGGCTCAGAGAAGATGAAAAGACTTGCCTGAGGTTACAGTTTTAAAGGGCCATGGTCCAAATCACATCTTCTCACTCAAAGTCCAGATCACTTCCCAATACACCACAGTGAGATACAACAATATGGAGAGAATAGTCCTTAAGATTCGATTTCCATTTGTACAAGAGTATTACAAAGATTTAGCACTGTATTCTTTATGTAGCTAAGATAGGACACACACAGCGGTGCCGCTATAGCACTCCAGCTCTTCTCTGAACCACCTCTAAGTCTTTGGACCTTTACATCATTCTTCAAAGCTGGAACTCAGCATCAGAAAGGCAATCCCAGTGAAACTCTTATCAATGATCCATATTGTGGATTGATCACCACACCATTTCTGTGTTTTATTTTTGTACGGCTCAAGATTGTGTTTTATATTTTCCCTACAGATGAAAGATCTACATCTAAGAAAGATGTAGAAAGGAAAGTGATATTGTTACATAGTGTACGTCCTGGGGTTTTTTGCCTTGCTGGGCTTGTTCACTAGCATACTTTTCTCAAAATTCATTAGGAATATCTTTCATGTCTACCTATTATTCTGTACTTTCTCTTACTGAATGTCAATCCTTTTTTTGGTTATTTATCATCTCTCAAAGCAACCAAAGCCATCATGAATTACAAGTATCTTGTTAAGACAATGGAATAGTTTCTATGTCCATTGTAAGCTTAATTAATACATATTTTTATATTTACTTTTGATGCCAGCCAGCTCAGGATCATTTTGAGGTTGCAATAAGTATCTTTAGAGCCCAGGTTTCTGGAATAATGTTTACACACTCCACACACCCCTCTGGGTGTGTGGAACAACCCAACAACTCCACGGCGTATCATGTGATGTGAATTCCACCTTCTGGAGTTGTGCAATGTGGCAAACCAATACTCTCCTCTCCACTATGTTTTTATCTTAATGGTTCCTGTTGCAGTTAGATAAGGAATAAATAAAAAATGTTTTTGAATAAACATATTCAATTAACAAGTATATGATGAGCACCTACTATGTGCACAACACTTTGGAGATATAAAAAAGGCATTTCCAAGGACATTCTCTAAAATACCTTACAATACTCTAGAATGAAAAGAACTGCAACACACAAAAGTTACATATGAATACTTAATGAAAAATGTAACGTGGTAAGGTGCTACTGAATAACCAAGTGCTGAGAACCCACTACCTTTCAGGCACTACAAATTGATTTTATAATTTATCCCCTCAAAATTCTCAGATAGGTATTAATTATTATGCCAAGTTTACAGATGAAGAAACAAGCTTAACAAAGCTGTTAGCCAACCCCATAAAAACACTACTTTTAGAGGTGATGAAAAATGAGACTCAAAAGTTAAGTAACTCCAAGTCCCAAAGTTAGTGAAGAGAGAATGGAAGATTCAAACTTGGATCCATGTGACTGCAGAGCCAGAGTTCTTAACTAACATACAAAATTATATACTGAATTTGAACTCAGATCTTGTGATTCTAAACATTATTTTTCCATTATACCATACTACCTCTCAAAGACAACCAAAGATTCGTAAACAGGAAGCAAAGTGATAGAATGAGTAGAGGATGTTTCATGCTGTTTTCCTACTAAAACAGAGACTTGATATGTCAAATAGTTTTATAGAAATTTTTTGAAGAAAACTTTGAATCAAAGTGTGTCAGTGGAAAACAGTGGGAAAGTAATTACCCATAATGGAAGACTCTCATGTATGACCACTAGCACTTTACTCTTCTTAGAAAATGGAATAAGCCCTAAAGTTAATCTTTATTTAATATACAAGATGAATTCAGTGCTATCACTAGAATAAAATTCCTTCTTTTTCTGAACTATGGCTCAGATGGTAATTACATCAAATTCTTAATAATCTTTGATATTTCACTGATAATTTCAAGGGATTCGAGAGACCAATTAAGTTCATCAAAAGGTTCAGGGAAAATCTGTTCTTCACCCAACTGAATCATGCAAATAAAAAACAACAGTTACCAATCCCAAAATCCCTAACAACAACAACAAAAAGACAAAAAATAATTGTAAATCACTATATTGTACACCTGTAACTTATATGATATTGTACGTCAACTATACATGAAAAAGAAAGTGGAAAAAAAAACCCCCAAAACAACAGTTGCTTAATCTTTAGTGTAAAAAAATCCTGCTTAGGAAAAATTAAATATAAATGTGTAAAATCTTTATATCAGAACTAATGAGAATAATTAGCATCAAAGACTTATTGAGTAATTAATACTATGTGCCATTTACTAAGTACCAGGCAACGTGCTAAGTGATTTATATCATGTAATCTTTACAAATGTCAAAGTATGTAAACATTTCCCATTTACAAATGAGAAAACCAAGGTTTAGAAAAGTTACTTAACTTTCCCAAAGTCACTGAGCTAGTAACAGGTAGATCAGGGGTTTAAATGAGGGAAGTTTGCTTATTGAAACTTAAAGATGATCTGGGAGAATTTAGTGATGGCATGAAACATGTTGATACTGTGGGGAAAAAACCCTTAAGACTAAAATGTGGGGAAGATTTAAGGAAATAGAGTAAACATGTAACAGACTTTTATCCCTTTCAGCAAGTACACAGACCAAAAATAAAAAAAATAGCAGTGTGAAGTACTCAGAAAATAGGAAGCGCATGAATGTTTAAGGTTTTGTGAGGTTTAAAATTAAAATAAAAATGAAAAGCAAAAAGATCATTCCTTATAGAAGAAATTAAAGGTTGTATATCAGACAATTCAAAATTGTGAGGAAATAAAAAATTAGTTTTAAAATAATTCTGGACATAGTTCTGTGCATCAGAGGCATTTCTTGGTACAAAAGTTATAATTCACAAACCTAAAACACAGATATCAAAGGCTACCAAAGGCTGGGGCATTACACCCAAGAGAGTACTTTGGCACTGGAGCCAAAGCCCCTGGCTAAAGGTGTTTTTCAGTTAGTAGATGGTGTTATGTTCAAATATGCATTTTCAGTAAAGGACATCTCTCGTCTTATCCAAAGTACTGGTATTATCTAAAGTAGGTAGAAGTGGGAGGTTTTCCCATTCTTTTTGAAGAAAACTGTTTATTTGTCCTGGCAGCTCATCTCAAAGTCAAGGAAATGGTCTTGGTTGAGAAAGTTTTTTTTTTTTTTTTGCAAGCCTACTTCAATGTATGTCTGGCACAAAGGATTGGACTGATTTAGCTCTTGGTCACCAGGGTTTATGATTCATTATACTAGGCACTAGCTGTCATTGAAGATGGACATCCACAGTGTCTTTTCAGAAGTACCCAGGCCAAGACATACCTCTGGAATATGGAATACCTTTCCTCTTGCTATAATGATGGTGTCGAGTATCTCATTTTCTCATTCCCTACAAACTACCTTTATCCGATAGGAGCAAGATTTGGTTTGTTTTTTATTTATCAAATACTATAATGCTGGTGCCACAGACGCGTGCTTCTGAGAACGCAAAGTGTTCCTTCAGAATGTGGTACTATGTTCATAACTGACCGAGCCTCTCCCATAGGATAATTCAGCGGGAAATCGTCTCTTTTTCTTTTTTTATTAACATGTCATCTCTCAACTATTCCCAGAATTATTTCTCTTGTCCTTTCTTTCATTTATTCCCTCTCTCACTCTGGCTTTTGCTATCACCTTTGCTTTCTCTCCAGTGAACTAGTTGGACAGAAATTGTTTTCACTATACTGCCAGGTTTTTAGAACTTAGCTGAGGATTTATCCAAATCTCTGGTATATATACTCTCTCCAGTCCTTTTGGCAACACTTGCTCTTGAGGTTAATCATCTATTTATTATCATAATCATTTGCAAGAGAACTGATACAATTTCTGAGTAAAACCTTATTCTGAAGGAAAATGATGCAGTGGATTAAAAACAAACCCCAAAGCAATACCTACCATTACTAAAGTAAGTCTGGCATATATCCACATGTTAGATAATAAGAGAATAAAGCTTTTCAGAGGCAAAGTTGGTATTTTTTGCTCATAATGCTCCCCTCTACCACATTTTGTTAGCTCAGAGGGATGCTGTAAATGTAATGAAGGGAACACATATAACCTATTCTATCAACCTGACAAGGCAAGAGAATTTGATGATGAATGACTGGAGAGGTATGAAGTAGGAGGGCTAGAAGGATGTATGGAGGAAGCTTGATGAACGATGCATCACTATATCCATGGAAAAGACAGAATGCAGAAAAGCAGATACAAACAGAAGTTCTTAAGAGGCTGAAGAGAAATATTAGAAAGCTTTGAAGTGATATGGGAAGAGATGAATAAACTAAAAGAATGATTTAAAGTGAGCAGTGGAAGAGCTGGATGGCTAAGTCCTGCAACAGCACAGCCAACAGTGGAGTTTGCAAGAGTGGAGGCCAAAGCCAGGATCCTGCCTTCACGTCTCTGTGATGACATGTCACAGTCTTTTAGTGCACTGGGTTTCCCAGGCTTTTTTGCTGAGCTCTGTTCTGATTCTGTTTCTTGGCAGCTCCTTTTAGGGGTCTTCATCTAAACCATGTCAAACTTCATATTCACAAACCACTCTTGGGAGTGATTTCCATCTGACTTCTTACATCTCCACTTCCAGCCCCGTGAGGCCAGCTAACGGCAAGCCCAGTCCTTGTTTAGCCTGGTGGGCCCTTGAAAAGGGAGTGTGACTGTGACACAATAAGAATGGTTGATGCCACACTCATAAAGAAATAAGCATATACTCTGGTTCAGAAATGCTTACTATGAATATCTAGGGTGAGGCCTGGAATATGTATTTTGAAAAGCTTCCCAGGTGATTTACATGTCCACTCCTGGTAAAGAATCAGAGGATTAGAGGCTTATACTTCTAAATGACAATTACTTCTTGGGGAAAAAAGTACAAACTTAAACTCTTCATATCATAACAAAATAGTGCTGTCAAATGTAACATTATTCTATGGAACGAGAAAAACAACTTTTCTCGACTTGTTCTAGCATAGCAATATCATGACTAGGAAAATCTAGATAGGTGATGATATTCTTGTTAGATTTTGATGCTCTGATGTAGAAGGAAAGCTGGCATTTGCTCTTTACCTTCCCCTGTTTTCTGACCGTCAACTAAATAGGTTTTAAGAATCGCACAACATCCCTTACTGTACTTTACCTTTTATTAAAATAGACACCTTTCATGGACACTGTAAATGCTGTAGGTTGAAATGAATTAATTTAACTGTTTTTGACAGCTGAATAAAAACTTAAGAGAAATAGAAATAGAAATACTCTTCTACAGATTCCATCAACAGAGAACAGGCAAGTCAAAACTAAGCCTCCAGTCATACAGAACTGTGATTCTCAATCTTAGGGTAGGGGGAAAAAGAAGAACATAAACTTCATCTTTCTTGGGCGTACTTAATCTGAGATTTGATTAGTCTGATTTCACATTTTCAAAACCAAAATTAGATAGCCAATGTCAAGAATAAAATCAAGAAACTGGAGGCTTTATTTGCCTTTCTTATTACTCTTCTTGCCCTCAGAACTAATGTTTTTTTTAAAAAATTCACTTATGCTGCAGGCAGGATTAAAGGTAGACGGCCTCACAGCTCAGATCTGATACTCACATTTCTTCTACACCTTTAGTACATTTATTTTTAATGGGTGTGAGAAGAAGAGATTGGAAATGTGCCTCTGTCTGTATGAGAAAACAGAGAGGGGGTGCTGAAGCGTCTTACTCTACATTGTAAGCCCATAATCAGATCTCTGTCACGGGAATAGTTCTGTGCCCCAGAAAAAGCTATACATTGCTGCCATCACCTATGTAGAAACATTCTCTTAATATAATTGCTCAGTTCACATGCAAAAGGGATGTAAGGTATGAGATTTTATTTTCTATCAATAGATCATTAGTTCTACTATCTCAACAGAAAAGAGTTTTCAAAATCTCTGAGAAAGGAAATACAGAACCTTTACTTACTAATTAGAGAGAAGGATGGGTTATTAGAAGGACTCCCCAGAGAAAGAGAAAGTGGAATATTTATTCCTTTGAGAGAAGCTGAGGGAGGAATGTGGTCAAGAAATGAATCTGCCTAATTCATGACCTGGACAACTCTAATCTGGCACATCAGTTGTATTCTGCTTTAGTGAAAAGTATAGTTTGGTTATAATAACATCATTTTGGAATGAATTTTCAACATCTTTCCATCCCCAATTATGAAAATATGTTGGTAAAAATCTTAGGAGATATTCATTATACAACTTCCAGTGACCAGACATTATTTTATCATTTAGTTTTCCCTTTCAAGTTTGCTTTTATTTGAAAAAAAGCTAAAACTTTGCAGAATTCAAAAGATGATGCAGTTTATTGGACACTGAATAGTAGGTTTTATGAGAAAAAAATTTTGCAAATGAAGTAAAAATCACGATGGACAGGCAAACCAAGACAAGAAGAAATTGTGATAAATTCCACAGAATTTAAAACATTTTGTTATCTGTTTATGTACATATATAATATGCATATAACATGTATCTCTAAAATAAAACTATACTATGCTAGGCAGCAGGAACCATGCCTTATATCTCCTTCATATGGTCTATGTGGAACACATGGCAGGTGCTCAAAAACTTGCTTAACAGAGTTTAAAGTCATTTGGTAAATAAGTTAGCTACTTTATATTAATCCTTAAATATATATTAACCGTTGAAGTTCTATTTATTCTGTTAGTTAAAAATGAAAACAGTCACATTAGTATAATGATATTACCTGTAAGGGTAGCCGTGGTACTTGGAACGAAATATTGAAAGTAGAAAACTGAAGAAGAAGACCACCAGGCCTAATCCCACTAGACAAATGACTAGAAAGAGACAGAAAACTCCATTGGTCTGGATACACACAACCCAAACGTTTATATTTTTAAAATGCATTCAGTTAATTACAGTATACTTACATGTAACAGTTCATGGCACATACAGGTACAACAAACCAGATAATCATTATTTTCCACATTCTTCTCAATGAAAATGTACTATTTGGGGTATGAAAACAACAAAAGTGATCTAAGTCTTCTGGTGGTTTTCTTCTCTTACAAAATTCCTACAAGTACTAGAATGCCCCCAGAGGGATCAAAACAAAACACAACAAAATATGTGATAAACCGCAAACAAGATTATCAGCCCCTGCATTGTGAAGTACTGGCTATATTAGCAGAGACATTTGCATTATTAGAATGTGCAATATAATTTTATTTTCAGATGCCATGGAATATTTACAGAGAAATGTAATTTTAGGTTATTGGCTAGATAATTGCCTCAGTAAAAGCCTGTTACTTACAAATAACAGTTCGTCCCAGCGCACTGAAGGCTAGGAACAAAAGCTTGGGGAGTGAGAAAATATGAACTCTGTGACAGTCAAAGCAGGAGAAAATCCCCCTAAATAGCTGGTAATAGTGTCACGGTATTACTGTTTGTTTGTTTTACAAAGGAACAGATGGTGTATATTAGAGCAGAACGTGCTTCGGCTGTGGTCTAGGTTTTCAGTATCACTTTGTCCAAGGCAAGTTGACAACAGGGAAATTTCTTTTCCTTTCTGTTATGGTTAGGAAGATTTTACTCTAAAGTAGATGCCTAATCAAATATATATAATATATATAATAAAAATGTATGCAAATACATATATTGGATTTTAATTAAATAAGGTACATTGCTATTAGTAAAATAAACAAAACATAAATGCTTAAAAATCTGAGACAATTAAATGCAGGTATGTTTAGTATAAAAGAAAACATAGGTATATTTAGAGAAATAGCAATTTATTTAAATCTGTTCTGTAAATAAGTAGAAATTAGTTCTCTTAATAAGAAATAGCTAACCATTTCTTAAGAACAAAACATTTGTGCAATACTTGTATCCTTTCGTTAGTTTGAGGGAATTCTTTAAAAACACTGAAATATCTAATATAATTATAAAAGAAAGGGGAAGACAAAAGAGATTAAACACACTAAGAGAGAAGGAAACAAGGAAGATTAAATGGTTCTATGTGCTGCTATAGTGATGAAATACGATTTTTAAATTATTCTAGCACATAAATTAGATCAGGTTTAATTACAGTCCTGGAAATCAGGGAGTAGATAAGGTATGGCATTGTTAAAACATGGTCTCGAAATCTGTCAGTTTTCTTTCAACTCTGTAGGAATACCACTCTCTCAGTTTTGAGAACAAATTGCGAAAAGTCCTAAGTGCTTAGTAGCGTTGAGCTGCAGCCTCTGTGGCATTTCATTTCAGGTAACACTCATGAAGGTAAACTTCAAATGAATATTGGCAGAAAGCAAAGCAAAAACAGTTGGTGAATACTGCAAAAATGAAAAACACCTTTTTTTCCTTAAATTGTGGAATGTCCAAGTATGAAGACACTAGCCACTAGACATAGCAACTGTGCTTACAATAATCTTAGTAAACCCAGAATTAATGACATGATGCTTTACTTTCTACTTCTACATTTGGCATTACTAAATACTTCTTCCTTTCCTCTGTCTTTTTCTCCAGAAGCTGAGTAAAACACTTTTTCACTCCCTTTTCCGCTTTCAGTAACCTCATCTGATAGTGTTTGATGGGAAATAAGCCTCAAAATGTGATCAAGTAAGACAGAGTATATTACTTGATTCTATGCAGTGGAACAAAATAATGCTACTCAAGTACTCGCACGTCGGGGAGAGGACCCGAGACAGGAGTCAGTAATGACCCAACAAACCACTGCAGCCCATACGAGATAACGTACTTGTGAGAAGAAAATGCTATGACGACACAGACGCATTCTGACCTGGGCAATAATAATCACAGTACTTGTATTATATCAAAAATAAAAATCACACTGGAATCAAAAGGGATAATTTAAAAATATATTTCCCATTCTCCACCCCTTCTGTCTGTCTCTCGCCCCCCACACACTCACGCACACACACACGCAATGCACACACACTGCCACACACACTCACTCACACACACACACACACACAGACACGAATAAACTGGCAGTGGGTGGGGGCTGGAGTGATTATATATATATAATTATAGACCTGCAATTAAAAAATTACGTATTTCTATTTTAATATGAAGGATACATGATAAATATATAAACACATAAGAATTTGTCCTTATAAATATTACTTGCCAGTCCCAAGAACGTCACATTCTTAATTCAAAACATAAATCATAAAATGATATTCTGAACAATAATTAACTAAAGAAAGTAATGCATTCGTCGCTTGTGTAGTTTCTTTCTAACAGTGTATAGATGGCATCATGGGAAAAGAGAGGGTAGACTAAAGTGTCTGTTAACGTCCAAAACATTTAAACACTTAAGATACCTAAGAATTATATTTAGAAATCACTATGACTGACTTACATACATGTCACTATAACTAGAATTCCCATTAAAAAATGTCTGGATTTTTATTTTAAACTTCTTAATAAATTATGAGTCTTTTCCAGATGCCTGTGTTCTGCACACATACATTCTGGGTTTTAAAAAGCGTTCAGAAATGCAAAGCATATTGAGAAAAATCTTAATTATAGGTTTCTGGAAGCATAATCGTAAGCTCACATGGGGACTTTATATTAATTAGAGAAAGATCTGTGGCGGGAAATACTGAACGTAAGGCTGAGTGTCCTTTCCTAACCTCTGCTCCGCAGGGCAGAAGATCTTTCCCATGTGTTTTTTCCCTTTTCCTGCCAAAAATATGTTACTTTATAAACATGTATTCTTTTTCTAAAACTCCCTGAGGGGAACAGTTCTGTCAAAGGATAGAATGTAGTCACCTTGTTAAGACATAGTGCTGGAACTTGGTAGAGTTGTAAATCTTGGAATATCATTGGAAAAGGCAAAGACACTGGAAAACATGGTATTACGAAATGCCCCCTTTCTAAATGTTGCTAAAAGGTTTTGGAGGTAATCGGAAGTATAATATTTCAGGGTACAAGACCTATGCAAACTCTTCTCTCTCTGAGTCAGTCCTTGAATGCATACCTGGTTCTTGTGGCACAGGGAAACATATCATTAGCCAGTAAAACCTCTGAAGACTCTGCCCGCAGAATTTTCCACCTCTTCCTGTAGGGTGGACATGACTACAGAGACTACGGCTTTAGCAGAGATGCATCAGAGCACCCCAACCAAGGGTGAATAAGAGCTCTTCTTTCTATCCAGTTCCACAGAAAATCACCCAGTCCCATTTTGGAAGAAATGTATTTTTAAGTATTTGCCACACACACATCCAAGAAACAGAAAAAAGTAAGAAACACCACAAGTGTCTTCAAACCAGAACATTTCTTTAGAAGTTCATTTACAAAGGACTTTTATCTATTTCCCATTTGATTTAAATGAAGCTTAAGACTAAAACAAACTTAGAAAAATACCAACACAGAGACTTACTCCGTCTTTTTCCAACATCGCCTTTGGATGTTGCCGCTTCATTTAGAAGAACCATCCCCATGGTGATAGCAGCATCTATAGTAGTTGTCAAGGAAACAGCAGAAATAGATGCAAATAAAATCTATTAATTTTTCTGGATCTGAACACAATGTGTTCTGTCCCAGAATGATTAAATTACAAACGCACAGAGGTAAATGCAATTTATTCTCTTTATATAAGATTACCGCTGTTTGTGTATTTAAATATGCCTTAATTTTTAGACTGTATAACCTGAAACTTTGAGATTTTAAAGGTCTAATTCTAAATGCCCTTAAATTCCAGAACTTTCATAGTGCATATCAATTATAAACTCTCAAAACCAATAATGGTATTTCACATTATACATAAAGGTATACACCAGTTACAATTAGAATGACAATTTATTGGCAATCATAGAAAATTAGAATATATTCAGCATGGGTCCAACCAACCAACCTCTGTTGGGTGCCTAATGCATCCAAGAGAAAAAGCCACTACCAGCCCCATGCAATACCATCTCCCTGCCGGACACATATGTATACCACTAAACTTTTAGGAAATCCACAATAACACAGTTTGAAAACCTCTGAAATTTAGGTAATTACTAAGTTCTTTGTGTTTCAGTCATGTCGTCATGGCCTGAAAGGACAAGGTAACAGAATGAATGTTTTGCACTAGCAGTATGTTAGTTTGTGGACTTCAAGGATTCATTATTCTTAAGGTGTTTTGGACAATTAACTGATACAAACTCCCTCGAGTCCAGAGTCATAGGAGGTTGCCAATAATGAAATGATCGAAAAATTAAAAGCTTGTATCACTCAAACTGCTGATACACAGGGAATTTCGACTGCTTAACTTAGTTCTCTGGAGCAGACTGATAGGACTGATGTAGATCCTTAATAAGGAATTAAATTAGGGTTCTCCTTTCATCTTTCTTTGGCAACACCCTTTTATATTCATGTAAAATTCTAATCTATACATTTATGTACATATTTGATCTACTGAAAATTCATAGAGTTCTGGATTATTCTAACTATCACAAAAACATTTTTTATAAATATTCAAAATATAAATGACACTTAAAAATTATTTTATATAGATAATATAAACAAAATGAATATTTCTTTTATGACACCATCTGCTCAGTAGCTTCCAAAATTCCTTTATAAAACTGGGGAAAATCACACTACTTTTATTTCTGGGGAAAACAAGTTTTAAAAACTAAATGCTTTAAAATTTTAATGAGAGTAAAGCCATATATTCAATATTCTCAGGATAAAACTGAATACATGAACACCCATGTGTACATAATAAATGTGTGTGTATTATTAGCACACACAGACATCAATATGCACTTAGCGAGAAGTTATTTTATTAAGCAAATTATATTTTATTGGATATTAACTATGGTCACTCAAGTGTAACATATCCCTGTTAATATATCTTCATACGTGTTATTTTTACTACTGTCTTTCTGTAAATTGCTGATTATGTTGTAAACTGTGACCTACATGCTGCTCATCTGATTGCTTTTGAACTTCACACAAATTCAAACAATGTTGTTACAAAATTGTAAGATTTCCATAAGAGTGTACCACATGTTATTGCTTCATCTTACTGATGGGCATTTGTTTCCAAATGTTTGCTATTTCAAATACTCCTACAAAGACTGTCTTTTTACATGTACACGTGCAATATTTTTTCCTAGGGTCTACACCTAGAGGTAGAGTTTTTGAGAGGCTGATATGTGTATTTTCAAATTTACTAGGTATGATCATATTCTGTAAAACAAGTACTGTTAAGAGTTTCCATTTTTCTTACGTTGCCGAAGAAACGTTACGTTGGTATTGCTGAACTATTGATTTTATCAAATTGTTGAGTGGGGATCTGTATCAATAGTGAGTCTGAGTATCTTTCGATATGTTAATTCTTTTTTGTTTAATCTTTTGTATAGTGCTTAGTTATTTGTCCATTTTTCCATAAGCATACTTGCCTTATTAACTTAGAAAATGCTTCACTTTTTTTCTGGATATGAATTGATTAAAGTGTTGCGTTTAGATTCTTCTACTTGTCTTCTAAATTGTTTAGTTATGCAGGTTTTCATTTTAGTATGGTCAAAATTATTATTCTTTTATGAGCTTTGGTTATTGTTTCTTGCTTATGAAATTAATTCCTACCCCTAAGTCTTAGAAATATTCTCTAGCTTTTCTTAATTGAAATATACAATATTATGTTAGTTTCAGGTATACAACATAGTGTCTGCACATTTAAATACACTAGGAAATGATTGCCACCAGTAAGTCTAGTAACCATCTCTCCCATACAAAGTTACTACAGTATTATCAACCATACTCCTTATGTTGTGTATTACATCCCCATGACTATTTTAAAACTGTAAGCTTGCACCTGCTAATCTCCTTCACCTGTTTTGCACAACCCATCACCCACCTGCCCTCTGGCAACCACCTTGTTCTCCGTAGCTATGAGTCTGTTTTTGATTTGTTCTGTTTTGTTCATTTGTTTTTTAGATTCTGCATACAAATGAGATCATAAGGTTTTTGTCTTTCTCTGACTTATTTCACTTAGTGTGATACTCTTCAGATCCATCCATGTTGTTGCAAATGGCAAGATTTCTTTTTATTTAATGGTTGAGTAATATGCCTTTGTGTATATATATGTATATATATATATGCGCATATATATATGGTGTGTGTGTGTAAGTGTGTATATACACATATCTTTATCCACTCATCCATTGATGGTCACTTTGGTTGCTTCCATATCTTGCTTATTGTAAATAATGCTACAGTGAACGCAGAGGTGCATATATATTTCAGAATTAGTGTTTTTGTTTTCTTCAGGTAAATAAAATATCCAGAAGTAAAATTGCTGAATCATATGCTGGTTCTATTTTTAATTTTTTTGAGGAACTTCCATAGTGGCTGTGCCAAATTAGATTCCCACCAACAGTGCACAAGGGTTCTGTTTTCTCCACATCCTCGCCAACACTTGTTATTTTTTAACTTCTTGATGATAGCCATTCTGATGGGTGTGAGGTGGTATCTTATTGTGGATTTTATTTGCGGTTTCTTGATGATTAGCGATGTAGAGCATCTTTTCATGTGTCTGTTGGCCATCATATGTCTTCCTTAGAAAAGAGGAAGTCCTCTTCAAGTCCTCTGCCCATTTTTTAAGTAGGTTGTTTGCTTTTTGATACTGAGTTGTATGAGTTCTTTGTTTATTATGATATTAACCCCTTATTGGATATATGATTTGCAAATATCTTCTCCTTCTCCCATTCAGTAGGCTACCTTTTCATTTTGTTGATGGTTTTTTTCAGTGTGCAAAAGATTTTTAGTTTGATGTAGTCCCACTTGTTTGCTTTTGTTTCCCTTGCCTGAGGAGATAGATCCAAACAGTTATCACTAAGACCGATGTCACAGAGCATACTGCCTGTGTTTTCTTCTAGGAGTTTTATAGTTTCAGGTCTTTAATCCCTTTTGAATCTATTTTTGTATATCGTGTGAGAAAGTTGTCCAGTTTCATTTTTTTGCATGTAGCTGTCCAGTTTTCCCAACACCGTTTATTAAAGGGGTAGTCTTTTCCCCATTGTATATTCTTGCCTCCTTTGTAGATTAATTGACCATAAGTGCACAGGTTTATTTCTGGGCTCTCTGTTCCATTGATCTATGTGTCCGTTTTTGTGCTCATACCATACTGTTTTTATAATATTACCAAAGCTTTTTAATATAGTTTGAAATCAGGGAGCATGATACCTCCAGCTTTGTTATTCTTTCTCAAGGTTGCGTTGGCTAATCAGGGTCTTTTGCAGTTCCATGCAAATTTTAGGATTATTTGTTTTAGTTCTGTGAAAAAATGCCATTAATATTTTGAAAGGAATTGCATTGAATCTGTAGATTGCCTTAGGTAGTATGGCCTTTCTAATATATCATTAAAGTCAGTCAGGTAATGCCATTCTTCTCCTCAGAGCACTCTAATAGCTTTCCATCTCACTGTGAGTAAAATCTAAAGACCTCAAAATGACACCAAGGCTGTACCTGATTTATATCCTGACCCACTTCCTATACTTCTCTGCCCTTGATTGCTCTGACTCATGTCCTTGGTATTCTTCCAACAAGAGGAACCCCTCTGCCTCAGGATCTTTGCAATTGCTATCCCACTGCTTGAATACTCTTTCCCCACAATGTCCATGTAACTCACTCCCTCACTTCCTTCAGGTTTTTGCTCCAATGACATCAGAGAAGCCTCCCTTGAACTCTGTACTTCTTTATCCTGCTATGTTTTTCTCTATTAACATTGTTTTTTTAAGAAATTTTAGATTCTGTATCTTTTTTATTTACTTATTGTTTCTGTCCTGTCACTACAAATGTTAGCCCCCAAAGGGTAGGAACTTTGTTTTGTTCACTGTCTTACCCAGTACCAACTACTCTTTGAACTACTCTTTGATGTAGATACTGGAATATCATTATTATCCTCAGTTTACAAATAAGGAAACTGAAGCCAGCAAAGAGGTCCAAATAACTTGTGCAAAGCCACAAAGCTAGTGACTAAAATTTGCCAACCAAAAGAACATAGAAGGAATGAAGTAAGGATGATGAGAGGGTTAGATGAAAACGATGAGGGAGAAGCAAAGGAACAAAAGAGCTAAATCTATTTTAACATAATGTGTAAGCATAAAATTTTATGTCAAGTGAAAATGTACAAAAATATAATCTCATCTCTTTAAAAACAAATAATAAGAGAAATGCAGGGAAAGAAAGATAATAAAAAGTTGAAAGCAACTGTCTTGGGGTAATGAGGTTGTTGTGGGTTTTTGTTTTCTACTATTCATATTCTACATAGCAGTAGTTTGCAAACTTTTTATCTAAAGGGCCAGAAAGTAAATATTTTGGGCTATGCAAGCTGTATGGTGTATTGTTACTACTCAACTCTGCTATTGTAGTGCAAAGTAATCACAGAAAATACACAAATGAAAAGGTGTGGCTGTGTTCCCATAAAACTTTATTTATAAAAATAGTAGACAGGCTGGATTTGGCCCTTGCTGGTCCTAGTATGCCAACCCTTGCTATAGAGGATCTAAAAGACCATGCCAAAGATACTATAAACTATTATGTCTGAGAGGAAGTTAGCTTTGCTCTTATGTGAAAATAAAGAAATGAAAAACTTAGTAAACCCTTGTGTTATGATCTTGAAGTAGGAATTTTAAAGCAAAGGGATTACTAGATACAAGTGTTATGTTCAACTCCAAGATAAAATATTTTATTAGAAAGCAGCAGGGTCAGGAACCAAGTGTGAGTTTGTACTCAGAATGTTTCCTGCAAAAGTGAGTTTTCTAGGCTTTAACAAGGAATGAGCTGTGAACCTACTTTAAACTTGATGGCTGTAATTAAGATACAAGAATTAAACTAAAATGGCTTTAAACTTGCCAACCCTCCTCTTTTATTTAAAGATACTTTTAAACTTAAGGACTTAGAGTATTGAGAATTATTTAGCTTAAGTTCTACTGTATCACTGAAAACAGTTTTGGCTAAAAGAGAGCCTACATAATACTTATCATTTTGGGAAAAAAATCACATTGGTAACATAAACATTCTTAGATAAAGGACTGATTTATAGACAGAGGAAGAAGCTTGAAGATTATCTGTCAGAGTTAATGTGTAGGTCTTCCTTCATTGGGTGGAAGGCTGAATGACTAACGAAAGGTCCTACAGATCTCTAAGGGATTCTGTGTCTGACTCTGGAATAACAGATGCTTTTCTGTCATTAAACTGATGGGTGTAACCATTTGACTATGCCTTATTAAAGAGTCTCAACATTAAAAGAGAATAAAAGAGATGTAAATATACACTAGATAAATTATAATGTTCCTGAGACTTTTTCTGTTGTCCTGAGATTGTTAATGCCTATGCCTACACACACACACACACACACACACACACGCCCTTGTTCTACTTCATGTATTACTTTGCACATTTGCATTGATTAATATCATAGCAATATACACTCAACTACTGTGTACTCTCCAGTTTCTCTCTTTATCCTGTCAATCACCTTCTTACCACGAAAAAAGTCAAACTATTGCTATGATCCTACATAAAACAGAAGCTGCTGTTTGTGTAAATTATATACAAAACCCAGAGGCAATGAGCATCCTACTGAACTGGTAACACATACATTTGCATTACATTATAATCCAATCTCAATTGCACATGATGTTGTGCTTACTGTTGCTCCTAGGAAGAGAATCAGGACTGTCAATTTAAAGATAAATGCAAACAAATGTTGAAAAAAAGTCAGCACATTATAGAAGACTTGGTCTTCTATCTAAATCTAAACTATCAACTTGCATCTGTCATTAATTTTCTTCTATAGTATGTTTCTCCTTGGATATAACACATTAAAATAAAAGAAATATTTGCTCTCTATCATAGATTGAAAACAAATCAGAGTAAAATCATACTGTTTTATAATAAATGGAAAACAAATATTTTTCTCATAGGAAAAGCAAATATGAACCATGTAAGAATACATATGTTTTAAAATATTTTACAACTGTTATTATTGCTAGTAAAACCTTTGTCTTTTATCTCAGAACTTTTACTTCCAATTGGCACTAATCTCATGTCATATTCTTGAGATTACAGAACTTAGAGGATATGCAGAATTAAGGGACAGGTCAGAATTTGTATACTTGACAATAAAGCCAATCCTGGAACTCATGTGTCTTGTTTCACCTAGCACATGTAACATATCTTGGTGATTGAAATTTCTTAGCAAGGTATGGGAAGATATTCATTATCCAGCCAATTAACCTTTCATCAATCTGCCCTTCACAGTTTGAGAATACTCTCTCATTTTATGTTTTTGTACCTGCTGCACCTTCCACTGGAATATTCTCGCTCACTCATTCTCCACCTGGGGAGAAACCCTTTTTCTGCTGTATCAAAACCCAGCTGAAAAGTCTGTTCAACTTCTCCAGGCATCAAGTTGCTCCTTCCAAGCACTGATTATAGGATCTGTCATACCAGATTAAAATTATTTCTCTATCAGTCTACCTTCTTGCAAACAGCAAATACCTTATATTTTCATTATGTAACTAAATTAAAAAATATTTTACTCGGAAAAATATAAAGGATTATATGAGTTAGTCTTAGTTCGTATATTCCTTATTAAAATGTCATAACATTTTTTATTCCTTTTTAAAATAGTTTTCTCTCAAAGACTACTTAGGACTGTTCTCCCCCCCACCCCATAAGGTACTGAAATAAAACACTACTAAAAGGGAGAAAAATCTTTCTTTTACTAAATGTGAATCAATAACCTATGACATCAAATGACCCCATCTGTTCTTTCTTAGGTGTTTTTTTCAATAAAATTTTGTATATAGTAATTACATCTAATGATCTCGCTTACTAAATTAGGAAGAGAACACCTAAAGGCATAAATGTTCTCTAAACAAAAAGCAACCACCTGGAATTTACCTTTTTTGTTGTTGTTGTTTAAAGAGAAAAAATATACATGCAAATTACAAAAAAATTACATGATAAGTTTAAAAATATCGGTAGACTCTGCCAAAGAAAAGTAAAATCATAAATTATATATAAAAAATATTAGATACTGGCTTCTACTAAACTTTTACTGATAATTTTAATGCGTCCGCCATTTTAAAAGACATTTTCTCTTTTCATAGATATCTGTAAATAAAAATAACAGGAGCGATAAAGCAACAAATAGTTACTAGTAGCAGAAAGAAAATAGGGGCTTTTAATTCTATGTATTACTGTTAAAGCAAGTATACTCCATCCAATAAGGATGTTAAAAAAAAAATCTACATGGAAGACTTCATGTTTGTGAAATTTCTTTGCATCCTAAATCTCAGCTTGATGTCAATGAGCCAGGAAATGAAACCTTGGGGAATTCCTGCTATACAATGGAATGATGGTCTCAACACACCTTTTCATTCCTTTTGCTAGGTACTCCTGATGTATTTATAGGCTAACTGTTTGGAATAAAGTATACTGCTAAAATGCCACATCATGGATTGAAATCAGATAGAAAAGAAAAAAAAAGTCCATACAAATAAGTACCAAAAAGTTACCTCCAATACATATTCCCCCTTTTCTGCAGGTTCTCTTCTGTGGTTTCAGTTACCCACAGTCCAAAAACATAATATGGAAAATGCCAAAATAATTCGTAAGTTTTAAATTGAGATTTAAATGTCATTCTGAGTAGCATGATGCAACCTCACACCTTCCTGCCCTGTCCCACCCAGATGTCAATCATCCCTTTGTCCAGAGTATCCACGCTGTATTCACTACCCATTCACTAGTCACTTAGTAGCCATCTTGTTACCAGATAAACTGTCGTGGGATCACAGTGCTTGTGTTCAAGTGACCCTTTTTACTTAATAATGGCCTCAAAGCACAAGAGTAGTGATGCTGGCAGTTTGGATATTCTCTTACTGTGCCTGATCTATAAATTAACCTTTATCATAGGTATGTATGTATAGGAAAAACTATAGTATATGTAGGGTTTGATACTATCCAGTTTCAGGTATCCACTGGGGGTGGTCTTGGAACGTATTTCCTATGGACTTGGGGGGGATTACTGTACTGTGTTTTAACACAAATATGTTTTACTTCATAAATTAACTTATATAATTAAAAGATAAATTAAGAGCAAATATGGCATTACCCTTAATTTTTTTTAATATGGATGAGATGTTCCTAGAAATGTATTTGCAAATATTTTATTTTCTCACCTAAATTCCCTCTAAATGTGCAGAAAGTATTAATCTCTTATCATATGAAAGCTGGAAAAGAGAAACCAAGTAGTTAACTTATCAAGATCACAAAATTTGAGAATGGAATTGGAAATACCTACATTTAAGTAAACAATCTGAGACAGACTAGAGCAAAAAATACTCATCATAGTACCTTCTTAATGGTGAAGCCACAAAGCACATAGGTAATTAAGTAAATGCAAGGAATGGGTTACAGATATGCACAGTTCCATGAAATGCACTCAAGTATGAGTAGCCAAGGATGAAAGGAATAAAAATGTTGAGAACTGATACAGAGGAAGAAGATGGTCGATGTTGTTTGGTGAGTTTCAAAAAGATAGTGTTTAGTTCCCCTCTAATAGAAAATGGAGTCTTATAATCTCATTTAAAGCTTCATTTCCAAGGTCAAATCTTCCAAAGGTACCATTTTACTATCTTGTTAAGTACACATGATTAATGGGCTCAGTGAATCACACTCCAGAAAAATTAATCCATTATGTTCCCAGTGTAACCTTTAGAATTCTGATAAATACCATAGGACTATGTTTTTGTTTTGTTTGTTTTGTTTCTGGTCATCTGCACCTTTGCCAAATGTTAAAAGAATCAACCAGTAACTGTTTATGCATGGTATCTATGACCAGCAAAGTTTTGAGTGAGAAAGATGGGAAAATACAACAGGAAAACCCGAAGCCTTTAGTGAGTACTAGATGTTTTCTTTGTGCTAGCTATCTCATATTCCACAGAGAAGTGCCATGTGGTTAGTTTACTAACCCTGGTTTTACAAATGAGGAAGTTTGTGAGTTTCTTGAGAATTGGGAGTGCTTTTAAGAACCTCCCACTCCTTTCCTCCACTATAGTTAATACAAGTCTCAGTATATCCTGGCACCTGATGCACTGTCCAGAACATATTATGCAAGTAAAAGAGAACTAAAGGTGGCATATACATATTTGCCAGGTGGATTAAAGAGTGCACTGTTATAGCACAACAAAGTAATAAAATACAAAGTTTTAATGCTATTAAAAGATAGTCTTTTCCATCCAGAATAAAATTTAAAACTTCAAGATGTCATGACTGACACTTATTCATGAAATCCTATAAATAATAATACAATAATATAATATATAAAACCTGTACAACCAGTAGGCTGTTAAAAACAAAACAAAACAATTTGAATCCTAGTTCTTCCTCCAACCTAAGGCAAGTCCATTAAATCTTGTGGGTTTTAGTTTTCCTAGCTATAAAATAAAGTTTTGGCCTAGGTGAGTTCTAAGAATCCTTAAAGGTTTAAATAGTTATGGTTACATCAAATACTGGAAAATTTGGTCTAGACTGCTTCATTTGAAGGTGAATCTCAGTAACCAGGAGAGTAATCAACTTTTATAAATGACACTATAAGGCACACTCTAAATCCCGATAATGATTCAATACTTTCAACACTAAATTTAACATACAGATATTTCCACGGAACTCACACAAATGTCAGTGTTCCCCCAAAGTACAGTTTTTTGCCCCAAAAGTAACCTTACTTCATTTTAGTAATATTTAGTTTGCTTTTAGATACATGAACCTTACCTCCTTCCTATCCTGCTATCTTCTTTACCCTTCTACCTCTAAACCATAAATTGTACTGTGTTATCTGATTCATAACATTTAGTCTGCCATGTTCCAAAAAGATGTCGAATTATCCTAAATCTCCCTCTTCTCACTTACTATAATAGTTAAGGGAACCAGTACTAAGATAATTTTTTTATCCTGCTTTTTATATCATAGGACACTTTTTTCTCCCCATTAAGATCCTAAAGGGGAAAACCATACAAACGTCATAAAAAACTCTAGCCAGAGATAATCAATGCAGAGCAAAAGCTATTCTTCAAAATTCAGTAGTCAGTTCAAAAAAAAAGGAGAGAAAATTACAGTCTATTAATGATTCAGAATTTTAAAAATTACAATGCAAGAAAAAATCAGCATAGGAATTAGAAAATTAGTCAAATGGTAAAGTTTAAAATTTAATGTCTTGAAAGTCTTGATATTAGAAAAAAATCAATTTGATAGCATGCAGCTTTGCTTTGTCCTTTTCAGTCCATCTGTGTTTTAAAGGATACTTAGTAGCAGAATTATGTGTGACTCTGCCACGAATTGAGCCTGGCTGCTCCCATGGATGTAGCTCTATAAAACAAGACAAAGAAGCGAAAATTACAATCCGGGCAAAAGCAGATGTTGGGTAGTTTTTTTTCTTTGTATTGTATAGTTTTATGCCTTGAAGGTAAACAATGGATGAATCTATGAATTAAGCCCTTATTTATAGTTTTTGAATAAAATAATTATTAGTTATTTTTGAATAAAATAATTATTAGTTAACTAGAAATAACAGATGAAAATATTGGTGGCTGATGTAACTGTAAACTGTAGAAAGCAACCTAACATCAGAAGTAAACAATATAATTTGTTAAAAGGTTTTACCACAAACACATATGCACAATGTAATGATTCTTCCAGAGTTACTGTAAAATGTACTTAATATAAGCATAAGGTACAAATTAGAGCAACTAAGTTTAATGACTCTCCATCCTTCAAAGTAAGTAGAAAATGACCTATCCAAAGTTATATGACTCTTTTCCACATTATCAAAGTTTTAAAAATAAGGAGATAGCTTTATCAATGCATTCATTTTATTAGAGAATTTCAACGGATTTTTTTCAAAGTATAATTACTATAATCGTTTAACCCCATTGAGAAATGTACAGTGTCCTATACCTAGTAAGAACTCTATTAGTTGATACCAGTCAGTTATAGAAATTTGACAAAAATCTCCACCCAGGATATTTTGCTGATTCCCACAGTATTTCTGCTTTAATGGAAAGAGTATTTAACTAAGAGTCAGAAAGTTATTCCATCTTGTCCTCAACCCTGGGCATGTCACCAAATCTCTCAGATATTCAATATCCCCTCATCTAGAAAACTAGGAACTGGATTAGATGATTCCTACGATCTTGTGGAAGCATATACAGTCTTGTGTATATTGTCATCAATTCTGTCCTGGTATTTCCGTGCAAAGGCTGCTCTTGATACTCCGATCTAAACTGTCTTTGTTTCCATCTCTAATTTCTCAGTCATTTGTAGTGCAGCTGCCTCATCCAAAGGTGTGTTTGGATATATTTTTAAATCACAGCTTCAAGCAAACTGACTAAAAAATAGTCATTTCTGGTTTATTCACATTATAGCTTCTGAGGAATCCTATTAGGTGTGTTTTCTTCTTATTCTATTAAATATTTACCAATGAATGACAGTAGTGTAGCAAGACAAATACAAATACTATAAGCCATGTGCTTGACAATACTTCATCTGATTAGAAACTAAGATCTTCAGAACTAAGAAATGAAGGTTTTATTATTCTAATAACTGTAACAGCATAGATAATAACAAATACAACCATACCAAGTACTAATAACAACTACCATTTATCAAGCACTCATGTGTTTAACACAAGCTCTACATGCAATATCTCATTTAATTCTAATAACTGTAACAAAGTAGGTATGCTTTGGCATAAGTTCCTTACAAGAAAAAAAAAGTGCTCACACCAATCCCAGAGAGATGTGATTCTGAATTCTGATCACTGAAAAAAATGTAACTTATTTAAAAAGAAGCATTTATGACACCAAGAAAATGGCAAATGAAAACTAAGGTTTGATAGTGCCTGCTGTTACCCAAATGACAGTTCAAGGTCAAATCCACAAAAGTACTTTTGGTCCCTTCTTTCATTTTTAAAGTACATGATTGCAGAATGAACCAAGAGCCTGTCAACAGCTAAAGGAAATGCTGTTGTGATTATAATTTACCATCTACATGAATTCTTTCTGTCCAGTCTTTTCATGCAGTTTGACTCAAATTAGTTATGAAATTTTATTTGCTCATTTTCTTTCCCCTTTCTTGCATACGTCATGAAAAATTACCTGTGTGAATCCTTTCAGCTTTTTTCAGTCCCTTATTTACTATCTCCCAGTACAAGAAGAGCAGATACTTGAAATTTAAGAAAATATTTAAGTGATAATCTCTCACTCATCTAGCATATGACTCTTTCTTTGCAACAGAAGTACTGCAATAGCAAAAAGAAGATAGCATGATGATTTATTATCAACATAAAATCAAAATGTAGGATGAAAATCTTATATTTTCTTTGGCAACACTTCCAAGAAGTCAAGAGTTGCCTCATTGCTCTTAAATAAACTTATGTCTTTAAGGTTAAGTAATTAATTCTCATCCCTCCCACACACACAAAAAAACATTTCTAAATAACAAATGAGTTAAAGAAGAAATCTCAAGAGACATTTTAAAATATTTCGACTAAATGAAAATGAAAAACAACTTATCAAAATTTTGGAATGTAATGAAAACAGTGCTTGGGGGATATTCATAGCATTGAATGCATATATTAGAAAAGAAGAAAGATCTGAAATCAGTAATCTAAGTTTCCACCCATAGAATGTACACCACCAAGAGTGAACTCTAAGGTAAAGTATACACTTTGGGTGATTATGATGTGTCAGTGTAGGTTTGTCCTTGGTAAAAAAAGAAAAACCAAACAAACAAACAAAACCATTTTGGTGAGTGATATTGATAATGGGAGAGACTATAAATGTGTGAGGTCAGGGGATATATGAGCAATCTCAGTACCTTCCTCTCAAGTTTGTTGTAAACCTAAAACTGATCTTAAAAAAATAAAGTCTTTTAAAAAGAAAGAAAAAAAGTTAATCTTGGCTATTTAAGATTTGCCAGTAGAAGAGCCACTGCTTTCCTGATCAAAGCCTATAGACAATGAGGGATCCATTTTCTATATATGATAGAATCAATCCTTTTTTTCTTTTTTTTAACCATGTAACTCTAAATAAAGAAGATGCTATTTTAAGATATATTAGTTAGTAGGAATGCAGTAATGACACCCTAGGCCTGAGTCTCCTTGGTATGCCCAGGTACCCAGAACTAAAATGAAATCATCTTTATTATTTCCTTCTGTTTCTTTTGGAGAATACTAACATCCAGGAAGAGATTCTTTTGAACTATTAAGATATACTATCTTATTTAGTGTTAAATTTAATAGAAGTACTTAAAGGCATTCTATGATCTTCCCACTGTATGATACTACAATCTTGCTTAAGATGGAACCAATTGCTTGAGTCTTATAGTAAAAACAAAGTGTGAGAGCAGGCAGGTAGGCAGACGGGCAGGCAGGGGGGCTTCTGCTGGCAAATGGGAGTATCCGGGTCACCTGCTGGTGCACAAAATGAGTGGAAATCCCGAGGTACTTAGCACTCTGACATCCTAATAAAAGATTTCTCCATTTCTTCACAGTTACATATTCCTAGCCCTTTCCTCAGGGTTCCTCTTTTTATTCATCAAACGACATAAACTTCTCTGAGGTAGCACTAGTTCTTGCTAGGCTGCTACCCCAAACGGCAGATGTGATATAGATCATACAATAGCTAGGCAAAGTCCTCCTGGATTTACCTAAGAGATATAAATAGGTATTATCTATATCCAGGTGGCAAAGAATGCCACTGTGTTTGATTTCCCCAGGCTAGGAAGGGTATGATTGGTCTTACTCAAACCCTTCTCTACAAAAAGTTGTCAGCCCTGATAGTACCGTGAAGAAATGGCCGTCCGTATGAGCTTTACCTGAATTACAGTGCCAATAGACTGGTAGTTCACATACTGTAAAGGGGGGAGGGGAGGGGGAGAAAAAGTAACAAAACAGAACACCAAAACCAAAAAGCTCCAGGCAATACTAAGGAAATCCTCAGCAGAATATGCTGAAATAGTTCATTACAATTGGCCCTCCCTAGAAGGTCAGCCAATGAGAACACAAAGTGCAGGGCTGGAAGACTGCAGATACTACAAAACAACCCTAAGCCCCAGACACTAGTAAGACAGCTACTGGGGATTAACTATGTTTGGAGAAGCACCTTTTACTTTTTGAACAAAACTGATAATATGACTGATGAGAGAGCTTCTCATATTCACTGTGCTTTCAAAATGCTGAGAGGTAAAAAATGTGACAACGCAGTAAGACTACGTTTCTTCCGAGTGTACGGCAAAAACTTAAAAGGGCCTGTGACTCAGCTTCTAAGCAATTTTAGTAATTAATATTTTCCTGAGGACATATTTCTAGCCTGATTATAGATTTTCTTTTATTCACTAATGAAAGAAAACTTGAAATGCACAGTATAATTACTCTCATAGAAGTTTTTTGGTAACTAAAGTAGTAAGTTCAAAATGAAAAGTTATGTTATATTCTTCATTTTAAAATCCAACAGAACAGCTTTTGATGTGAGGTGAACTGAATATGTAAATCGACAATGCAAAAGTTTTGGTAACTCTGTCATATCAGATATATATGAAAAGTATAATTTAATAAAAATATGTGGGCTTTTTTCCTTTTTATCCTTGGGGAAAAAATCAACCATCAAGGAACATTACTATTCTCATGTCATTATTGTAGATGTAATCTAAAATGCAAGAACAACAACAAAACAACTAATATAGCTTAAAATTTACATGATTCTGTGTTAAAAATAAAATCACTCATTTCATATCACTGAATATTTTGCATCTGTGATTGGTGTAAGAAATGCATTAGGAACAGAGTTTCTTTTGCCCTATTCTAGCTTTGCAAATAAATTAAATGTTTTCCCCCAGGAAAGCCATTTAACCTCTCTTTAATTCATTTCCCTGGTACAGATCATTTTTTGTTACTTATGGGGTTACTAGGTGATAAAAAGATGGTATTATCAAGAAAAATCTATAAAATGCATTTAAACAAAAAATAAACAAGAAAAGGACCACTGTCTTTTGAAGCATAGTCTCTTATATTTTTCCTCTTTTTTGGCTTATCTGTGAAAATGGACATTCACATCTTCACTCTCAGTGCTCACATGATAATCTTTGATAATCCTATATATGGAAGCATCTTCACATGGATGAAAGTACCCTGGGTGGCTAGGCACTTTTTCCTTAATTATGAATCTTTTAGCATATCTATTAGATCATCCTTTGATCACTGTACTTGGTATTTTTTCCTGTCACCGCCTCACTGATTGAAACATGAGTAAAACACTGCTCAGTCTGGGTCCCATTATATCATTCTGGACTACCTGCTATGACAGTTTTTCTAGTCCAGTTCTTCAGATAGCTTTAGTCCTTGAAACTTCTCTTCTATTGTCTTAAGAATGATACTCTCTCTAAAGTTCACCTAATGCCAACTGCTTTAAAAGTCCAGTGTCATCCATTTTCTCCAAATGTCCAGGATCACTGCATTCTGATGAGCAAGCCTGGAAAATCACTGCCTCTATATCTTTGACATCAGAGACTTTATCTTGACATTTGATGTGAAATATAGCACAATGGTACGATAAATGAAACCTGTCTAAAAAATGAAAATGATGCTGACAAGGATTCAGATATTAGATCCATATAACACTGTTGACAGTACCACGGCTCCGCAGGCCTTGAGATTGGCTTTAACTAATGATGGATGCTACTGGTTGAGCCTGCTAATCTGGCAAATGAGACGTCAAATTCTTGGTGTGATTCTCTATTTCTTTAAGCTTAATATTTGAAGGCTTCAAATTAACGGCATTCATCTGTGTATTTTTTTTTTTTTTTTTTTTTTTTTGCGGTATGCGGGCCTCTCACTGTTGTGGCCTCTCCCATTGCGGAGCACAGGCTCCGGATGCGCAGGCCCAGCGGCCATGGCTCACGGGCCCAGCCACTCCGCGGCATATGGGATCCTCCCAGACCGGGGCACGAACCCGTATCCCCTGCATCGGCAGGCGGACTCTCAACCACTGCGCCACCAGGGAGGCCCATTCATCTGTGTATTTAATCAGTATACTAACAATGTGAATCCAGGTATATGAGAAGTATATTGCATGTAGAGGCTAATATACAACTTCTGGCTCTTCCATACAAACTGTATAGCACCGAACACAGCAATCATCTTCAACAGAAGTACCACACTGATGGCTGGGGACTCTGGCTAGAAACCAGGCTGCTAGCAGTGTGAGATGGGGCGTGTTACTTAACCGACCTGTGGTTCAGTTTCCGTATCAGGAAAGCAAGGAGGTTGTAATAATTTAAAGCTTTAGAAAAGCTTACATGAAGTAAGCGTTTAGAAAAGCTTACCTGAAGTAAGCCTTAATTAAGTGTTGGCTATTGTTGTTATATTTATTTATTCAACTGGTATTTACTGAATGTCCAATATGTGATAGGTACATTTCTAGGCACTTGACATAAGAGTGAACAGAGCAAATATCTCTGGCCTCATGGGGTTTACAGTCTAGTGTTTGTGCACATATGGGTGTGTTGGGGGAGAGAGCCAGAGAAAGACAAAAAAACAACAAGTACATAATACATATATGTATATATAAATAATATAAAATTAATTGTATACAGAGAACAGTATTAGCGATACTGATTTTGAGGGAAGCACACACCAGGCAGGGGGAAATCATGGCCGGCGCGAAGGCCTTAAGGTAGAAATGTGTTCAGGGAACAGAAAGGTCAGTGTATTGGTGAGGCCTTAGATTTTACTCTGAGTCACATGGGAAGCCTTAATAGGTAAGTTTTGAGCAGAAGAGTAATGTGAGCTATGCTGAGAATAGACTATAATGGAGCAAGGATAAAAGCAAAGAGATGAGATGGTGGTTACTGCAGTAATCCAGACAGAAGATGCTGGTGGTTTAAAGCAGGTTGATGGTAGGTGATAACAAGTGATCTGACCCTGGATATATTTTGAAGGAAGAACAACAGCATTTCTTATTTGTTGTGTGTTCTTACGCTAAAGGAGATCAAAACTTTATAACAGGTAGAATGTGTAGTAAAAATTTAGTTATTTCAAAGTTCAAACTCATAGTATAAATATATATATTCCAGTATTTATACGAATATATAGAACATTTACATTCAATTGGGAATACATGAATCTAAAACAAAATCTAGGTATTCATGGGTTTATTAAAATAAAGAGGTCATTAAAAATGGTAACATGTACTTTAATTAGTGAGGACTCTATAATTGAAATATAGAAAAGTTACATTATTTGTCCATGACATTCTATTCTCTTTTCACATTTTCTCCTTTGGATGATTCATACTCTTAAATTCAATGGCTCTTTGGTATGAAAGACTCCTTCTCAGGTCTATAGTGTCACATTTTATGGATAATTACTAATTGGATATATCTACTTGAATATCCCACTTGAATGTCCTAACACTCTAAAACCAAAATTTTTTTAAACAAATGTCAGTATTCTCCACACAAAATAATTTATCTTTGCCAGACTTGCTAGACTTCTATGCTCCTGTCAATAATGCAACCATTCTTCTAATGACCAAGTTTCAACTTTAGCATTTATGTCTGCATCAATCATAGAGCCATTGAACACTTCCTATTCTACATTTGCCATTTTTCTGTTACCTTGACACAACTGATTGTGTCTGAATGTTTATTATATCATGCTTGGATTACAGATGCTCTAATCTTCACACTCCAATCTCTCACTTCTAGCTAAATCTTCGAAAATCACCACTTTCATCAGTCTACTGCCCACAAACATTTGAAAATTTAAAATTGCTTAGAGGCCAAAGCCCTTGGCAATTAAGTCAAACACTTTTGAATCAATCAATTAATAAATCAAGCCAGCAACTATCTACTCAGTACTTAAAAGAGATACTGTATTCCATAAAATGAGAAAATAAGTAAATATAAAATGTGGTGTTTTTGCTCCAAAGGACACATAGTAACATTTGCATAAAGAGATCTCTAACCATATAGGTAAAATAAAATGAGGGCAGTGTACTTAAAACACTCTAGAATTAGTAGACCAAGATTTGAGCCTGGGCTTGAGTTGCCTTCTTTGTAAATGGGGATAATAATAGAATCTTTCTTACTGAGGACTGCTATAGGATTTAACAGATCAGACGTTAATAAAATTAGCTACTAAATTACATGGTATTTAGTAAGGACTATAATTTTGGCTATCACTTTAGCTATGTATTCAGTGAGTCCTAGAGAAATATAAAAGGTGAAATTACTGTAGGGTGAAATGGAAGGAAAAGACTCCAAAGATGGTTAACTGTAAACAGGGTATTTCGATGGAGATTATGTTGAGATAAATTAGTAACACTGGGAGAGGATTTTAATCAGGTAGACTATGACAAGGAAATTAACAGAGGATGGGAAGGAGTTTAATCTTACTGGGAATGGGTATGGAGGTAGACATGATTGGGCTGCCACATTAAGTCCATTTATTCTCACACTATTTCTATTAAAAAAGATTACACCTCAGTGGAAAAAAAATTATGGCCCCCAAACATCCTATCCTCATTTCCACCTCTATATGGGTTCTTAAGGCTGTTCCATTTTTTTTTTCCCTGACCCATATCAAGGAATGATCTTTATTCTTACTGGGTAACCAAAATTCAGCTTGATTTAATGCCAACTCAAATTCTACCTCTTGTAATAAAATTTAATAATTAATTAATAAACAGTTAATGCTCTTAAACTATTATAATACTTACTGTCTATAACATTTAATCTGTATCTTAATCACATTTGGATTTAGAATGTTAGGATTCTGGACTTAAAACTCACATGAATAACACTGTATCAGGAAAAAGGACATATCATTTATAGAATCCAGAATATTTGTTATTTTTTAAAAAGAGAACAGGCTTCAAATACTTGCTTCTACATATTTCAAAGTAATTTAAATACAAAACATATTTAAACCCTAAAGTGAAATGTAAAATGATTGCAGAACTCTGTATATGTAGTGTAATTCAGGAATTTTTAAAAAATCTAGAGCATCTATTAATAACTCCATATTTTTTAACATCTTAGATGAAGCTAACATATGAAGTTAAATTCCTCAAAATAGCATAAAGAACAGTTAAACTCTGGAAATTTTATATATAAATCTTAGAGAAAAAGTGATGCTTTAAACAGCTATGTAGCATGAATGTTATTTAAAATTAATAAAATCAGAGTTTACTCTTTTCACATTGAGACTGAGCTCATTAAATAATGATTTTTCTTTAGTAAGCAGTTTTTTGCCAATAAAATTTTTAACAAGTAAATATTGATATTTGGTGGTTATCAGTATGTACTATAAGCATATAATTTAAAAAATCATATTTCTCCAGATATTTCAAAAGTGTATTCCATCATTAGTAATTAATGTATTACAAATGTACTTGTGTATTAGTATTACAAGGGAGTATTTGTATACACTTAATGAATTTTTTACATATAAATTGGTTTTGTTGTATACAATTCCATTTTAAAAACATTGGCTTTTTCTTTATAGATTTTAAAAATCTTACATGAGAGCTTGCAAATATCAAAATGTGAACTTACCTTCACATATTGAGAGTTTGTGACACTATAAATATATACATTATATAAAGACTAAAGCTTCTTCTAACTGTGCTTTCTCTCTCTTTTTAAAACTGGCTAATTCATAAGAAATTCTTCAGATTTGTTCTTAATCAGAAATACACCATAGGGGGAAAAAGGCACTCACAAATTTTGTGTTTGGATATTTAAGGCCAGTCAAAACTCATCTTATAGATTTAAGTCTTTTGCACTTTTCTGTCAATTCTAAAGAGGTATATTTTCAAAGAAACATTATCTGGAAAAAACAAGCAGAAACAAATGAGTTTTTCCATCGTATCTGTAATAAAATTCTTCCATGAGTTTTTCACTTATAATCAGGAAGTACTTTTTTTTTCAAAAACAGCCAGCACTGCTGGGAGAAATTTGTAAACCACTGTTAACTGTGGAACAAATTTTACAAGTTGAGAGAGGAGTATTAAAAAAGGAGGCTTACATATTTTCTTTTACATAGTTCTGTATTATTTGAATCTTTGACAACGTTTACAAAAATATTTGTGGATTATGTGGGGAACAATATGTTCTTTTAAAGAAAGGCAGTTTTTTTACTCTTGTCATCAAGTAGTTTATAATATTCTAGAGCAGTAAGAATTGCTTGCAAATGCTGTGGACAAATCAGGTTTTAAAAATGACTGGAAAATGTCCATCTGATTTAAGAACATGGAAAGCCCTGGTGAACTTGGTGTGATTTTGAGGGGAGTGATGGGTGTACAGGAGCCAGACAGAAGGATGCTGGGAGTGACCAGAAATGAAGTGAGTTCATGGGCACAGACAACCTAAGAGAATAGAAGAAACCGAATTCAATGATACTAACTTCAAGTTTGAGAGCTTGGTTTTGGGAAATGTTACAAGTTTTGATGAGGTTTCAAGTAAACAGTTCCCAAATGAGCAGTTTAAGTGGAATGAATAGGTAGGTTATAGAATTTAAAGAGAAAAAAATGATCATATGAGGCCAGTGCTAAAAGAATCAACGGCATGGGTGTTCTGAACAAAGGGACTGAAAAAAAAAAAAAGATTTTATCATGTCTGAAGGCAGAAGAATGAATTAGATAAACTTTGAAGTCTTTTAAGACCCTCTAATCTTACTTTTCAATGAAGTTACTACGTGGTTGTCTTCAATATTGTAAAAAATATTTTCCAAAAAGAATATCAATGACACAAAGAATATTCAATCCTAAGAAATAAAAATATAACATCATTTACATAAGTGCTGCAAGTCAACTTACTGGGATTTTTTTTCTCTTGAAAATATTAAGAAAAAATCAAGGGCTGCACAGTTCTAATTTATCCTACTTAATTGGAATTAATATATCATCTGGTAGCTATTGCAATTTTTTTTTAACAAATCACAACAACATGTATTCATAAAGTTTCTTATTTATGGTTTCCTTTCAGTTCCTAAAATATAGTGAAAACCTGACTGTATCAAACTGCGGGGAGAAGGAAGGTATAAATTTAAAAACAAATTCTCAAATAGAATAACTCTGTCAAGTAAAATTTTGAAAGCAGAAAACCTACTCAGTAAAAGATAAAATATATTGGCAATTAGCATCATCTTTATGGATATAAACAATCAAGGTACTATTGTCCACTTAAAGATATTTTCTTGAACAAACTAAACAAAACTCAGTCAAAACTGTTTACAGCTTTAATTTGCTTAGTAAACCAGGCGTGCACCATACAATAGTGTACTTATCTAAAGATAATGTTAAATTATCACAGACTCTAAAATTGCGTCCTTTTTTTAGTGAAGTATAGTTGACTTACAATACTGTGTTAGTTTCAGGTATACAGCATATTGATTCAGGGTTTTTGCAGATTATATTCCATTATAGGTTATTAAAAGATATTGGGTATAATTCCTTGTGCTATACAGTAAATCCTTGTTGCGTATCTATTTTATGTAGTTTGTATGTATGAATTCCATATATATTGAGTCCTTAAGTAATGCTTAAAGCAATTTAAAAATATAAGTACCTTTCTTTTCTTTAACATGTAGTAAGCTATTTCATAAGATAACCTTTTCGTTTAGAAAAAATAAATTATCAATGGCAAAGTGCTTTGAAATTTTTATCCTTTCAATCTTCCAAATAATGTTTGAGAAAAAAAAAAAGGCAGAATCTTCTATGCCTAGTGGACTAATTCTGGAACCCTACAATAGAAGGGGGAGGCTCCCAAAATATGATCTTAGGGCTTAAGGAGTTCAACACCGAGGAGAAACTTACCAGAATTCTTCAGAAGAAAATTTTTAGGAATTTTTATTATGAAGGAGAAAGCTGGTATGGAGGGAAGATGACAAGAAAACAAAGGGAGGGAGAAGAAAAAGGAGGAAGTACCTTGGGGAATAATGCTTGTTACATCTGCATGACCAGGAGCAGGCCTGGACTGAGGCAGAAGTTCTGAAACTTCCTGTACATAAAACGCAGGAAACCCTTGACGGGTGGATTGAGGTGGATTAACTAGTGAATCAGTGGAGCAGCTTCTGGAATGCAGGCTACACTATATTTCTTGATCTGGTGCTGGTTATGTAGGTGTGTTCTCTTCATGAAAATTAAGCCACACACTTATGATCTGTGCACTTTCTTAAACTTATGTAATGTTTCTATTTTAAAAGTCTCAGATGAACAAATAAGTAAATAAATTGGGAATCTTGCTACAAGGTACATTTCTGGATACCATGCATTTTAACAAGTATCCTGGGGGTCTATGCAGCCATTCCAGAACATAACTGGAAAAACAATAGCTGAGAGGTTCAAAAGTAATTTCTTCATCCTCTCAGCAACTGCTTTCTCCAGCCACAGGCATTTCTGGGTATTCAACAAACCTGCTGATTTGAAACCCTTCTACTCTAGTTGGCCAGGAAGCAGCTGAATTACTGACTATAGACTTGGGGTCAGAACTCATTTCCATCCTTACTCTTTACTTAAGGCTTAAGATGCACCTGGCCCTGTACTAGATATCACAAAATGAGACAATCATAGTTTCTGCCTTCAAGAAGTTTATAATCTAGTTTAAATAACTATACATTACCTAAAATACAAAACAAGCAAAAAATTAAGTGGCGTAAGTAGCAGCAAACAAAGCACTATAAAAGTAAGAGGAAGGATGGAGAAGCAAACAAAGCCTCTTGGAAGACAGCATCAAAACTAGGTAAAACCTAAAGTAAGATGTCCACAGTCAAGAGAAGAAAGAGGAAACGCTCCTGAAAGGGCAGGTGGGGAGCACTATGGTAAGGACAGCACGGACTGGATATGGGCTACTGGGAAGAAAGTAGTTAAAGTTGAGGCTAGAAATGCAGGCGGTCCCTACCTTTAGAGGGGTCTTGGATAAAACGCAGAAATAACTATGCCTAATTTTAATTTTATAGGAATAAGAAAGTCACAGAGGACTTTGGAACAGAAAGGAGACGTGATTGTAAGTCACTTCAGGAAGCTGAATCCGCAAGCCAGATTTAATGTATCGTGACAAGATGAAGGTAAGTCAACATGCTGTATCACGGTGACTGTAAATCAAGGCTACACAGAGAGATCTAGGTTCTCTTGCTGCTCTACTTGATTGAGCCGCTTAACCTCTCTGAGTCACAGTTTCCACTTGTAACTAGGGGATAATAGTGACTACTTCATATAAGGGCACTGTATACACTGAAGGAAGTAACATGTAAAGTTCCTAACATTAGAGGTCGTTCGTCATTGTGGTCCTCGTCATCATCCACTTTTTCACATCACTCAAGTTTTTCCTGTGCTCTTAGATGTGGTATTTTTAGATGGCTCACATGAGTTTGCCCGGAGCTAAATTCTGATGAGGAAAATAAAGGGTAAGGTAGAAGGGGGTAAAGTGAAGAAGGTATAAAATACATGCAAGAAGTTCAGTATGCCAAAGAACTAAGATATATGTGAAATAGCCAAAAATATACAAAATACAACTTTTCTAGTAGTACTTGTTCTCATCGTCTCATACTTGGATTTGGGTAAAAGCTTCCAGATTGGCTTTGATCCCTCTAATAAAATAACTGCACTGTATGTTGCTGTCAAGATAATACAACTAAAAGAAAACGTGTTTTCCCTCCCCCCCACCCCCAGTGGTAACCAATCTGCCTACCTGATGTTCCAAGACAGCTTACATTGGTTTTACATAGCCTAGATTTTTATGTATGCCTTTCCAAATTTAACCCAGTCTAGTATTTGGTTGCCCTCTCTTTTCTAGTCAGTCTATCTATCCTGTTTTGAACCAACTTAAATATGACTCATCAAATCTAAATTCAGTACCACTTCTTTTTATTTTTTTATACAGCAGGTTCTTATTAGTTATCTATTTGATACATATTAGTGTATATATGTCAATCCCAATCTCCCAATTCATCCCACCACCACCCCGGTATCACTTTCTAAAGGAGGCTTCTTAGAGCACTCAACATGACACAGATCCTTTGCTAATCTTAAACTCTGTAGTATGTTCAAGTCAGAACTACTAAGTTTATACCTGATTATATGTTGATTTGAATTATTTTCTGCTTCACTTTTACGAGTCTCATGACTCCAAATGTCTGGTAAAGTTCTTGAAACAGGACCATGGTTGTGCATATTTATCTCCAAAATACCTAGGATAAGGTTAGAAAGTGTTCCTAAAAGACTGCTGATTGGGACTTCCCTGGAGGTTCAGTGGTTGGGACTTTGCCTTCCAGTGCAGGGGTTTGGGTTTGATTCCTGGTCAGGGGGCTGAGAGCCCACATGCCTCCAGGCCGGGAAACCAAAATAGAGAGCAGAAGCAATGTTGTAACAAATTCAATAAAGACTTTAAAAATGGTCCACATCAAAAAAAAAAAAAAAAAAAAAGTTAAAAAATCCTGCTGATTGACTGCTCAATGAAATTCTCCATCTAAAAATTTAATGTTATATATTTCCTCCCCCATGAACATTCTTAGTTACATCACAGGCTATCAACCTGCCTCCCAAGCCAATCTCAAAATCACCCCAGTCCTCTCTTCTTAATTCTACTCATTTTACCAGGTATAAAGTTCTGTCATTATCAGTCTAGAGTCACTACCACACTTCTTGTTCAGGAACCCACCATCTGTTACCTCAGTCCTCAAACTAGTCTTCCAACCAACAGTTTTACATATCACTTCCCTAAAAAATACAAATCTACCCCTGGCCACTCAAAGACTTATAGGTTTCTAGCAGCCAAATGCGTACAGAAGACTGTCTAAACATCTTAGTGTAGCACACAAGGCTTTTCTAGATCTGTACCAAATCAGATTTCTTAGAATCACCTGAACAGTACTCAAAATTCACTCCATTTACTCTAAATTGATTACCCTGAGCCACCTAATAACTTTTCATGCCTCTGTGCCTTCAGGCATTTTCTTTATTATTGTACTTTGCCCACTGTAGTGGGTTGAATAGTGTCCCCACACAATTCATGGCCACCCAGAAACTCACCACATGACCTTATTAGGAAATAGTGTCCTTGAAGATGTAATTAGCTAGGACTGGGATCACACTGGATTAGGGTGGGCCCTAAATCCAAAAAGAGTATCCTTATAAGAGACAGAGAAACAGAAGGAGGTGATGTGAAGGTGAAGACAGAGATTGAAGTGATGCCTCCACAAGTCATGGAAGGCCAAGACTTGCCAGGAATCACCAGAAGCAAGGAGAGGGGCATGGGATGGTTTATCTCTCAGAAACTCCAGAAGGGAACCAACTTTGCCAATATCTTGGTTGCAGACTTTTGGTCTCCTGAACTGTGAGAGAACAAATTTCTGTTGTTTTAAGCTACCCAGTTTGTTGTACTTTGTTATGGCAGTTCTAGAAAATGAATTCACTCAGTTATCCACTTGTCGAAATCCTACTTTAAACTTAAAAGATCTGGGCTCTTTCATTTCTCTCTCCTCATCTCCTATAGATTCATCCAAGCAGTAAGCTGTTGCTCCATCTTTGCTCCCACAGAAATATATTGAAGCTTATGTCTGTCACTGAGTTGCAAGGCTGTTGTCTATTTATGTCATTTCTCCTGTGGCACTGGGAGCATATCGAGATTGATTTCCAGTATTTAGTGGTGCTTGACATAATAGAAACTTTATGCTAACTTTAGCAACTTTATAGGTTGCTAAAAGTATAGGTTTTAAGAAATAACATAAGCCCTACAACTTACAAATTTTATGTTGTATTCAATACTGTCATTACAATGCTTATTACAGAAGTTCAGGGTAGAAAAAGCCCAACACCTTAAACCTAATTTCAGATTTTTTAACATGTAAATATAAAGCTTTTGAGAATAGCTTGGCAAAAGCATTTTTCAGCTGTATATGCATTTACATTAACCTGTTATCTAGGTTCAATTACTCTGTGCACACACTGTGAAAGTAGCTGAATCTCAGAAAATAACACCATCCTATATAAAATTAGGTTAGTCTGACAGACTTTTAGTGTAATAGTAAACAGTGGTGCTAAAGCTTTCAGAGACGTAACCTGAAAACAAAATTAGTATGCAGAAAAAATATGGAGTCTAAAATTCATGAAATATACTTCTCTTATAGTTCACAAATGAGGATTTATAATTCATACGGTTCAATGATCAGGACTAGCGTTCTTCTAGGTTGTCAACTGTTTAACGTTTGGATGGCTGAATCAATTTCGTGACTTCACCTATGGTTTAATTTCCCAAATTTAAAAGCACAATATAGTGGAATAAAGAGTAGAATAAAGATGATGACAATATATGCTTCTCTAGAAGTACTTTAGTTTCATGAAATGTTGAAATGGTTGTACAGTGCAAGGGTGTTCAGAAGATGTTCATGAACAGATTTTTGCACAATCAAGGGTTCAATGTGGTTTGTGTTGCATCCATGCAAAAGGCGTAATTATGATTTTACTGTCAAGTTATGAAATATTTATCATTGTATTAACATCTATCATATTACAAACCACATTTTATAATATAAGCAATGTAAAATTGCTTACACTGTAAAAACAATGGTAATAGTGATATTTTTTCTCCACTCCTGCAGACATAATTGCAGAATGGAAGCTTCTTCTACTAACATTTCAAACGCTTTTTAAGTATTCACATGATGATTCTGATATCTGTTTGATAAGTACAATGTCATGAAGAAAGTTTGAAGAATAATTTCTTTATAAGCTTACTTGGGAACCAGTATTTTATTACCTAATTAAATGTTTTTGTTAGAATATATATCATGAGAAAACTTTGTTCCATTTCCTGAGGAAAAAGCACCCCAAAATAGAATGCTGTTCATAAGAAATAACATTTTCTTCTTTTCATTTGCTTCCTTAACTGATCTATTGATAAAATAAATGCAAAGAATAATACACTAAGTTCTAAAATGAAAATAAGCAGCAGATATACAATTATACATCAAAAGATACCATAATATATGGTGTAAGGTATATACATGGTATCTTTTTAAAATTTTTATTTTATACTGGAGTATAGTTCATTAACAATGTTGTGTTAGTTTCAGGTGTACAGCAAAGTGATTCAATTACACATATATATGTATCTATTCTTTTTCATATTTTTTCCCATTTAGGTTATTACAGAATATTGAGCAAAATTCCCTATGTTATACAGTAGGTCCTGGTTGGTTACCTATTTTAAATATAGTAGTGTGTATATGTCAGTCTCAAACTCCCAATTTATCCCTCCCCATCACCTTTCCCCTTTGGTAACTGTTAAGTTTTTTTCCGAAGTCTGAGAGTCTGTTTTTGTTTTGAAAATAAGTTCATTTGTGTCTTTTTTTTCCTTAGATTCCACACATAAGCCATATCATATGATACTTGTCTTTCTCTGTCTGACTTGAAGTTCACTTAGTATGATAATCCCCAGGTCCATCCATGTTGCTGCAAATGCCATTATTTCATTCTTTTTAATGGCTGAGTAATATTCCACAGTATATATGTACCACATCTTCTTTATCCATTCCTCTGTCTGTGGACATTTAGCTTGCTTCCATTTCTTGGCTATTGTAAACAGCACTGCAATGAACACTGGGGTTCATGTATCCTTTCAAACCATGGTTTTCTCCAGATATATGCCCAGGAGTAGGATTTCTGGACCATATGGTAGCTCTACTTTTAGTCTTTTAAGGAACCTCCATACTATTCTCCAGAGTGGTTGTACCAATTTACATTCCCACCAACAGTGTAGGAGGATTCCCTTTTCTCCACACCCTCTCCGGTATTTATTGTTTGTAGACATTTTGATGATGTGATTCTGACTGGTGTGGTAATATCTCACTGTAGTTTTGATGTGCATTTCTCTAATAATTAGCAACATTCAGCATCTCTTCCATGTGTCTTTTGGCCATCTGTATGTCTTCTTTGTAGGAATCTCTGTTTAGGTCTTCTGCCCATTTTTTGAATGTTTGTTTGTTTTTTTGTTTTTTTATATTGAGCTGCATGAGCTGTTTGTAAATTTTGGAGATTAATCCCTAGTCGGTCACATCATTTGCAAATATTTGCTCCCATTCTGTGGGGATGTCTTTTCATTTTGTTTATGGTTTCCTTTGCTGTGCAAAAGCTTTTAAGTTTAATTAGGTCCCATTTATTTATTTTTGTTTTTATTTCCATTATTCTGGGACATGGATTGAAAAAGATATCGGTGTGATTTATGTCAAAGAGTGTTCTTCCTATGTTTTCCTCTAAGAGTTTTATAGTATCAGGTTTTACATTCAGGTCTTTAATCCATTTTGAGTTTACTGTTGTGTATGGTGTTAAAGAATGTAGTTTCATTTTTTTACATGTGGCTGTCCAGTTTTCCCAGCACCGTTTACTGAAGAGAGTGTCTTTTCTCCATTGTATAGTCTTGCCTCCTTTGTCATAGATTAATTGACCATAGATGCGTGGGTTTATTTCTGGGCTTCCTATCCTGTTCCACTGAACTATATTTCTGTTTTTGTGCCAGTACCATACTGTTTTGATGACTGTAGCTTTGTAGTATGCTCTCAACTCAGGGAGTCTGATTCCTCCAACTCCGTTTTTCTTTTTTAATATTACTTTGGCTATTCAGGGTCTTTTCTGTTTCCATACAAATTTTAAGATTCTTTTGTTCTAAATCTGCAAAACATTGCCATTGGTAATTTGATAGGGATTGCACTGAATCTGTAGATTGCCTTGGGTAGTACAGTCATTTTGACAGTATTGATTCTTCTGATGCAAGAACATGGTATATTGTGCCAGCTGTTTGCATCATCTTTGATTTCTTTCATTAGTGTCTTATAGTTTTTGGAGTACAGGTCTTTTGCCCCCCTAGGTAGGTTTATTCCTAGGTATTTTATTCTTTTTGATACGATGGTCAATGGGATTGTTTCCTTAATTTCTCTTTCTGATCTTTTGTTGTTAGTGTATAGAAATGCAACAGATTTTGGTGTATTAATTTTGTATCCGGAAACTTTACTGAATTCATTGATGAGCTCTGGTAGCATCTATATTTCCTGTGTATAGTATCATGTCATCTGCAGTGACAGTTTAACTTCTTTTCCAGTTTGGATTCCTTTTATTTCTTTTTCTTCTCTGATTGCCGTAGCTAGGACTTCCAAAACTATGTTGAATAAAAGTGGCTAGAGTGGACATCCTTGTCTTGTTCCTGATCTTAGAGGAAATGCTTTCAGTTTTTCACCACTGAGAATGGTGTTTGCTGTGGGTCTGTCATATATGGTCTTTATTATGTTGAAGTATGTTCCCTCTATGCCCACTTTCTGGAGAGTTATCATAAATGGGTGTTGAATTTTGTCAAAAGCTTTTTCTACATCTATTGAGATGATCATATGGTTTTTGTTCTTTAATTTGTTAATATGGTATATCACATTGATTGATTTGCATATATTGAAGAATCCTTGCATCCCTGGGATAAATCCCACTTGATCATGGTGTATGATCCTTTTAATGTGTTGTTGGATTCTGTTTGTTGGTATTTTGTTGAGGAATTTTGCATCTATGTTCATCAGTGATATTGGTCTATAATTTTCTTTATTGTAGTATCTTTGCCTGATTTTGGTATCAGGGTGATGGTGGCCTCATAGAATGAGTTTGGGAGTTTTCCTTCCTCTGCAATTTTTTGGAAGAGTTTGAGAAGGATGGGTGTTAGCTCTTCACTAAATGTTGGATAGAATTCACCTGTGAAGCCATCTGGTCCTGGACTTCTGTTTATTGGAAGATTTTTAATTGCAGTTTCAATGTCATTACTTGTGATTGGTCTATTTATATTTTCTATTTCTTTCTGGTTCAGTCTTGGAAGGTTGTACCTTTCTTAGAATTTGTGCATTTCTTCCAGGTTGTCCATTTTATTGGCATATAGTTGCTTGTAATAGTCTCATGATCCTTTGTATTTCTGTGGTGTCAGTTCCAACTTCTCCTTTATCATTTCTAATTTTATTGATTTTAGCTCTCTCCCTTTTCTTGATGAGACTGGCTAAAGTTTTATCAATTTTGCTTATCTTTTTTTTTTTTTTAAAAGCTTTAGTTTCATTGTTCTTTTCTATTTTCTTTGTCTCTTTCACTTATTTCTGCTCTGATCCTTATGATTTCTTTCCTTCTACTAACTTTGGATTTTCTTTGTTCTTTCTCTAGTTGCTTTAAGTGTAAGGTTAGGTTGTTTACTTGAGATTTTTCTTATTTCCTGAGGTAAGATTGTATTGCTATAAGCTTCCCTCTTAGAACTGCTTTTGCTGCTTCCCATAGGTTTTGGATCATTGTGCTTTCATTTTCATTTGTCTCTAGGTATTTTTTGATTTCCTCTTTATTTCTTCAGTGATCCATTGGTTGTTTAGTAGAATACTGTTTAGCCTCCACGTGTTTGTTTTTTATAGTTTTTGTTCTTGCAGTTGATTTCTAATCTCATAGCATTGTGGTCAGAAAAAAAGCCTGATATGATTTCAATTTCCGTAAATTTACCGAGGTTCGCTTTGTGGTCCAGCATGTGATCAATCCTGGAGAATGTTCCATGTGCACTTGAAAAGAATACGTATTCTGCTTCTTTTGGATGGAATACTCTGTAAATGTCAATTAAGTCCACAGGAGACCCTCCAATAGCAGCAGGTAGTTCTGTCCCAGGCTCTTGTTAGTTCATTGCTGTTTCCCTTGGGTCCTGGTGCACACAAGACCTTGTGTGTGCTCTCCAAGAGTGGAGTTTCAGCTCTGTGAAATTCCTTCAATCAAACCCCACTGGACTTCAAAGCCAGATTCTCTGGGGGCTCCTTCCTCCATTGTCAGACCCGCCAGGCTGACACTGGAATTTTCACTCCAGTGGGAGAACCTCTGTGATATAATTATTTTCCAGTTTGTGGGTCACCCACCTGGTGGGTATGTGACTTGATTTTATCGCAATTGTGTCCCTCCTACTGTCTCATTGTGACTTGTCTTTAGATGTAGGATATCTTTTTAGTAGGTTCCAGCATTTTTTGTCAATGGTTGTTTAGCAGTTAGTTGCGATTTTGGTGGGTTTTTTTGTAAGAAGAGGTGAGTTCATGTCCTTCTACTCCACCATCTTGTCCTTATCAGCTATGTAGTATCTTTTAATAGTCATCCCTGATGTCCTGAAAATTCAGAGGCACACTGTGTACTCCTATGCTCAGTCAGGGGAATTGAGACAATAGGAGGGTGGGTAATGCTCCTGTCTCTAGATGAGAATCCAGTTCAATTAGGTACAAAAGATAACTATTTCTGTTAGACTCAGTACTGAAATCTGGGAGAGATTCAACCATGTACAATATGAGCATCTGAAAAAAGTGTACTTAATTGTCATCTAAAATTTAAGTTAATGACATCTAAGAAGACAGATAGTAGGCAATGGAATGCCTTGAAGTTCATCTCTATGGAGTCACAGCACGGGGATTCAAGCTTTATGAGTAAGAAAGGGCATATGGAGTTTTATCTGATTATAAATAAGATGTGGAACACGACAAAGGGGATGAAAGCAGAAAGAGAAGCTATAATATCTAAGAAATATGACTGACTGAACATGACCCACCTGCCATCACCACTGGAGTGAAGCAGTACTACACAGAAGAGGCATGAAGACCTTGTTTTTCCTAATCTATCACACGGTCATGCTCAAGGAGGTTAGAGTGCAGTCTTCTGAGAAGGATTTATCAGAACAAGCTATCAACACTTGAAGGCAGTTTGGCAGTTCTATCATATTACCCCAAGAAATGGTTACATGAAGACTTTGTTCAACGTTTATGTAAATTAATATATATGGCAGTAGTGTTAGGTGATCAAATCTAATGTAACAAATATTCATCCTGATTTCTAAAAACAGTTTCACAAAAATGAATAAATTCTGGATTACTTTTCTACAACCATTTAAGAAGACTTCTTAAATATTAATGTTTAGAATATTTAAACATTAATAGTTTGCTTTTGTTGAAAGTAAATCTTTTGTTTTTTAAAACATATACACCGGGCTTCCCTGGTGGTGCAGTGGTTGAGAGTCCACCTGCCGATGCAGGATCTTCCTGGACTGGGTTCGTGCCCTGGTCCAGGAAGATCCCACATGCCACGGAGCGGCTAGGCCCGTGAGCCATGGCCGCTGAGCCTGCGCACCTGGAGCCTGTTGTTCTGCAACGGGAGAGGCCACAACAGTGAGAGGCCCGCGTACTGCAAAAAAAAAAAAAAAAAAAAAAACCCAAAAACCAAAAAAAAAAAAAAAAAAAAATACACCACCATGAAGCTCTACTCACCATAAAAGCCAAAGAAAATATTCCAGCAGTATTGCTTTTTACCATAAAAATACTGTCTCTGCCCTCCTTCTTTGGAATAATTATTTTGATGATTATGGCTCTAATCCCTGCCTCTAAGAAGTAATGCATGATTCTGAGAAAAAAATCATGCAACCAGGGCATTTTAAATGATCTCTGGAGAGATGGGTCATGAAAATATAAAGATGTAAATAATACACTAATGAAATAAAGCCATAAACTGTGAGCTGCCAACTTGCTATGTGGCTTTGGGCAGATTATTTAACGTCTTTGGTTCCCAGATTCTTACCTAAAATTTAAATGACTGGAGTAAGGATTCTTCCCATTACACAATTCTATGGTAAAAGAGTTAAATCACATAGGAACAATGTTCATTCTCTCTATTCCTAAGCATCATAAATCTGCAAAAGAAAAAGAGAAGGATGGAGGATGAGAGGAAGAAGGACAGACTGGGATAGAGGGTGAGTGTGGTAAGAAAAAGGAAGGAGCAAAGGGGAAGAGGAAGGAAAGGAAAGGAAACTTCCTCTAGCTGGCATTCATGCCTACCTTGGTACTGTTCTTAGAGTGTTTCTGAATGAAGGCACACCATTTGTGATGGGGAAATTGATTGTTGGTGTCCTACATGCTGCAGAACATTTTGCTTTTCTGATCCCTAGTCACTGTGAAACCAAAAATTCCACCCTATACTTCCAAAGTGCACTTCTGTGTGGGGAAGGAGGACACATTTCTGCATGTGTCTTGTGGAGGACCAATATTAGAATCCACTTTATTAGTAGCCCTAAAGTGAATGAAAACTAAGAACCAGTAACGCTGCATGGCTGTCTTTTCAAAAAAAGTGATTCTTTTAAAATGTCAGTTCATCTCACTCCTCTGCTTAATATCCTCCAGTGGCTTCCACCCCACTTAGATGGAAGTCCAAAGTCCTCGCCATGGCTCACATATCCCTACAAGGGTACGTACAAGGTCTGCGAGCCAACCCACACCACCAGCCCTACCCCTGCTATCATGCCAACCTCAGCCATCATGCTCTCCTTCACTCTCATCACTATAACTGCACTGGCTTCCTCGCTAGTCCAGAAAAATGTTAAACATGTTTCCACCCCAGGGCCTTTATATTTGCCATTCCTCCTTCCAGGTATTAGTATAAATCACTTTCTCACTTCCTTCAGGTCTCTGCTTAAATGACCCCTTTTCAGACAGGCCTTCTCAGAATGTTATGTAAAAAAGCATTCCCCCCACACTCCTATTGCTTGGCTTTATTTTTCTCAAAGGGCTTATTACCACCTGACACATTTGCTTTTTACTCTCTGTTTCCCCCAACTACGTGGAAAGCTTTTAGAGGTCAGGAGCTTCATCTATTTTGTTCACCCCTTAACTGTAGTGAGCAGCCAAGATCACTTAGCAGCCTGACTAGAATAGTATTAGTAGACACTTTAAACTTCTGTTGAATGAACAAGTGAACAAATGAGGCTGCCAAAAACTTATTTTCAGTATCACTAATATAAAATACACAATGTTAAAAACAAAAATGAAACTTCAAACTCTCCAAGTCAAGTGCAACCCACAGTATGCGAAATTTAAAGAAATTCCCATTTAAAATAGATCAGAAAAAGAATGAGTAGTGTAGGGTAGTTGGAATACATTATTTATTTTAACCTCTATTTCCATTGTACTATATCCTTTAATTAATTAATTAGGCTCCAGTCACATATCTCTTTAAAGTTTACAGCTATACTAGTGTCCCCTGCTATTTCTTCTACAAAGTCCTTGAATTCAAAAAGAGTTTAGAAAGATGCTTCCTTCCCTAATAACAGCAAGCCAAGCAGAGAGTGACATTTTGCCACCATTTGGGGAATCAACAAGCAAGAATCTCAGCAGTTCCTACCAGTACTAGGGTCTGAATGGAGCAAAAATAACAAGAGCATCAGTGCTCCTGGCTTTGCACAGCTGTTTTCAAAGAAGGACTAGCAGAGTCAGATGTGTGGTATCTCTCCCTGCCTAAGAGTTAATCATCGAAGAACAGAGATTTCTTTAAAAATATAAGAAAACCAAATACCGTCTATTCATTTGGGCTTCTATTGACAATGCTTTCTAATCTCTCTTTCTCAAACCACTAACTCTTTGAGGGGGCATTCCTTCAGAAATACAACTAGATTTTCTCTTTCAACTTGCAGAAGCATGGTTTTTTCTTACACCAACTCATTACAAAAATGTCAATGCACTTTTAGATGGTACAGATCTGAAGCAAAGAGTAGCTATTCTCTTTTCAGTTAGTAACTAGGGACAGTGTACTTCCAAGTATCATGCACATAAACAGGTAGTTTCAACTCATATCTCTGGAACCCCATTACCTGTCATCCTCAACTGTCGTTAGTAATGGTGAAACCAAATGAGCCGTGAGTTTAAGTGTGATGAAGCTGTTAGAAAGCTCTGAAAAAGTTAGTTTTGTTTTTGTTCTTTGAGTATGTAAGTCTGGTAACGCAGAAATAAATACTTCTCCTCCTCCCTGTTCAGAACATATCTAAAGAATAATATGCAAACTTGAACACTGCAGTTAAGAGCAGCACTGACAAACGAGAGTAAAACAGAGGACAGTAATTAGGACAGTGAGGACTTACACTCTGCCCCATGGTAACAGTTGAAGGAACTGGAAATAGGTTGCCTAGAAAAGAGTCCAGAATGATAACCCACCTCACGTTTGTTCAGCTGATATACAGAACTTAGAAGGCACTTATTCTATGAGATTTCAGCAGGTGGGGTGGTGAGTACTAGTATTAGGTATTTCAAAGGAGCAGTCTTCAAACCAATATAAGAAATACCTTCCCAACAAATAAAGCTAAAATTGGCTGTCTCATGAGAAATCTAAGTTCCCTCTCATCTAAATTGTTTAAGAAGAGGCTCAAAAACTATGATTTAATATGGATCTTATAAAAGGGATTCTTAGAGGATTCTGGCCTTGATAAACTTCTAGAATAACTTCCATCTATAAGATCTATAAAAAGTCTGAAAATTAAATGCCAAACTGAAAAGTCTACAAAAATAAGCCCCATCAGCCCCTGAAAACAAAATCCCTTTATTTTCACTCCAAATATACCATATTGATTCCTTATCTAATGGTTCTTCCGGTCTCATCACATCACTATTACTGTGGTTGCAGCCTTAATAACTTGAAATTCATCAACAAACTTTTAACTTATCCCTGAGAACTGAGACCATCTGTGTCAACATGACTTAGTAGTTTGTTCAAAGAAATCTTTGCCTGGCAAAGATAAGACTATAAACCAAAAAAACAACCTCACTGTTTGCTTCAGGTAGTTCTTACAGATCAATTTATCAGAGACAATAGTCTGCACACCTGAATGAACAGCTTAAAGATTTTCACTTCTAATTAATGCACAGGAATCTCTTGCATTCCTATACACTATTAATGAAAAATCTGAAAGAGAAAATAAACACTCCCATTTACCACTGCAACAAAAAGAATAAAATACCTAGGAATAAACCTACCTAAGGAGAGAAAAGACCTGTATTCAGAAAACTATAAGACACTGATGAAAGAAATTAAAGATGATACAAACAGATGAAGGAGATATACCATGTTCTTGGATTGGAAGAATCAACACTGTGAAAATGACTATACTACCCAAAGCAATCTACAGATTCAATGCAATCCCTATCAAACTACCACTGGCATTTTTCACAGAACTAGAACAAAAAATTTCACAATTTGTATGGAAACACAAAAGACCCCGAATAGCCAAAGCAATCTTGAGAACGAAAAATGGAGCTGGAGGAATCAGGCTCCCTGACTTCAGACTATACTACAAAGCTACAGTAATCAAGACAGTATGGTACTGGCACAAAAACAGAAAGATAGATCAATGGAACAGGATAGAAAGCCCAGAGTTAAACCCACGGACATATGGTCACCTTATCTTTGATAAAGGAGGCAGGAATGTACAGTGGAGAAAGGACAGTCTCTTCAATAAGTGGTGCTGGGAAAACTGGATAGGGACATGTAAAAGTATGAGATTAGATCACTCCCTAACACCATACACAAAAATAAGCTCAAAATGGATTAAAGACCTAAATGTAAGGCCAGACACTATCAAACTCTTAGAGGAAAACATAGGCAGAACACTCTATGACATAAATCACAGCAAGATCCTTTTTGACCCACCTCCTAGAGAAATGGAAATAAAGACAAAAATAAACACATGGGACCTAATGAAACTTAAAAGCTTTTGCACAGCAAAGGAAACCATAAACAAGACCAAAAGACAACCCTCAGAATGGGAGAAAATATTTGCAAATGAAGCAACTGACAAAGGATTAATCTCCAAAATTTACAAGCAGCTCATGTGGCTCAATAACAAAAAAACAAAGAACCCAATCCAAAAATGGGCAGAAGACCTAAATAGACATTTTTCCACAGAAGATATACAGACTGCCAACAAACACATGAAAGGATGCTCAACATCTTTACTCATTAGAGAAATGCAAATCAAAACTACAATGAGATATCATCTCACACCAGTCAGAATGGCCATCATCAAAAAATCTAGAAACAATAAATGCTGGAGAGGGTGTGGAAAAAAGGGAACACTCTTGCACTGCTGGTGGGAATGTGAATTGGTACAGCCGCTATGGAGAACGGTATGGAGGTTCCTTCAAAAACTACAAATAGAACTACCATATGACCCAGCAATCCCACTACTGGGCATATACCCTGAGAAAACCATAATTCAAAAAGAGACATGTACCAAAATGTTCATAGCAGCCCTATTTACAATAGCCCGGAGATGGAAACAACCTAAGTGTCCATCATCGGATGAATGGATAAAGAAGATGTGGCACATATATACAATGGAATATTACTCAGCCATAAAAAGAAATGAAATTGAGCTATTTGTAATGAGGTGGATAGACCTAGAGTCTGTCATACAGAGTGAAGTAAGTCAGAAAGAGAAAGACAAATACTGTATGCTAACACATATATATGGAATTTAAGAAAAAAAAAATGTCATGAAGAACATAGGGGTAAGACAGGAATAAAGACACAGACCTACTAGAGAATGGACTTGAGGATATGGGGAGGGGGAAGGGTAAGCTGTGACAAAGTGAAAGAGCGGCATGGACATATATACACTACCAAACGTGAGGTAGATAGCTAGTGGGAAGCAGCCGCATAGCACAGGGAGATCAGCTCGGTACTTTGTGACCGCCTGGAGGGGTGGGATAGGGAGGGTGGGAGGGAGACGCAAAAGGGAGGGGATATGGAAACATATGTATATGTATAACTGATTAAATTTGTTATAAAGCAAAAAAATAAAATAAAATAAATTAAAAAAAAAAAAAAAAAAAATAAGCCCCATCAGCCCCTGAAAACAAAATCCCTTTATTTTCACTCCAAATATACCATATTGATTCCTTATCTAATGGTTCTTCCGGTCTCATCACATCACTATTACTGTGGTTGCAGCCTTAATAACTTGAAATTCATCAACAAACTTTTAACTTATCCCTGAGAACTGAGACCATCTGTGTCAACATGACTTAGTAGTTTGTTCAAAGAAATCTTTGCCTGGCAAAGATAAGACTATAAACCAAAAAAACAACCTCACTGTTTGCTTCAGGTAGTTCTTACAGATCAATTTATCAGAGACAATAGTCTGCACACCTGAATGAACAGCTTAAAGATTTTCACTTCTAATTAATGCACAGGAATCTCTTGCATTCCTATACACTATTAATGAAAAATCTGAAAGAGAAAATAAACACTCCCATTTACCACTGCAACAAAAAGAATAAAATACCTAGGAATAAACCTACCTAAGGAGAGAAAAGACCTGTATTCAGAAAACTATAAGACACTGATGAAAGAAATTAAAGATGATACAAACAGATGAAGGAGATATACCATGTTCTTGGATTGGAAGAATCAACACTGTGAAAATGACTATACTACCCAAAGCAATCTACAGATTCAATGCAATCCCTATCAAACTACCACTGGCATTTTTCACAGAACTAGAACAAAAAATTTCACAATTTGTATGGAAACACAAAAGACCCCGAATAGCCAAAGAAATCCTGAGAAAGAAAAACGGAGCTGGGGGAATCAGGCTCCCTGACTTTAGACTATACTACAAAGCTACAGTAATCAAGACAGTATGGTACTGGCACAAAAACAGAAATATACATCAGTGGAACAGGATAGAAAGCCCAGAGATAAACTCATGCACATATGGTCACCTTTGATAAAGGAAGCAAGAATATACAATGGAGAAAAGACAGCCTCTTCAACAAGTGGTGCTGGGAAAACTGGACAGCTACATGTAAAAGAATGAAATTAGAACACTTCCTAACACCATACACAAAAATAAACTCCAAATGGATTAAAGACCTAAATGTAAGGCCAGGCACTATAAAACTCTTAGAGGAAAACATAGGCAGAACACTCTATGGCATAAATCACAGCAAGATCCTTTTTGACCCATCTCCTAGAGAAATGGAAATAAAAATAAAATCAAAAATGGGAGCTAATGAAACTTAAAAGCTTTTGCACAGCAAAGGAAACCATAAACAAGAGAAAAAGACAACCCTTAGAATGGGATAAAATATTTGCAAATGAAACAACTGACAAAGGATTAATCTCCAAAATTTATAAACAGCTCATGCAGCTCAATATCCAAAAACCAAATAATCAAATGCAAAAATGGGCAGAAGACCTAAATAGACATTTCTCCAAAGAAGATATACAGATTGCCAACAAACGTATGAAAGGATGCTCAACATCATTAATCATTAGAGAAATGCAAATCAAAACTACAATGAGGTATCACCTCACATGGGTCAGAATGGCCAACATCAAAAAATCTACAAACAATAAGTGCTGGAGAGGGTGTGGAGGAAAGGGAACCGTCTTGCACTGTTGGTGGGAATGTACATTGATACAGCCACTATGGAAAACACTATGGAGGTTCCTTAAAAAACTAAAAATAGAATTACCATATGATCCAGCAATCCCACTCCTGGGCATATACCCTGAGAAAACAGTAATTCAGAAAGAGTCATGTACCACAATGTTCACTGCAGCACTATACAGTAGCCAGGACATGGAAGCAACCTAAGTGTCCATTGACAGATGAATGGATAAAGAAGATGTGGTACCTATATACAATGGAATATTACTCAGCCATAAAAAGAAATGAAATTGAGTTATTTGTAGTGAAGTGGGTGGACCTAGAGTCTGTCACACAGAGTGAAGTAAGTCAGAAAGAGAAAAACAAACACTGTATGCTAACATATATATATGGAATCTAAAAAAAAAGGTTCTGAAGAACCTAGGGGCAGGACAGGAATAAAGACACAGATATAGAGGAAAGACTTGAGGACATGGGGAGGGGGAAGGGTAAGCTGGGACGAAGTGAGAGCATGGCATTGACACATATACACTACCAAATGTAAAATAGCTAGCTAGTGGGAAGTAGCCGCATAGCACAGGGAGATCAGCTCGGTGCTTTGTGACCACCTAGAGGGGTGGTATAGGGAGAGTGGGAGGGAGACGTAAGAGGGAAGGGATATGGGGATATAGGGATATATGTATATGTAGAGCTGATTCACTTTGTTATACAGCAGAAACAGAACATTGTAAAGCAATTATAATCCAATAAAGATGTTAAAAAAATTTAAGATTTTCACCTCTACGTGTCCAAGTAACCTAAACTATTCTGTAAAAAATTTGGCTAATTCAAATCAGCCACCTGCCTGGAAAAGCCCACCCTAAACCATTTGAGTTCATATCGCAAGACCCTATAAATAGCCTACTTCTATTTCCTACTTCCGAGATACTGCAAAGGGATTCTAACTGCAGCAAGTTCTAATACATTTAGCTTTGCTTTATTTAAACGGTTTTCTGATGACACTGTGGAGGGTTATACATTTCCATGCACCAACCATCCCTTCACCCCCAAAACACCTACTGTACAACTAACTTCCTTCTTAAAACATTACTTTTTTAATAAACAATTTATTTATTTTGGCTGTGTTGGGTCTTTGTTGCTGCGTGTAGGCTTTCTCTAGTTGCATTGAGCAGGGGCTACTCTTTGTTGCGGTGCACGGGCTTCTCTTGTTGCAGAGCAGGGTCTCTAGGTGCACGGGCTTCAGTAGTTGTCGCATGCGGGCTCAGTATTTGTGGCTCGCAGGCTCTAGAGCGCAGGGTCAGTAGTTGTGGCACACAGGCTTAGTTGCTCCCCGGCATGTGGGATCTTCCCGGACCAGGGCTCGAACCCGTGTCCCCTGCATTGGCAGGTGGATTCTTAACCACTGTGCCACCAGGGAAGTCCCTAAAACATTACTTTTAATATATTGTTCTATGGCTTAAAAATTTTAATAGTAAATCTATACATACACACACACACACAGACACTCATAAATCATCTTCAATCTCAAAAACACTGTTAAGTAAAACTATATATATTACAGATATATACTCTGTAATTTTTTTTCTTAAATTTTTGAGCACAGGCAAATTAATCTATGGCAATGGAAATCAGAACAGTGGAATCCTATGAGGGAGTGGGGTGTAAATGGAAGCAGGCCTGAAGAAACCCATGGGGGGATGCCAATAGTCTATATTTTGATTGTTACAGGAATATATACATGTGTGAAAGCTTATCAAGTTGTACATTTAAGATCTGTAAATTACATTGTACACTTTACTTCCATAAAAAATTTGTAAAAGTCAATTTTAAAACTTGTGGTTATGGACAAGATGGAATGGACGTATTTCTCCTCATTCCTCGTGCTAACTACTGCCCCAAACCCTGGATGTTACTTATATATAAAACAAACTTAAGAAGACTCTGAAAGGTAGGGAGAAGAACATATACAGGCTAGGGACCTCAGGAACCAAAGAACAATACACAAGCTCCTTGGGGTTTCTTTGTACTTCTTACGTCCTGGAGTGCATGATACTGGAGAAGCCCAGAAGCAAGAAAATATTAATGGCCCAGACAGAACAATAGCCTGCTCTTTCTAGAGAAACAAAACAAAACAAGAACCAGGAAAGGGGCAGCCTCACAGTGCAAAGTCATTTAGACAGACATTCTCACGCCATGTCACACCACGCTTTCTGCACATCCTCCCGTGATTTCCTACTGCTCTTATGATTAAGAACAAATAACCACAAGGCTTTTAAGGTCCTTCATGATACAGCACAAAGGTATCTTTATAGCCTCAGTTCTCAACATTCACAGACACTAATCACATCAAATTAATTTCTCTTCTCTGAATAAGGCATATGGCCTTTGTTCACCCTGTCCTCTCTATCTTGAATATATTTTCCACTTGTCCTTTAACTGACAGAATTTTATTTTTCCTACAGTACTCAGCCTGAGGGGAAAGGTCTGTCATTCCTTCTTACTCTCTGCTCACATATCACTTTGCCTTTATCATGATTATAGCTCTTGTCACACTGTATACAAAATGGGCTCTATATTTTCCTGCATCCTTGACTAAACTGTGAAACTCGAGAATGCAAGAATTAAGCCCAGAATATTGTTACAATGCCAGAGCAACAGAGTGAAAAGCACACAGTAGTTATTGGCTGAACTGAACTGAAATGACTGAAATGTAAATATTTCTGTGGTATCGCATTGATAACTTCAATTTTTTCTGGCTCAGTGCCACTGGTTTCCTAGACTTCGAGTTTATTTGGATCTGAGTGGATTTGGATACTTAAAATACCATCACCTAGGCTTATTGCTGTCACTTCAATCTTGTCCTTTTTTTTTTTTTTGATCTCAGGAACATGCAAAGGACAGGTATTCGATTTCTACAACTGATACTGGATTCTATTAAATTGTACACTATAAGTAGATTGTGATGTAGAATGCCCTTTATGCTGACCCAAATCCTGCTTATAAAGAATGAGCTGGGATGATCTTTTATATGGGCTTTGTTGTTTGTGTAACTCTTGCTTGTATGCTATTTGTTGCAAGGACAGCCATTTGGTAAAGAAAAAACAAACACCTATTTTATAAGTTCTATTTCCCCTCTAAGTGCTTATAAAACACAGAATTAGCTTTTCCTACTGTGTTAGTTACTGACTAATAGAAAGTCTATACTCTGAAAACCGCACTAAATCTAACAAGCCACAAAGTATTCCAGTGATGGGTCACACTAGTCCAAGACAGGGAAAAAAGCCATGATTATCACTATATAAAATTCATTAGAAAATCCAACCATAATTAACAAGGAAGTAAGTTTCATTCTGAATTTAATCTTCTTTCTGGAGTAAGTAGCACTTTAAGTATTTTCTCTGCAGTATTTTTTCCAGCTTTACTGAGATATTAATTGACATATAACATTGTATAAGTTTTAAGATGTTCAACCTGTTGATTTGATACACTTATACTGAAAAATGATTAACAGTATAGCATTAGCTAAAACTCCATCACATCACATAATTACCATTTCTTCTCTATGGTGAGAACATTTATGATCTACTTTCTTTGCAATATTTAATTATATAATACAGTATTGTTAACTATGTTCATTTCACTCTGCTGTAAATCATATCCCCAGGATATAAGATGTTCTTATAAGGTAGACATATACGATACATACCTTATAACTGAAAGTTTATAACCTTTGACCAGTATCTCCATACTTCTCCCACCTTCAAGCCCTGGTAACCACCACTCTACTCTGTTTCTCTAGGTTTGGCTTTTTTAGATTCCACATATATGTTATACCATACTGTATTTGTCTTTATTTGTCTGGCTTACTGCACTAAGCGTTGTACCCTCAAGGTTAATTCAGGTTTTCAAAAGTGGCAGGATGTTCTCATGGCAGAATACTATTCCATTTATATATATATCACATTTTATTTATCCATGCATCCACTGACATACATGCAGGTTGTTTCCCTATCTAGGCTTTTGCAGATGTATACCCAGAAGTGAAGTTGTTGGATCATATGGTAGTTCTGTTTTTCATTTTTTGAGGAAACCCCATACTGTTTTCCATAGTGGCTGCACCAATTTACATCCCCACCGAAAGTACACGAGGATGCCTTTTTCTCCACATACCTCGCCAACAACTTACCTCTTTTATTTCTGATGATAGCTATTCTGACAGGTGTGAGGTAATATCTCATCGTGGTTTTGATTTGCATTCCCCTGATGAGTAGTGATACTGAGCCATCTGTTCACGTACCTTTAGGTCATTTGCATGCCGTCTTTGGAAAAATGTCTATTCAGTTCCTCTGCTCATTTTTAAATCAGGTTGTTTATGTTTTTGCTGTTAAGTTGTATGAATTCTTTATACATTTTGGACATTAACACCTTATTGGATATAGAATTTGCAAATATTTTTCCCATTCTGTCGGTTGTCTTTCCATTTTATTGATGATTTCTTTTGCTGTGCAGAAACTCTTTAGTTTGATGCAGTCCCACTTACTCTGCTTTTGTTTCTTGTGATTTTGGTATTACATCCAGAAAATCATTGCAAAGATCATTGTCAAGGATCTTTTTCCCAGTGTTTATTCTAGGAGTTTTATGGCTTCAGGCCTTAGGTTTAAGTCTTTAATCTGCCTCAAGTTAATTTTTGTGAGTGGTGTAAGAAAGGGGTCCAATTTCATTTTTTTGCCTGTGCTTATCTAGTTTTTCCAACACCATTTATTGAAGAAAATATCCGTTCCCCTCTGAGTATTCTTGGGTCCCTTGTCAAATGTTAGCTGCTCGTATTTGCAGGGTTTTATTTACGGGCTCTCAAATTCTATTCTATTGATCTATGTGTCTATTTTTATGCCAGTATCACACTGGCATACAATTACTATAGCTCTGTAGTATAGTGTGAAATCAGGAAGTGTGACGTCTCCTGTTTTGTTCTCCTTTCTCAGAATTGCTTTGGCTATTCAGGGTCTTTCACAGTTCCACATAAATTTTAGGATTTTTCTATTTTGTAAAAAATGACATTGAAATTTTAAAAGGTATTGCATTGACTCTATAGATGGCCTTGGATAGTATGGACATTGTAATATTAATTCTTCTGGTCCATGGCCATGGAACATCTATTTATTATGCTTTCTTCAATTTCTTTCATCAACATCTTCAGTTTTCAGTATACAGTGTATATAGATCTTTCATCTCTTTGGTTAAATTTATTCACAAATGTTTTTGATAGTATTGTTAATAGGATTATTTTTTTTTCTCAGATATTTTATTGTGAATATATAGAAATGCAACTGATTTTTCTACGTTTATTTTCTATCCTGCAGTTATACTGAATTTGTTGATTAGTTATAACAGTTTTTTGGCAGAGTCATTAGTATTTTCTGTACATTTTCTATACATTTTCATACCATTGACAAAGAGTTTTACTTCCTCCTTTCTGATTTGGATGCTTTTATATTTCCCTTTCTTGACTGATTACTCTGGCTAGGCCTTCCAGTACTACACTGAACAGGAGTGATGAGAGTGGGCACCCTCGTCTTGCTCCTGATCTTAGAGAAAAAGCTTTGAATATCTCACTGTTGAGTACAATACTGGTTAGTAGTCATATGTGACCTTTTCCAGTTATTGATTAATAGTTTCACAGCACTGTAGTCAGAAAAGATACTTCGTATGATTTCAATATTCTTAAATTAGCAAAGACTAGTTTTGTGATGTATCATATGGTCTCTCCTGGAGAATGTTCCATGTGTGCTTGACAAGAATGTGTATTCTACTGCTGTTGGATGGAATGTTCTATGTCTGTTAGGTCCATTTGGTCTAATGTATGGCTCAAGCCCAATGTTCCCTTCCTGATTTTCTGTCTGGATGATCTATCCACTGTTGAAAGTGGGGTACTGAAGTCCCCTACTATTACTGTACTTTTGTCTACTTCTTCCTTCAGATCTGTTTACTATATACTTCTTCAAATATTAGTAAACTAATGATCCCCTTATCATCATATTGATATACTTTCTTGTCTCTTGTTACTGTTTTTGGCTTAAAGTCTATTTTGTCTGATATAACTATCCCTGTTCTCTTTTGCCTTCTAATTTCATGCTATACCTTTTATCCATCCCTTCATGCTTAGCCTGTGTCCTTAAAGCTAAAGTGCATCTTTTGTAGGCTGCATATAGTTGGTGTTTTATTTTAACCATGCAGCCACTCGATGCTTTTTGATTATTCAGTACATTTATATTAAAAATAATTATTTGATAGGTAAGGACTCACTAATGTCATCTTCCTGTTTTCTGGCTGTTTTGTTGTTTCTTTGTTCTTTTCTTTGTCTTGCTGCCTTCCTTTGTGAATTGATGATTTTCCATAATGATATGCTTTGATTCCCTTCTCTTTATCTTTTGTAAATCTACTGTAGGTTTTTCCTTTCTGGTTACCATGAGGCTTATAGAAAACATTATATATATATATATATATATATATATATATATATAAAATTATATATATATGTCCATTTTACACTGATGACAATTTTACTTTGATCACATACAAAAACTCTAATCTTTTACTCCCCCTTTTGTTTTTGATGTCACATTTACATCTTTTTATATTATTTATACATTAACAAATTGTTAAAGCTATAGCTTTTTTTTTTTTTTTTTTTTTGGGTACATGGGCCTCTCCCGTTGCGGAGCACAGGCTCTGGACGCGCAGGCTCAGCGGCCATGGCTCATGGGCCCAGCCGCTCCTCAGCATGTGGGATCCTCCCAGACCGGGGCACAAACCCGTGTCCCCTGTATCAGCAGACGGACTGTCAACCACTGGGCCACCAGGGAAGCCCGCTATAGCTATTTTTAATACTCTTGTCCTTTAACCTTTATACTAAAGTATCTAACACATCACCATATTACTGTGTTATTCTGAATCTGACTATAACTTTTACCAATGTGTTGTACGTTTGCATGTTACTAATTAGTGTTCTTTTGGCAAAGCTTGATGAACTCCTCTCAGTATTTCTGTAAGGTAGGTCTAGGGATGATCAATGCCCTGAATTGTTTATTAGGAAAAGTCTTTATCTTGCCTTCATTTATGAAAAACAACTTTGGGTGAAGTATTCTTGGTTGGCAGTTTCTTTCTTCTGCACTTTGAATATGTCACTCCTTTCTCTCCTGGGCTGCAAGGTCTTTGCTGACAAATCTCTGATAGTCTTCTGGGGCTTACCATGTATAAGAAAAATTATTTTCTTACTACTTTTAAAATTCTTTGTCTCCAATTTCAGATAGTTTTGTTACAATGCATCTTAGAGAAGATCTTTTAAATTGAAATTTTGGGTTTACCTATTAGCTGCAGAACTTGGAAGTCCAAATATCTCCCTATATTTGGGAAGTTCTAAGCCATCCTTTTTTTTTTTTTTTTTGGCCATGCTGCGTGGCTTGTGAGAGCTTAGTTCCCCAACCAGGGAACCTGAACCTGGACCCTCAGCAGTGAAAGCATGCAGTCGTTACCACTGGACTGCCAGGGAATTCCCTATTATTTCTTTAAATCAGCTTTCTATCCCTTTCTTCTCCTTCTGGGACTTCAGTGATGCACATACATCATTACTCTTCATGGTGTTACGTCAGTCCCATAAGTTCTTTATTCCCTTTCATTCTTTTTTCTTTTTGTTCCTCTGACTTGAAAATTAAAATTGATGTGCCTTCTAGCTCACTGATTCTTCTGTTTGGTCAAGTCTACATTTGAAGCTCTCTACTGAATTCTTCAGCACTGTATTCTTCAGCTCCAACCTTTCTGTTTGGTTCTATTTAATGTTTTCTATCTCACTGTTGAACTTCTATTTTGTTCTTGTATCATTTTCCTGGTATTGTTAAATTCTCTGTGTTCTCTTATAGCTCTTTGAGCATCTTTAGAGCAATTATTCTGAATTCTTTGTTGGCAATTCCTAGATCTCTATTTCTCTGGGGCCAGTTACAAGAGGTTTACTGTATTCTTTGGTGGGGCCATGTTTCCCTGATTCTTTGTGATCCCTGGAGACTTGCATAGGTGTCTAAGTATTTTAAGAAGCAGTCACTCTTCCAGGCTTTATGAACTAACTTCGATAAGGGAAGCTTTTCACCTGTGGGTGGGGCATAATAGAGCATGCTGTCATCCTGGGTCTAGTGGTCCAGACCACCGGGTGCGGGGCATGTGGTGGCACCAGGTATTCATGTGTGTGTGCACATGTGTGTCTGTGATGGGACTCAGGCATAATACCGCTTCTGCTCAGGTTGCCGGACATGGAGGTTGGGGTTAGCAGGGAATCTAGGCTTGCATCTTGCATCAGAGAGCCCTGAACTGCCACCATGGCTCCCAGGTTCCTGTGAAGGTGGGGAGGGACTCAGACGGCTGGTGTCTTTCACTTGTGCAGATGCAGATGACTGTGATGGCTGCTGGTGCAGTTCTGGAGCTACAGCAGGGGTGGGGAGGAACTCAGGTGGCTAGTGACAGCAAACATAAATACCTGTGGAGTGAAAGATGGCAAAATTTGCTGGGGGTCCCTGGTGGCTGTGCTGGCCATTGGCGTCATCAGTGGCAAAATCTGCTGACTCTGTCCTCAGAGCAGGCCTCTGCGAAATGCAATTATTAGCACTGCATTTGTGCTAATAATAGTCCCTGCTTGTCCTCCTTGATCCTAGTTGGCTCTGTAAGTCTCAGCTTTGTTGGTGTGGGTGGTGTGAAGCTGAAGTTGCACAGGGCCCCAAAAGGATGAAGAAGCTGTTTGCTCACCTCACTCTTCCTTTTTAGGCACGGGGAATTCTTTCTAGCTAGGAAGTTCCTTCCCGGTGCTGAACAGTGCCAGCATGGGGGTGGGATGATGCAGGCAAAACAAAGCTGTTTTCCTTCTCTTCTCATGAGATTATTTGCAGGGGTTTTGTTCCACTGTGTTGCTAAAACTTCCTAAGTGGACTTTCTAGGTTTTTATTTGTGGATAGCAAGTCCAATAATTGATTTTTATGAGGCGCCTGGGGGACTGGGAGCCTAGGATCTCCTATGGTGCTATTAGCGCTTTTAAGTCATTAATTATCTCAGATCATATTACCCCTATTAATGCTAGATTTTATGATAGACTTTGATTACTGACAGCTGGAGACTTTAACACCAAGCAATTGGATTTTTTTTAATAGCATTAATGAAATAGAAAAAGGAGCTATGAAGGTTTGAAACTTTCCAGAACCATGGTGAATGTAGGAAGTGTTTGGAAAAAAATACAAAGGAAAAACTTTCTCTAAGATGAGGATGTCTTGGGACTTCCCTGGCCGTCCAGTGGTTAAGACTTTGCCTTCCAGTGCAGGGGGTGTGGGTTCGATCCCTGGTCGGGGAGCTAAGATCCCACATGCCTCGTGGCCAAAAAACCAAAAACATAAAACAGAAGCAATACTGTAACAAATTCAATAAAGACTTTAAAAATGGTCCACATCAAAAAAAAAAAACACTTTAAAATGAGAATGTCTTTAGTAATGACTTAATAATCAGTAATGAAGTGTAGATTATAACTCAGTGAGGAGTTATTATAGTTGAATGATTGCTAGTTATATTTACAGTGCCTTTTAATAAACCTGTTAGTTTTTAAAAATATGTTGACGATCCATGCTTTCAGAACTTAACATATTAATCAATAAGCAAATTTATTGGTCATTAACAGGAATAATGGTTTCTAGTCAACAAAACTAAAATATAAACACTATAAGAATATCATGAAGACATAACACGACGACAGATTTTTGTGAGATTTGATGTAGGACACAATAATTTTGTTTCTTGGCAGAAATAAAATGTGGCTTTTCAGAGTAATTGCTTCTTTGGGAGAGAATGAAAGCATCTTTGCATTATTAACACAGCAGCTCTGCTACTACATCCATTATAAAATTCATTTTAGGCATGAGGCTTATTTAGAATATTATAAATTCAACAGTTTTTTTTTAACGTTACACTCAGGGATAAAATAAAAGATTAGAAGTTATAGTAGAGGCAAGCAATATTTAAAAATTGTTTCAAAACATTTTATGGTACAGACTTTGTATTTCAATACACAGTTTGGGATAAACCCAAATCAGACAAGTCCAAACTTTTCAAATAGATTAAACTTTATTAAGGTAAGAAATAAACAATTACAACCTGTGTAAGTAAATTATTAATAGACTATTAGATACAATTGTATAGCTAGAAATAATTTCATAAGTAATAATTTCTATACTTGTATATGGTCAATGGTCTCCTAGTTAGCGAGCAGAACAAAATTAATTTAAAGCACTTATTTTCTCCAATTAACCTAAGAACAAGCAAATAAAAAACAAAACAAAAACTTTGACACTTTACAAATAGCTAGGAGAACACACACAGCATTATCAGCCCAAATACAGAATAAAATGTACATAATCCATCAGGTTTGATCATTTTGTGTGTATGTTCTTTGGCTCGTTTATTCATTCATTCAACAAGTCTGTATAAGTCTTATAAAGAGAATTATACAGATAAGTAATATGCTCATTCTGTGGCCAAGGTAATTTCATTTTATTAGTGGAGATGATTATGCAAAAACTATGTAAGACTGAGAAAAATGAATATGACAAATAACTACCACAGCCATTCAGAATTGGAGAACTTTATATTCATCCAGGAGCATAAAGAAATGACTTCATTCAAAAAAGCAGCACTTTTTTGGATGAGAGAGGAAGAGGGTTTTACAAGTATAGAAAAGGAGGAATGTCATTTCACAATTATAATACTTACAATAAAAGGAAATGTATTATGTGTACATTGTTAACAAGAATTAACAGAAAATACCTCTGACTCATTTTTCTGAGTCCTATTCTAATACATCCTTTAGGCTATTTTATTATTTAGCTAAAATGACACCAAAAGTTTAATAATATTTAGGTGGAGGGAAGAAATGAGTAAGAGAGAACAAACGGAAGGGGAGAGAGAAAGACATCTACTGTTACTTCAAAATATTCAGCATGACTCCTCCAAGATAATGGGACATTTCTCTAATGCAGACCTATTGTTTCTTCCCCTTGAGGTTATTAATTATTCATAAAATATAGCATAATTTGGTCTACAGCATGACCAAATCACACTGTGGCATTTGTTTTTTAATATAAGAGGGACACAGTATATTTGATTCTCTGTTTTGATGAATATATGTGACACACATGATGTGGTGTTTAAGGCTTTATGGGGAAAAAAGGTTACTTAAATATACAGAAGCACTAAAACTTATTTAAATATAACCTAATATGTAAATTTTACACAAATTTTCTCATGGCTCCTAATCTTTATATCTAAAGGTGATGTGATAATATGAATATTGAAATAATTTTTGAATGCTAATTTCATCCAAGTTTATAAAAAATTTATTTAAATAATTGATTAGCATTTTAAAGAATCAAAATATAATGATGTTGGAAAATATGCAATGAATAATATTCTGAGTTACCGAAATTTACATGGTCTTATTTTGAAGTTGTGGAGATATACCTCTAAAATGCTTTTTTTAAATTAGAATGTACATGCTTATTATGTTTAATATAATTGACTCAATTTTATTCATAGTATGAGAATAACTTCCTTGGTTTATAATGACCATAGGAGTCTATTTAGTCCATTATTCTTTGCAGTGTACTAAATAATTTACCAAAATTGGAAAAAACTTAAGTTATTTGCTAACTGGTTTGTATTATTTATCCCTTTCTCTGTGGGCGGGTCAATTCTTTGTGCCTTTGCTTTTTTACTATTTTCTCTGAAATCACATTAATTCTGGATTATCAGAATGTTTAACTGTAGTAGATTAAATTTGACATCGTAAAACACATTCTCATTTTGTAGTTTTATAATCCCTTTGGGTATGTGCTTCAAGGTTTTAATTACAAAGTACAAACAAAGCTCAGGAGGGAAACCACTGTTTTTCAGACATAGTTAACATTTTTGAAAGGCTGAAAATATAACGAGTTCCTATTTGCAAAGAAAGATTTATTCATCTATTCAGCTTTATTTTTATTTAATATCTGCCATGTGTGAAATGTTTTGATAGGTGGTAAGGATACAAATCACATGGTCCTTCTTAATTAATTGCCAGGGTTGTTAGTAGCTAAACAGTTGAAAGGAAGTAAAGGAGCAGTTTGGGTTGGCTTCAGAAGTTGGTAAAGATCAGTGAGTTTAGGATCAAGAGTGCATACTGTGATGATGAAAGTCAAAACCACGTGTTGAGAGGGCAGAGAGAAGCAGCAATAGATGCTAGAGATAAAGGCAAAGAGTCATACCAATGGCCAACTAGACGCAAAACATTTAAAAATCAAAAGAAATAAAAAGATAAGGCAAAGCTTGCCAAGAGAGAAGACGCCAGGTCATAGCAACAGAGCAACCATGGTACTGAGGCAAAATTTTTAAAGTTCAGTTTCTAATACCACACAATGCAATAATAAGTAGAGCTTTAATGACTGAGACTTTGGGCAAAGCCAGATCATACTGCATCTCTCTACTAGTCTATCAGCTCCATGATATAGCTGTACTACTAGGGCAGATACAGTTCCTGGTATTGAATGGGCTCTCAACAAACATTTATTGGATGGAAAAATAAAGGAATGAATAAATGAAAAGGCAGACTCTCAATTCCAAACTCTACCATAAAATTTTTGCATACCTTTACCAATTATTATCTTTCTGGGTTTTTTTGTTTAAAATTTTTCATTATATGTTGACATTCTCTTTGCTGGTGGTATGAAGATTATTAATAAAACTCCTGAATATCCTAAATAAAATAATTGTATTTAGTTTAAGCCTATACAATTTTCTACTTAGGACTAAAATATGTCCCTCAAAGAGCTAGTATATGCAAAATCCCTGAGGCATGAGAGCGTACAGCACTGGAGAAAGTGTAAGACTATTATGGCTACCTGAGACATAGAAAAAGTGCTACATTAACGATACATTCTAGATTAAACAGCATGCATTTTTGCAACAAAATGCTTTTGCCTGTGCATGTAGAACACAGCTCTTAGCTACATTCACAACTGAAGTATAATGCAGTGAAAAATTTTGGATTATATGTGGTAAACCCATAGCAACTCTCAAGCAGCAGCTAAAAGCCAAATCTTAAAAAAGAGGACAATATATTTATTTAGTTGGGAGTTATAATCTAAGCACAAGTTTATTTAACTGAATGCATCTCATTCAAGATGTTTTTTTTAACGACAGAAAATGTCTTTATGTCCCATGTAATCATACAGTTATATAGATTCCCTTTAGCTACACAGTAATGACTATTTTTGTGATGACTTTCATGCTGTGAAGTAGACCATTAGTACTTGGCTTGTGCCATTACATAGCAACTTAACAGTAACAAACAAACTTGCAAATCAGCATAGTAACATACTGCCTTCACTATTAATTTTCTTTATGTTCTCTACATTCATTTACATTTAAATTTAGTGTGGTGAAACTTACGCTGATAACATCTGTAGATCCTTGTAGGCATGTGTTATTTCACAATTAATATGTGAAAATGTGAACAGTCACTGATACTACAAATATATATATATATTTAAAGCTAATAGCTAAGTAAAGACCCAACAACATACTCCACAGTCTTTTAAGCTTGTCTGATCCAATTAGCTCAGTTCAGAGAGAAAACTGAACTACTGAAGCTAGAATCAGAAGTTCAGAGCTGACACAGGCCCACTATATATCAATTCTGTTGATGGCCACAAACTATGCACTACTCATGATTATATTTTATCTCACAAACTACAAGGTAAGAAAAGCAGTATTAGTCCCTCTTTTCTTATATTAAATGAGTCTAAGTAACTTCCACCCCTAGCGACACAACTGCTAACAGGCAGAGCTTGGGAAGAACTCAAGCCCGTTTTCTTCCCATCTGTTTCTCTGCCTGTACACTTCAGGACAAGGCATAAACATGACTCCGTGGGCCTAAGAGTCATTTTTACTCTCTCTTATGTAAACATCTCTTTTTAAGCATATATAAAATGTCCAAGATTAAATAGCGTTTACTAAGATAGATTAAAGCAAACAATTATACCCAAAACATTTTCATATCAATTATATTTGGTGATGGCGTCCCATATATACAATCCTCCCAAACATTAAACCACAAGTCAGTGTGATCCAAAGCACTCACTGGTTGCTTCAATTAGAAAAAAAATTTTTTTAAGAAAGTCATCCTTTGGGTATAAATGCTAGATGGGATGGTTTTCTTGGCTACAAAATATACAAGAAAACAAAATTATATGTAAGATTGTCTGGAGCTTCTCATTTTCAACACTGATGTTTGAGCCTGGTGCTTCCTTGTTGTGAGCAGTGCCCTCTGCACTGTGGGATGCTTAGCGGCATCCCTGGCTCCATCACGAGTTGCCAGTAGAGGGCAGATGCCCCCACCGTTGTGACAACCAAAACTGTGTATCCAGAAACTACCAAATGTCCTCTGGGGGTGCCGGGAGGATGGGGGCAGGGAGCCAAATTCATCCCTCTTGGTGTGATACACGTTTCACAGCCCAAACATCCCTTCACTACTCCATGAGACAGCCAGTCTATAAGGGCAGTAAGGGTTAATGTGGCGTGGAGACAGAAACCACTTATACCTTGAAATTTTACAAATGAGGAAAAGTTGAAGTCCTGGTAACATTTATCTAACGTTATAGGGTTCCAAAGTTAGCAAGAGTGGAAGAAATTAACAATGGGTGTGAAGCTTATGCTTCTGAAACATTACATAATGCTGTTTCACAGAAAGAAACGCGGCTTTTCACGTTTGGGGCCAACAAAGGAATCTGTTATCAGCTTGTCTTTCCCACAAGTAGCTCAATATAGCCCTGACAGCATGAGGCAGAACATGAAACCTCTGGTAAGATGAGAGGAGGACATGGGAAGTAAAACAATATTTCTGGGGAATAAGTGAAATAAATGTAAGCATACTGATGGCAACTTAAAGAGAACTCTGAGGAAGTTCACAAGCACGAAGAAACTATATGCCAGTGTCCATTTCAATAAATTCACATGTTAACAGAAGTTCTCCCATGCTCTGGGATTTGGGTTTAATTAGCTTTACTTTGTAATTCTGTTGTTGGCTTTGCATTTTGATGAATCCCTATCAGTATTTAACAAGAAGGAAGGCAGAGGTGTATCGTACCACCATCTTAACCCTGAAAAATCTCTCTTCACTTCTGTTTCGCTGTCATCTTTTTATAGCATCATCTTAGGAATGTACATAGACCCATCGCCTTTGTTAAACTGTGCGTACGTAGGTTTAAATCTCTGGTATTTGCTTGATGCAAGAAAAGGCTAGTCAATTCTCACTGGCCTTTTAATCTCTCTGCTTATATTTTGAATGACTAGCCTAGCTTTTAATGTTCTGCATCTCATACTTCTCATAACTTTACAGCTTAATGCAACAACATTCTCTTTCATCTATTACCTATATGGAGACAGTTTACTTAACTACATAGTGTGTTCTTTCTCCTTGACATGAAACTACAAGGGGTTGCATTTATTGATACCTATTTTTTATAATTTTCTAAATTTCCATAGTGAGCATTTATTAATTTTATGATCAGAAAGTAAACTTTAAAAGCGAAAGTTGAAAGAGGAAGTCAAAGTATCATATTCTAAAGAATAATGAGAGGAACCAGATAATAGAAAAATACAGCCTGGAAGCTAATGACACATTCTAGGATTACACCTGGCCATGTGTATTTTTAAGCCTCTAGGGTCTTATTAGGTCTTAGTCATTTCATTTAAAAGGACTGTGTTTGTCAAGGTTATGGAGGTTTCATGACATTTCACCCATATTTAATTAGTCAATCTCCCTGCAGACAATAGTAGGTATCATTTCAGATTCAGAGTGCTCAGGGCCCTCAGACTTCTTAGAATTTCTGTCAAAAGTTTAAAATAGATTTTAGATCAAGATCCAAACATTAACCACTGTTACTAACAATATTTATGTCTAAACTTTAAATATGTATTTTAAATATTTAGTCTAATTATTATCAACTTAGTCTTCAAATGACTCTCGGTCATGTTACAAGATCCACCATTCTAATTCTGGCTTCTACTACTTGGACTATTATTTTTCCTCATTTGTAAAATACCTGCTCTCTGACCTCACAGTATTATGCTTAAAAGGTATAAAACTAGATGCTACAAAGCCAAATCCATTAAAAACTCCCATATACAGGAAAAACAGCAAATTAGGCAATTTAAAAAGTTTGACACAAAAGAACTCACCACCACCCAGAATTCTATTTAGAAACCAACTTCAGAAAAAGGGGTGGGGGGGAAACAACCCAACTATTTCTGGAAACCATATAGTCCTTCATAGTACAATTTTAAAGTATTTACAAAGTTAAGTTCACTTTAACATTGAAATAATTATTCATAAACAATTTTAATACAAATTTCTTAAACCATCTAACATAAATCAAATAGTTGAAGCCAAACGTATTTTAAAAATTAACTTAGAAAAAATGAACAAAAATTAGAATTCAATTAGCTGATATTTATGTGTAATAGCTACCTAAAAATAAGTCTTTAAAATGTAAATGGTTATTCAATTATGTTACAAATATGAAAACCACAGTAAACTTACTGTTTCATATACCTTACTCCACTAAATGTGCATTGGTCATCAAGAATTAATGCCAAATTATAAAATTGCTTTATAAATATTCATAAGATACTCACTTTGTCATTTTATTCCATACCACTGAGAGAGATAAATAGCCTAATTATAGTTATTCTCAAAACCACAAATCCTACATGGTAATTTCTTTTTAGAAATACAGGTTAAAATATGAAGAAATTACCAAAGAAGGATAGTGCTAATTTTCAAGTTATATCTTGAAATTTAAACACATCTATTATAAAGAAAGCCATTCACTATTATTATTCTAATGGACAGTCATTGTTTAAAGTATAATTCTATACCAGTAACCACTTGATTTTATAAAGCAAAGTTAATCTTCTATTTTGTTCCAGTAATATGAAAACACATTATTATGCAAATCAATTCATTAAAACAAAAACAATTTTCTCTTTCAGTGTATGTTGACATTATGCATATTATAAAGCAGGAAGGGAAGTTTTGCTAAAATACGTTAAAATGCAAAACAAGAAAAGAGGTATATACTAATGGGCAACATTCTCCTGCCCCTTTAACCTGCTTTTGTCTATACTGCTTAGTAAGTAACATCTTAGTAATTAACATCTCAGATCAGTCCAAAACCATATCCACATCTCTGGCCAAGAGCACACTCAAGCAATTGATTGTGCAGCAAGAAGCTCCTATATTTCCAAGACTTTCGTGATTTTTTTCCTTCAATCCTAATACTTTATTCAAATATAAGAAAAAATATTTTTATAAAATATGAGGGTGAAGAGTTTGGGACAAAATTCATTTCTTTAAACAACTTGGTTATAGGTTTCAGTCTCATCATTTCTGTAACTTTTGATTAAGGTGCTGAAAAGCTAAAATACGTACGCTGAAAGCTAGATGCACGTATGAAGGAAAAGTTTGTTTTCTTTTAAAAATATAGAAAATTCTGTTTTCTTAATGTGTTCCTCTGGGCCATCACAGTACCTTTTCCTAAGGGCCATGCCAATCTCTACCTACAAAATAGTAATACAACAATGTGGAGGGGGCAGATAAAACATTTTCTAAATCAATAGAGAAAATTTCTTTCCAATCTAATCTAAACCTTAAAATAAGTGTTCCTGTCACATTAAGGTTACTAACTGGTTTATGCGGAATTAACAGTGACATGTTGATCCTATTATCCTTCAGACTAGTGACAAAAAATAAATGGAAAGAATTAAGATAATACAATTCAAGAAACCAAAATCTCCTAGTGTGAGTCTTTATAATCATTTAATAAAACATTCATTGAGGACCAGCTGTATGTAAGTGTAAAGATGAAAAACAGCTTAAAAGAAACTCCCTATGTTAAGAATTTGACTAATACATGAAATATTAAAAAATTATTATTATAAAGGAATGCAGAGATACATAAATGGGCTAACTACATATTTATAAATGTGTAAAGGGAAGAAGAATGTCTAACGTAATTAACGAATGCATTTCAGAGGGATGGCAAATTAGGTGGTATTTGAAGGATGGGCATGATTTGATAGAAATTCCGGGAATGGAAGCAGCAAAATAAAGCATATATTTAGGGGACAAGGGACAGTACAAATACACTAACACTGAGTTTCTCTGCAAAGGAGTAGAGGTCTTAGGCTGAAAAGGAAAATTACAATGGGCAAGTAATGGAGAGCCACTTAGGATTTCCAATTTAACTGATAACTCTGGTCCACACATATTATCACTATAGTCAAAGTATGCTTTAGGAATATTCACCTAGTGGCCTAAAATACTCATTTGTGAAGTCTAGTGCCTAGCATATATTCAGTGAGCAATAGATGGCACCCACGTTGTCACTGTAATCAGTGCAAGTTTTTTTGGCGCTTACTCCAGTAAATGACATGAGGGGATTAGAGTCTCATGATTTAGCAAAGTAATGGTTGAAATGGTAAGAAGATTACAGTGAGAATGAAGAGTGACAGAATACAACACTTTAAAATATGCCACTTTGGCCTAAGAATTATTTTAAGCTGAAGGCACTGAGAAGAAGCAGATACTAGAAAAGTTCTCTGCCTTCCCCAATCTGCCTAAAAGCAGGACATAAATTCACAACAGTGTCCCTCCTCCTTTCTCTACCAGCGAGGACATAGGTAGAGACAATCTACAGGTAGAGACAATCCTTGGAGACAACTTTAGATCCTTATCAATGGAGAAGGCAACCATGAACTTAAATCTGCACACTACACCTCACTTTTGCTTATCTTACTTTTCCTGGTCACTTCCACAACTGGCTTTCCCTCAATACCTTTCTTTCTGTCTGTAACTGAAGATGGCACTTAAGCCTGAGCTCTAAGCCACCTCTGAGAGTTATTCATTTTTCCCTATCTCCCATGTATACATGAGGTATACATGTTAATCAATTTGTTTGTTTTTCTCTTGTTATTCTGTCTTTTGTTACAGGGGCCTCAGCCAAAGACTCAGAACAGTAGAGGGAAAATTATATTTTCTTCCCCTACATAAGCTAAAACATTTCACAAGAATGTTGATGAATTTTTCATATACTTTAACAAATGTATTTAAGCAAATAATAAAAAGCAATGCTTAATATGTTTATTTGCCTAAGGAATGTTATAAGAATATTAAAAGGCAGTAATAAAAATTTTATCAATTTCCAAAATTTACACTTTTAAGTATCATTAACATAATAGTGATCAAATCTTTGTGTCAGGCCCTCTTTATGAAATAGGAACATATCAGGGACCAAAGTGGATAAAAAGCCATGCTGTCAAGTGCTTATACCCTACTGGGGTCCTGGGAAAAGACAAACAAAAGTAACACAAAATAAGTAAATTATATAATGCGTTATAAGTGCTATGGAGAAAAAATTTAAAAAGGAAAGGAAGACAGTGAGTATGGGTATTGGGGAGGAGGATGAGAGAAAAGGACTACGCTTTTAAATAGGATGGTCAGGAAGACTTGAAGATAAGGGGACAATTTATTGCTTGACAATTACTTCCAATTATTTTTTCTGTAAAATTAATTTTGAATATTAGACATTCAAATCACTTTTCTAAGTAGTGACAGATTTAAAAAATACAGAGTACACATAACAAAAGACATGTCTGATTTACTACAGCAGCTGATTATCCAGAGTCTAACTTTGACTCCATATTCTTGACACCTATAGAAGAAATCTGAAAATGTTGACAAAAATATGAGACCAAAACGGTTATTATATAGTATCAGTGACTGTAACTAGCAACCAGCCCTTAAAATCTAGTTGAGCCATCAGGGTACATACAGTAAGTAAAGTGAATTATACCCCTATATTACAGTTCCACAAAGAAGTTCAAAGAAAGTCACAAACAATTTAGGAAGAAGAAATAACTTGTTAGCTTTTTTAATATTAAAGATATCTGAAGTACTGTAAGCAATGAAGAACAAACCTCATAAGCTTACATTATACATTTATATTTATAGAGAAATTATAACATGATTGGCCACGGGATAACTTTAGTCCATTCAGAGCCACAATTTTCAGAAATTAAGAATTTATTACCATTTTAGGTGTGATTCTGGTACTGTGGTTATGATTTTTTAAGAGAATCTCATCTTTTAGAGGTACCTACTGAAATATTTATGTTTGAAATGAAATGATATTGGGCAGTTCTTTCAAAAGAATCCAACAGCAGTAAAGAGAACTGGATGGGAGAATAGATGAAACAAGATTGGTTATGAACTGGTAATTAAGTTTGGTGATGAGTGCACCAGGGGTGTCATTATATTCTTCCCTCAAAATCTGTATAAAGAAAAAGCTAGAGAAAAAAGGCACATTTTAAAACAGCAATCTTCACCAACCTATACTAAGCCTCAAAGACAGTATTCTGCAAAGTTGATCTATGACAATATTTCCCACCCACCAAAAGGAAAGGGAAGGCAGCAAAACAGTAGCAGTTACTAATGTAAATTTTGCTACTGATTTAACTACACACCAATTTCACTTTCAATTTTCTGGCAAACAGTTCCTGGCATCCTAATAAAATGACTTCAGGGTTCTTAATGATCTTCTGAACTAAATTAAATTTATCATTGCTGGGACACTGGCTACAAACTGTTCCTATTTCCTCTTTTGGCATTACATATTATTGCCATAGCAGTCTACAAAGTTGAAAAAATAATTTATGTGTATATATTTGATAAGTGGTACACTGAATTTTTTTTAATCCACGCTAAAGCAGTCCTCACCCTAAAATATATATATATATATATATATATGTGCATGTTGTGTCTATGTACATGGTGAAGGTAGTAAATGAGAAGAGAAAGAACATATATTTAGATTTACAAATAGAATCCTTTCTTACTAAATGCTAAACATAATTTCGGATTCCTATGTAAACAGGATTAAAGTTCATAATACTGATGCACAGAACATGCACTTACCACTTGTCCATTGTGCGGGTTTTTATGAGCATATGGTGGCCCACGGATATGATTCCACATCTGGCCAGAGGTCATAGCAAAGACTATACACTGAAAAAACAGGGTACAATATTATAACATGTAAACTGAAAAATAAGAGAATACTGCATTCTTTAAAAAAAATGGTCATGAAACTATCTTTCAAATATCATGTAACAGCTCATCCATTAAAATCATTTTCATTTACTAACTATCGGAGCTTCAGTAAGTTACTTTTCTTCTGCTTCTCAGATTTGATATCTATAAACTGGGGATACCAACCAACTATGCTGATGACATACGTTAATGATTAAACTGGGTAACATATGTAAAGCATCTGGCGTGGTGACTGATAATCTGATATGTCCTAACTAGAGCTAGTCAAAAGTATAGGTGAAACACGACGTTTTAGATATAGCCAGGAATAATTCACAGAAGCCATATTCCTGCTAGATGTAGCAAAAAAGGCTGCATTTTGAAAAACTAATCTTAAAGATCCGAGACATTACAGAGGTGGTGGGGGAGGAAGGAGTATGAACCAGAAGTCACAGTCAATCACTGTAACTTATATGTAAGCAGGTTTTGTTTAAATCATACATGCTTACATTTACAAACATGGACATCTTTAGACTGAAATATGTCTTCAGGTTAAAACACTTCCTACTGTCTCAGAACTTGCCCCGCTCACTCTTTATTTGAACTGCCCGCCTCTGGTAGGTAGCTATATCAACAAAGATTCAAGGTCAGAATGAGCAATGTGTGACCGGGGATCTAAACATAACAAGATTTGCACAATTTTTAAAGGAGAAAAGAGGATACAAAAGGGGAAAAGTAGGATGAGGCAAATTAATGGAGGATTTTTAAACCCAGAGAATAACTCTGAACTCTGTTTCATAACTTCTTGGGAACCACAATACTTCAAAAGAAAATAAAAATGATATAACAGGATTATAGAGATTAATGTGAATCCTTTCCACACTTTCTTGAGGATAACTCTGAAATAAACTGAAACTTCTTAAAAGTCAGATTTGACTTGCATATACTTTGCGTAGATTGAGATATTTCCTGAAAGTCAAGATTTTACAAAATATTTGCACTTTAAACTTAGAAGGTACATTAGAATTTAGGCCCGAAGTGAAACAGAGAATGATGCACCACCTATAAAGTCATTTAAAAATGTGAAATTGTTACATGAGAAAAATAAATTGTATATCTAATTTATAGGAGTATCATGTCAGTGATTTAGAGAATATATTAAAGTTGATTATTCTGTAGATAGATTATAATATAGTAGTGTGAAAAGCAGAGTATATTTTAAAATCCAGGAAAAGATATATCTAGTGAATAAACACATTTATAGTATAAGCAAGTGACCTTTTTGTTTTTAGTAGATGCTCAGTAATACTAGAGTTCTATCATTTTGGGGATCTAACCCTCATAGTCACTAATCAGCACTGAAGCTGTACGTATTTCTGGTTTTACTTTTACCTGTCTGCCTATTCCTCCTCTGCCTTCTACTGCTTCACTTGACATTCCTATTTCCAACTACGGTGGGGAAAAAATGCATGATCAAGTCTATTTTAGAAGGATGGTACTAGTCACAGTATGGAGAATAGACTGGAGAAAAGTATAACTTGAGGCAGAGAAATCAGTTTGGAGGCTGATGTATAAAAATGCTTGAGAGACTATAGTGGCCAATTCCATGGTAGTGACAGAATTGAGAGATTTGGACAAACAGGAGAAATATTTAAGAGATGGAATCAATAGACTTTGGTGAATGACTGATGTGATAGAAAATAGTCAAAATTAACCTCTGGGTTTCTGATTTGAGCAACAGTATGTAGTTAGTGGTGACACCCAATGAGATACAGAGTGAGGCAGAAGCATGTTAAGGGTGAAAGGGAAGAAGGTAACAAAGATTTGGAGTTCCTTCTGTTTTAATTATTTTTTTTTTTAAAGTAGGTCCGTGTTTGTTATATATTTTAAAAATAGCAGTGTGTACATGTCAATCCCAAATTCCCAATCTATCCCCCCCACTCTTCCCCCCTGGTAACCATAAGTTTTTTTTGAAGTCTGCGAGTCTGTTTCTGTTTTGAAAATAAGTTCATTTGTGTCGTTTATTTTTAGATTCCGCACATAAGCGATATCATATGATATTTGTCTTTATCTGACTTACTTAGTATGATAATATCCAGGTCCACCCATGTTGCCGCAAATGGCATTATTTCATTCTTTTTAATGGCTAAGTAATATTCCATTGTATATATGTACTACATCTTCTTTATCCATTCCTATGTTGATGGACATTTAAGTTGCTTCCACATCTTGGCTATTGTAAACAGTGATGCAATGAACATTGGGTGCATATCCTTTTGAACCATGTTTTTCTCTAGATATATGTCCAGGAGTGGGATTACTGGATCACATGGTAGCTCTATTTTTAGTTTTTTAAGGAACCTCCATACTGTTCTCCATAGTGGCTGTACCAATTTACATTCCCATCAGCAGTACAAGAGGGTTCCCTTTTCTCCACACCCTCTCCAGCATTTATTGTTTGTAGACCTTTTGATGATGGACATTCTGACTGGTGTGAGGTGATATCTCACTGTAGTTTTGATTTGCATTTCTCTAATAATTAGTGATGTTGAGCAGTTTTTCATGTGCCTCTTGGCCATCCGTATGTCTTCTTTGGAGAAATGTCTATTTAGGTCTTCTGCCCATTTTTTGATTGGGTTGTTTGCTTTTTGGATATTGAGTCACATGAGCTGTTTGTAAATTTTGGAGACTAATCCCTTCTTGGTTGCATCGTTTGTGAATATTTTCTCCCATTCTGTGGGTTGTCTTTTCGTTTTGTGGTTTCTTTGCTATGCAAAAGCTTTTGAGTTTAATTAGGTCCCATTTGTTTATTTTTGTTTTTATTTCCATTACTCTAGGAGGTGGATCCGAAAAGATATTGCTGTAATTTATGTCGAAGAGTGTTCTGCCTATGTTTTCCTCTTATAGTATCCAGTCTTACATTTAGGTCTTTAATCCATTTTGAGATTTTTTTTGTGTATGGTGTTAAAGAATGTTCTAGTTTCATTTTTTTACATGTAGCTGTCTGGTTTTCCCAGCACCATTTATTGAAGAGACTGTCTTTTCTCACTGTATAGTTTTGCCTCCTTGTTGTAGATTAACTGACCATAGGTAAATGGGTTTATTTCTGGGCTTTTTATCCTGTTCCACTGATCTATATTTCTGTTTTGTGCCAGTAGCATACTGTTTTGATGCCTGTAGATTTGTAGTATAGTCTGAGGTCAGGAAGCCTGATTCCTCCAGCTCTGTTTTTCTTTCTCAAGATTGCTTTGGCAATCGGGGTCTTTTGTGTCTCCATACAAATTTTAAGGTTGTTTTTGATCTAGTTCTGTGAAAAATGTCTTTGGTAATTTGATAGGGATTGTATGACATCTGTAAATTGCCTTGGGGAGTTCATTTTTAAATGGGTTAACTCTAATGTACTTGCAAAACATCCATTTCAAAACATCTTTGGAGAGTGAGACATCTAAGAGACATTTACATATATATCTAATGACAGAGGTGTAGGGAAGAAAAACTACAGATTGGGAATTGTCAGCACATAGTTGTTCACAAGTCATGGGAATGGATAAAATTGCTCAAGAAGAGTAAATAGGGTGAGAAAAATAGAAGGCCTAAAGGGCTAGAAAAGAACACTCATGAATACTTGTAAGTTCATAAACTCATAGACAGGAGCCTGCAAAGGAACCTGGGACACAGAAGTAGGAAGAAAATGAAGGTAGGAGATAATAGTGTAACAGAACCCAAGGATAGAATTTTGAAAAAGAAGAATGTGGTGGTCAAAAATGGTCAAATGCTGGGGAATGATCGAATACAAAACAACCTGAAAATACTTATTTTTTCTTGACTATTCATTTGAGACACTGAAATACTTAAAAACTATAACAGTTAAAAAGTTAAAAGACAGTAGTATCTATCCAATGACCTGCAACATTCTTAAGATCCACCACTGATATGTTTAAAGTACTTTGCCCAGCAGTATATCATAGTAGTTCAGGACGGAGGCTCTTAAATTAGAACACTTGAGTTTCAGATCTGTCTTGAGCACTTGGAGAAGTTCATCATTCTGGGCCTATAACATTAGGATTATATTAGCATCAACCTTTTTAAGCTATGGAGGTTTAGTAAGTTATTATTATCCCAATGCCCTCCACAACCTGATCCCACATTCCTAAATAGCACTGTGCCCCACACTCCTTAACTGGCTCTCTATGCTTCATTCAGGTCACTCTTCTTGCTCCACCCCCTCCATCCAGGAAGCAGTGCCTACGTTTACATCTTGTTAATGCCGTACCTGCCCAGGACTCCTACCTAACCAACCTCTCTACACTTGGGGTCTATGTATGGTTCTCTCTGAAGCTATTCCAGTTTAATTTATTCATTTGACAATTATTAACTGAGCACACCAAGTATTTACTGGATACTAGGAACATAGCAATGAAAAAGACAGTCCCTGCTCTTCAGTGAAAGTCCTAAATAAGTGACATGTGCTCTGAGTCATAAAAAATAAGTAGGTATTTCTCATTCATTCAACATTTATATACTGAGAACCCACTATATATTCAAGAACTGTTTCAGAAGCCAAGAATAAAACAATGAACAAAAATATAAGGGGGGAAACTCCCCTCATGGAGCTTACATTCTATAGGGAGAAAACAGACAGTAAAAAATTAAATTATATGAGAGACAATGATAAATGAACTGAGGAAAAGTAAAGCAGTGAAGGTGGAAAGAAGTCATGAGAGAAGGGGTTGCAATACTAATGAGTGGTTGGGAGGAGCCTCTCCAAGGCAGTGGCATTTTCAGCAGAGATCTGATGATGTCTAAAAGCTATGTAAATACTTGGGGAAAGAGGGAAGAGCCAGTGAACCAGGCTCTACTGAAGGACAATGTCTGGCATATTTTAGGAAGAGTAAAGAAGCCAAGAGGACTGAAGGACAGTTGATGAGGAGAAATGGATAAGGTTGGTGAAGTAGTACAGGGCCAGATCCCAGAGCCTCCTGGGTTGGAATTTTGAAAATTAACCGTATGGTGGGTAAAGATGGAAGCTAGGATATAGTTAAAAAGCTACTGCAATAAGTGGATTAAGAAATAATTAGAGCTCAAACAAGGGTGGTAGGTATGGTGAGAAATCGTTGGAATCTGGACATATTTGGAAGGAAGAGTCAACAGGATTTTCTGAAAGATTAGATGTGGGGTATGGCAGGGAAGAAGTGGTGAAGGAAGACTATGAGGTTTTTGACTTGAACATGAGAAGTCAAAGGCTATGGGAGAATTAGGTCTGGGGCCGGAGATGAGGAGTCTGTCCTGTACCTGTTCATTTGGAGACACCCAGTAGACTTCCAGGTAGAGGTGCAGCATGATCAAGTTGGATTTATCAGTCTGGAGTTTACAGGGAAGATCTGGCCCCAAGATAAAATTTAGGACTCAATAATAGTTAGTATTTAACCTTTAAAGCTGGACACCAATTAAGTAAATATAAATAGAGATGACCAAGATTTGAACCCCGTTTACACCAAAATAAGTGCAGAAGATAAAAAATGAACGAGCAAAGATGATTAAGAAGTAGCAGTCAGAGAAGTAAGGAAAATCACAAGCGTGGCCTCCTGGAAGACAAGTGATTCTGGATGAAGAGATCAGTTCTGTAGGTACAGAGAGAGCAGTAATATGAAGACCCAGAACTAAAAATTGAATTTATTTCCCTGGAAAATATTTGTGCCCTTGACTAGAGCATTTTCAATGGAACAGTGAGGCAAAAGCCTTATGAAAAAATAAGGAAACAATGTAGACAACTGTTTCAAGGAGTTTTGCTCTAAGAGGGATCAGGTAAATAGAACAATATCTGGAAGGGAAAATGGTGTCATGTCCCTTTAAGATGAGTAAGGAGATGTTTGCATTGCTAACAGAATGATTCAGTAATAAAAGAAAAAATTAGGATGACAAAGAAAGAGGCGAGAATTGTTGGAACACTGTCACTGAATAGATGAGATGCGATAAGATCTAGTACACAAGTGGGGATGTTACACTTAGATAAGAGCAGGAAAGGTTCAAGTAATACAGCAGTACACAGACTCCAAGGGGCTCTGCATAGAATGCAGTGGCGGAAGAGATCTGGGTACTTAAATGGGATAAAAGCAAATGTTCATTTCCACTATCTTCTAAATATATCATTTCCTTCAACTATGAATGTAGTTGACAGATCACAATAGTTTTAGCGGCACCTGTGATTTTCGTTAGTGAGGGAAATGCAAATATCTTCATACTATAACATTTTCATATTATAACAGTAACTATCTCAAAATATTGTTTATATTTAGACTACTTGAAAACTATGGTAGTTATTAGATTCACACTAGGTTTGGTGATTTAATGCATTAATAGGAAACATATATATTCCAATATTATAAATTTTACTTACACATAAGAGAAAATGCTCAAATTTTAAAATGAGATGTTAAAATTAAATAGCAATAGCTATACTATCTATGGTTTGTTACAGAAGTTTTAAAAAATTCATCTTAATACCTGATTTATTCAAAATTCCAAGAAATGGTTCAATAAAAGAAAAGCCGGCTTAAACATGGTGTTTAAACATGAGTCATTTCAAGTAGTGACAGATGTATTTACAGTATTTATTTATAATTACACACAGAGCTGTGGCACTTGTCACAACATAACAAAATACTAAACAAACATAAACTTCTAAAATGCAAAACGGCCCAGATTTATAGAAACTCTTTCTAAGCATGTATAATTGATATTTCCTTTTTTGATTTTAACAACTGAAATGTCCAGTACTTCACTGCTCTCATTAGTTTGGAAATTTAAATTTTTGTAATTAACTACAACTTTATTTTTGTATCTATTTACTAAAATATTCATGCAGAAAAGGACATGATTCATAAGGGTACATACAGTTCAATGAATTTTTACATAAGCATACCCTTGTAACCAACACTGAGATCAGGCAGTGGAATACTATTAGAAAAACAGGAGTCCACTGATGCCTCTTCCTAATCATTACCTGCATAACCCTCCAAAGGGGTAGGGATATTTTTTTGAAAATGCTGCATCACAGAGTATGTGTATACCAGGCTTTAGTGGACTAACCAAACATTTCTCAGAACTTTCAACCAAATTTACACTCCAACTAGCAGTGTTTCAGAGTTCTGGTCCATGCACATCCATACCAACAACTGGCATTATCTCTGCATGTGTGTGTGTGTATGTTCATCTTGGCTATTCTGGTAGAGGTGTGGCAGGCCATACTATAGTTAGTTAGTTAGTTAGTTAGTTATTGTTGGCTGCATTGGATCTTCGTTGCTGTGCATGGGCTTTCTCTAGTTGTGGCGAGCAGGGGCTCCTCGTTGTGGTGTGTGGCTTCTCACTGCAGTGGCCTCTTGTTGCAGAGCATGGGCTCTCTAGGCATGCGGGCTTCAGTAGTTGCAGCTCACAGGCTCTAGAGCACAAGCTTAGTAGTTGTGGCGCACGGGCTTAGTTGCTCTGTGGCATGTGGGATCTTCCCGCACCAGGGCTTGAATCCATGTCCCCTGCATAGGCAGGCGGATTCTTAACCACCAGGGAAGCCCTATACTATAGTTTTATTTCACAATATGCAGATGATTAACAAAGTTGAATATGTTTTCATATGTTTACTGAAATTTGAACATTTTGGTAAAGTACCCAGCAAGTCTTTACTCCTGTTCAAAATTTGATTATCTGACTTCTGCTTATTGTTCTCTAAAAGTTCTTTATATATATAAAATAAGTAAGTATACACATAGCAAATAATCTTTACCAAGCTTGTGACTTGCCTTCCTTTTCATTTTCTTAATGGTATCTTTTGGCAAACAGAAATTCTTAATTCACTGCAGTTCAGTTTACCAGTTATTTCTTCCATTATGGTCTGTTTCAAGAAATCTTTGCCAATCCAGCAATCATAAAGATAAATACCTATGTTTTCTTCTAGAAGTGTTAATGTTTACATTTCACACTGAGATGAACAACACACTGAGATTCACAATTCACCTTTTATTTTATTTGAGCTGTAACTGACATACAACATTATATTAGTTTCAGGTGTACAACATAATGGTTTGATACCTGTATATATGGGGAAATGATGACCACAGTAAGTCTAGTTTAACATCTGTCATACATATTTATAGACTATCTTTCTTGTGATGAGAACATTTAAGATCTACTCTCTTAACAACTTTGAAATATGCAGTACAGTACAGACTATAGTTGCCATGTTGTACATTACATCCCCAATAGTCGTTTACTTTATAACTGAAGTTTGTACCTTTTGACACCCTGTGCCCATTTCACCTACTTGCACCACACACCCCCTCTTCTCTGTATCTCTGGTTTTGTTGGTTTGGGGGGGGGCTTGCTTTTTTTGTTTTTGTCTTAGATTCCACATGTAAGTCTTTCTTCACTTGGTATTGGGTTGGCCAAAAAATTCGTTTGGTTTTAAGTACACATTCTTCAGTTTCACCAAGAACTTTATTGAACAACATATTCACTAACTGAACGAACTTTCTGGCCAACCCAATATAATAATGCCTTCAAGGTCCACTTATGTTGTCACAAATGGCAAGATTTAATTTTTTAATGGTTGAATAATATTCATTGTATTTACCACAAAGTCTTTATCCATTCATTGATGGACACTTAGACTGTTTCCTTATCTTGGCTATTGTAAGTAATGCTGCAATGAACATGGAGGTACATATATATTAGTTTTTTTGTTTTCTTCTGATAAATATCTAGAAGAATTGCTAGATCATATAGTAGTTCTACTTTAATTTTTTAAGGAACCTCCATATGCTATTCCACAGTGGCTGTACCAATTTACATTCTCACCAGTAGTGCATGAGGGTTCCCTTTTCTCCACATCTTCTCCAACACTTGTTATTTCTTGACATTTTAATAATAGCTATTCTTACAGGTGTGAAGTGACATTTCATGGTGGTTTTTATTTGCATTTCTCTGATGATCAGTAATACTGAGCATCTTTTCACATGTACCTGCACCATCTGTATCTCTTTAGAAAAATGTCTATTCAGATCCTCTGCCTATTTTTTTTTTTTTTTTTTTTTTTTTTTCTTTTTGCGGTATGCGGGCCTCTCACCGCTGTGGCCTCTCCCGTTGCGGAGCACAGGCTCCGGATGCGCAGGCCCAGCGGCCATGGCTCACGGGCCCAGCCGCTCCGCGGCACATGGGATCCTCCCAGACCGGGGCACGAACCCGTATCCCCTGCATCGGCAGGCGGACTCCCAACCACCGCGCCACCAGGGAGGCCCTCTCTGCCTATTTTTTAATTGACTTGTTTGTTGTTTTTACTACTGAGTTGTATGAGTTCTTTATATATCCTGGATATCAACCCCTTATCAAATACATGATTTGCAAATAGTTTCTTCCATTCAGGTTGCCTTTTCATTTTGTCAACCTTTGCTATGCAGAAGCTTTTTAGTCTGATGTAGTCCCACTTGTTTATTTTTGCTTGTTTTGCCTCGGTTTTTGATGTCAAATACAAAAACTTATCACCAAGAAAAACATCAAAGAGCTTATCACCTAGGTTTTCTCCTGGGAGTTTTATCATTTCAGGTCTTACAGTCAACTCTTTTATCCATTTTGAGTTAATTTCTGTGCACGGGGTACGGGTAGGGGTCAAGTGTTATTCCTTTGCATGTGGCTGTCCAGTTTTCCCAATACCATTTATTGAAGACACTGTCCTTCCCCAATGTATATTCTTGGCTACTTTGTCATAAATTAATTGACCACATATGTGTGTGTTTATCTCAGGGCTTTCTATTCTGTTCCATTGATCTGTATGTCCATTTTTATTCCAATACCATTATATTTTGATTACTACAGCTTTGTAATAAAGTTTGAATCAGGGAGCATGATGCCTCCAACTTTGTTTTTAAGATTGATTTTGCTATTCAGGGTCTATTATGGATCCATACATACTTCAGGATTTCTTCTATTTCTGTGAAAAATGCCATTGGAATTTTGATAGGGACGGCACTGAATTTGTACATTGCTTTGGGTAGTATAATATTTGGTAGTTAAAGTTAACAATACTAATTCTTCCAATCCATGAGCATGGTATAACTTTCCATTTATTTGTATCATCTTCAATTTCTTTCATCAATATCTTAATAGTTTCTGGTGTACAGGTCTCTCAACTCCTTGGTTAAACTTATTCCTAGGTATTTTATTCTTTTTCATGAATTGTAAATGGAATTGGTTTTTTAATTTCTCTGATAGTTTGATATTAGTATATGGAAATGCCACATAGTTCTATATATTGATTTTTTTTAGCCTGCAACTTTATTGAATTCAACTTTATTAAGTTCATTTACTAATTGTAGTAGTTTTTTGGTGGAGTCTTCAGGGTTTTCTATATACAGTATTATGTTATCTGAAAATAGTGATGGTTTTACTTCTTCCTTTCTGATTTGGATGTCCTCTGAATATGTCAAATAAAAGTGGTGAGAGTGGACATCCTTGCTTTCTTCCTGATCTTAGAGGAAAAGCATTCAGCTTTTCACCACTGAGTACCATGTCAGCTGTGGGCTTGTCATGTAAGGCCTTTATTATGTTGAGGTATGTTCCCTCTATTGAGAAATCTTATGATAAATGGAGTATAGAAGCTAGGTGGTCACTCCATGTACTGGATCTTCACATTGAGGCTTACTTGTGACTTTATAATAAGCAAAAAACTCAGATAACCACATTCAAATGCAAAAAAAAAAAAAAAAAAAGGCAGGTCCATCTATCTATGAGTAATTTTAAAATGTTCTTCGAGTTTATTAAGAACATTATCTATCCTCCTGAAAGAAAATTAAGTGCTAGATTTATTAAGAAAAATATACCCTAAGAAGATATTAATTCATTTCATTATATGGTTGCCATACTCCTGACCCAAACAAAAATACACAGAAATTACCTATGTTTAAATGGACATAGCTATCTTCAAATAGGCAAATGATTCAATTGCCTGATGGGAAAAACTTTTTATTCAAAGTTACTTCACTGGAAAAAATATTATCAGCAATTATTGCTTTTCACTTGGAAAGAGAACAAAATAATATGCCACAGAGATCATACCTATAAGATATTATAAAGTACATAATTTTATTCAAGAAAAATTTGAAAGAAAAAGGAGCTTATTCCATTCTATTTGAAGTCAGAGCTGCCCTGACTTCAGAGCAGTCACAAAAAAATACATTTCTACTGATATACCATAATGTATAGACACCAAAGAATCTTTCAGGAATTGTGAAAATTGTGTAATAACATATATTAATCTTGAGCTTTTAAGTTTTTCATAAAACTAACATAACTAAACTGATATAATTTCTTTGAGACAGAAGAAACATTAAGGTATGTATGTGAATCATCCTATAATGCAGAGCATCAGTGTTAAAAGGCAGAAAACAGCTTCTATCCTACTGAGATTTACTGTAATAATAAGGTTTGGGTTATTAGACCTTTCAAATGATGTTTTATCTTTCATGGTTTTACTCGTAGATTCTTAGGATGTTTTTCTTTGTGTTTTTAATGAATGTAACTACTCCTCACACTCATATTTCTGGTTTGAAATGACAGCCATCTCTGAAGAGCATTAGCCTCCCATGAAGCTCTGTATTTAAGGGCTACAAAACGTAACATTTTAACTCATTTTGATATTCCCAGTCAACATTTCTGCCTGAAGACCATAAACTATATATCTATCCTACACTCCCTGAAGTTATGTACTGGTGTAGTTCAATACTTTACTCAAGCATTCTGCTTTAAACACACCATGAAGCAGGTACTGTGTATGCTTATTGTCCATCATCCTCCATCTTTAGAGGGTGGAGTAAGTTTGGAAAGCCAAGTGAAACCAAAACAGAACCAATGTATATTCAGCTCCATAAACAATCATCAGTACCTATTAAATAGTAGTTAACAAGCAATTTTCCCCTTAGGAAGCATGAGACCAGGAAGCACTTACAAATATTCCTTTACCTATTTTTTTTTTTAAACTCAAAACCAGGAAGCTTTAATACCTATGTATGTTTCAACATTTGCATATGTTACCTCCCCTATGCAAGGAAATTGCAAGCTTTGTCTCTATCCTACACCCTAAAGCACTATGAATAGTCTTCTCTCCCCAGTATACACTTCATTCTTAATCCCGTGAGTCATAAACAATAATATGACTATGATAATGAAAAAGAAAAAAATTACCAGCCACAGAATACAGCCTACCCAGAACTAAGGACTCATAACACTAACTAATCCCAGAAGTACTTCTGCACAGGTTCAGTGGTAAGACACAACTGCTAATTGTAGGTAGACTTGTTCTTTACTAAGAAGTAAGCATGTGGCTAGAAATTCTCTACTGAATTGTTTTTCTCGTTATTTTCCTCTTGCATATAAATGTTTTCATTACAGAAGTGGTCTGCTGTTGTGTAGTTCATTACTATTTTTATTTTAGGAGCTTTCATTTTACTGTGCAATCCAAGGCTTTCATCAGTTTCTACAAATCAGATGACAAGACTTTGCCAAAAATTATTTTAAAATATATTCTCATTGCCAAAGGAAAATGAGATATTAGTTGCTTTTAATAGACAAATGTTTAAGAATCTGAATAAATGGTTCAGCATTTTGGATAGCCTCTTAACTTTGTAAGGATATCCCAAGAATAGGATTTAAAAAAAGACTGGAATTGAACAAATCCAGTTTTTCACTTAAAAATAGTTTTTCTTTATAAACAAAAATCAAGTTTGGGGTGGTAATGGTGACTATCAGACAGAAAATGGTAAAGGAGCTTCAAATTATTTATCTGACCTCATTGTTTAAGTGACTTGAATAGTTTCATAAGCCATCAGCAGATAAGAAAAAAACCTCACAAATCAACATTTTATATTCAGAGTAGTTTTCAAATAGAAAATGGTAAAGGAGCTTCAAATTATTTATCTGACCTCATTGTTTAAGTGACTTGAATAGTTTCATAAGCCATCAGCAGATAAGAAAAAAACCCCACAAATCAACATTTTATATTCAGAGTAGTTTTCAAATGTATTGTTTGAAAACATGTCTGTTTTCTGCGTCCTGTTACTGACTTCTGAAAGGCTGCCACTGGGGAGCAGATATACCTACCCAGATTTCCTTCTCAAGTATGTGTTTGTGAATGTTAGAATATCTTCTGGTATGCCCAGCACATTAGCTTTCAAGTATTCAAAGAAAAACAAATCTGCATGATGTAGCAGAGGTGCAAGAAAATTGACTGTTGGAGTACTAACATTTGTGCATCACATAAATGTTCTTAGGCATTTATTTACAGTCCTAATGGCTCATTGCATGCCCTGGGTTAAACACCCGGAATACAAGACATTTGCCCAGATTTAGAGAACCCAGCACTGTGAAAAGAACACAGAACTTGAAGTCAGACACACACACAGAATCAAATCCCAGTTAACCATTTTCTAGCTGTGTGAGCTTCTGCAAATTGAGTTTACTGAATCTTAGTTTCCTTGTTTGTAAAATGAGGATAATACAAATTCCTTTTCATAGTTATTATAGGGAATAAGCATATAAAACATACCCCAAAAGAAGGAAGAGATGCAGTAAATGGTAATGCCTGTTATTACTAATTTTCAACAATAATTCTGGGGCTCTTCTCAAGGAGGGAGAATAATAAAGGCATGCTAATGTCATCTAAGTCCACCTCAGCCACAGGATTACATCTTAAGTAGACAGTTTTTTAGTAGAATGAAACAGTGACAAAATTTGGTATATTAGTGTTGAAATACTAAAGGAGTTTTAACTTTCCAACAACACTTTGAAAGAAGTGCTGTATTTTTACCAAGAAACTGGGTAGCTTTAACTGAATGAAGCAACCTGAGCATAAACCCAAAATGTTTTCAAACTTAATGACTATGGTGACTGAGATCATCCATAGTATCCAGTTATACTAAACAGAGTATAAACTAATTAATCTCTTTTAACTCAATTATCAAGAAGTGAGAAAATATTAAGACACTTTCCTTGAAAACTCTTATCTTCCTTACTCTAAAAAATCCAAACTTAATCCAAACTTCAAATTCGTACTTCTCTATCTACCACAAAGCCATAGAGGTTCTCTGTGAATTTCTAGACTCCAGCTATTATTGCAGATGATGGGTGCTTTAAGGTGATTTGCTTGGGCTGCTTATCAGTCTATCCTATCATATCCAACTCAGTCATAAACACCACTAATTCTTGGTTGAAAAGAAAAATGGAAGGATGAAGGGCTATTGCAAGAAGGCAAAAGGAACAAACTGACACTTAGCATATACATTTGTATGCATATATATTAAAGTTTCATTTTTGATATTGTTTACAAATATTTTATACATCTTTTGTTACTTTTATTTTTAAGTACCATTACTTTTCTTCTTCCTATTGGGAAAGAGACTATATTTTCAATTATCTATTGAAATTGTTTACTAATGATTTTTGGAGACTGACTGAATTCAGAAAACTGTTCAACTCCAGTATTAATTTCATTATTGGTTCTCCATAAATTGTGATGAAATTTCCATATGGACAATCATACCATAGGCAAATCATATCTTAGGTAAATCTCTTTTTTTTACACTTTTTTGTTCCCTGTATTTCTTTTTCTGTTCTTAGGCTTTGACTAAGACCACTAGTAAAATGATGAAAAGCAGGTGATTGTAGGCATCATTTTAAGTTATCACTACTAAGATATTTGCTAGAGATTTTAAGATACCCTTAACCTAATTAAGAAACTTCACTTTCTTAATTCATCATGAATTAGCTAAATTTGGTTGGTAACACATTTTCAAAAAACTTTTTGCTTCTATGTTCATAAGCAGCATTTGCCATATACCATGGCACACCCTGAAGGTGGTGAAAGTAAGCCTTTGTGACACTACTGGCATGTGCAGAAAGCCAGTCAACTCTGCAGGACTAGGAGAAAGGACACAAACTAGAGCATTCAGCACCAGCCTAGGGAAAGTGAGCAAATGGGAGGCTATCAGCACCCAACCTAGCTTTACAAGATTGAGAGAAAGGATACAATCTTGAGTATGCCCACAAGAGGGAACAAGAAGTGTGGAACAGGCTTATCCACAGAAAAGATCTGAGAAAGCCTCAGAGTCCCCAACATGACTGAAGAAAGGAATTTCTCTCCCAAAGCCACCTAATTTTGGAGGAGGTACACTTCTTCAAATATGAAGAAAACAATGTAAGACTTCAATTTCAAGGAACATGACACCATCAAAGGAGAACAATTTTCCAGTGACCAGCGAATAAAGAATTCAAAATAGTTGTTTTAAGGAAGCTCAGTCAATGAGCTACAAGAAAACACACAAAGATAATCCCATAAAATCTGGAAAATAATACATGAAAAAAATGAGAAGTTTAACAGAGAGATAGGAATCATAAAAAAGAACCAAATAGAAACTTGGGAGCTGAAGAATATGACAAATAAAATGAAAAATGCCATAGAGAATATCAACATCAGATTGGATCAACTGGAAGAAAGAATCTGTAGAGATCACTTGAAATTATCCAGTCAGGGAGAACAGAAACACAAACATGTGAACAATCTTGCCCTAATTTATTTTCTCCACTTTGCGAAATACTGTTCTCCCGGCATAGTACCACCAAATTTCAACCCTAAATCATCTTCTCCAAGATACACTATAGTAAAAATGTCTAAAAGACAAAGAGAGAATTTTAAAAGCAGCAAAAGAAAAAAAAAAAGAAAGAAAACCCTCATATACAAGGAAACCTTGGAAACCTCCTTAAGGCTATCAGTGTATTTCTCAGCAGAAAGCTTGCAAGCCAGGAGAGAGTGGAATGAGGCATTAAAAATGCTACAAGAAAAAAAAAAAGCCAACCAAGAGAACTTTACCTGGCAAAGTTGTCCTTCAGAGATGAAGGATAGATAAAAACTTTCCCAGACAAACAAAAGGTAATAAGTTCATCACCAATTGATTTGCCTTACAAGGAATACTGAAAAATATCCTTCATGCTAAACACACTGGTAAAGGCAAGTATATAGTCAAATTCAGAATATTCTAAAACTGTAATATGGTACTGTGTTAATGACTTAAATCTAGAACAAAAATTAAATAAAAACAATAGCTATAAAAAAGTAAAATTGTGACCTCAAAAACATAAAATATGTGTGGGGAGAATAAAAGGTAGTTTTTGTATACAATCAAAGTTAAGTTATCAGGGTAAAAGAGACTATTATAAGATGTTTTATGTAAAGCCTCATGGTAACCACTAAGAAAAACTACAGCAGATGCACAAAAGAAAAAGAGAAGGGAATCAAAGCATACCACTACAAAAAATCATCAATTCATAAAGGAAGATAACAAAAGAAGAAAGAAACAAGGGAACTAACTACAAAACAGCCAGAAAACAATAAGATAACATTAGTAAGTCCTTATCTATTAAAAGTTACTTTAAATGGATCAATTTATCCAAACAAAAGGCACAGAGTGAACGAATGGATAAAAAAGGAAGACATAACTATATGCTGCCCTCAAGAATCTCACTTCAGCTTCAAGGAGACAAATAATTTCAAAAAAAGGGATGGAAAAAGATATTACACACAAGTGGAAACCAAAAGAAAAAATAGAGTAGCTATGCACCCATCAAACAAAATAGACGTGAAGGAAAAAATGATTGCAAGTGACAAGGTAAATGAATAAAATGAAAGAGGAGACATTAAACTCATACTACAGAAATACAAAGGATTATAAGAGACTACTATGAACAACTGTATGCCAACAAATTGGATAACCTAGAAGAAACAGATAAACCCTCGAAACACAAACCTATCACGACTGAATCATGAAGAAATAGAAAATTTGAACAGACCTATAACAAGTAAGGAGATTGAATCAGTAATTAATGACCTCCTAACAAAGAAAAGCCCAAGACCAGATGGTTTCCCTGGCAAACACTACCACATATTTAAAGAAGAATTAATACCAATCCTTTTCAAACTCTTCCAAAAAATTAAAGAGGGAACACTCCCAAACTCATTGTATGAGGCCGGCATTACAATGATACAAAAAGATAAAACTACAGATCAATATCCCTGCTGAATACACATGAAAAATTCTCAACAAAATACAGTAAACCAAATTCAACAGCACATTAAAAGAATCATACACCATTAACAAGTAGGATTTATCCCTGGGATGTAAAGATGATTCAACATCTGCAAATCAATGAGATATATCAATTAATAAAATGAATAAAAATCATATGATCATTAATGTTGATATAGAAAAAGCATTTGACAAAATTCCACATCCTTTCATGATAAAAACTCAATAAGGGTATAGAAAGAATGTACAACAACATAATAAAAGCCAGATACAATAAGCTCCCAACTAACATCATGTTCAACTGCGATAGGCTGGACGCTTTACCTCTAAGATCAGGAACAAGAAAGGCCTATCATCAACCTTATTCAACATAGTACTTAAGTACTATCTAGAGCAATTAGGCAAGAAAAAGAAATAGTGGATATTCAAATCAGAAAAGAAGTGAAACTGTCTCTGTTTGCAGATGATATGATCTTATACACAGAAAATCCTAAAGACTGCACCGAAAAAGGGTTCGAACTAATCACTGATTTCTTCACTAAAGTTGCAAGATTCAAAATCAACATACAAGGACTTCCAAGGACTTCCCTGGTGGCACAGTGGTTAAGAATCTGCCTGCCAATGCAGGGGACATGGGTTTGAGCCCTGGTCCAGGGAGATCCCACATGCCGTGGAGCAACTAAGCCCCTGTGCCACTGCTCGCCCGCGTGCCATGACTACTGAAGCCCACGCGCCTAGAGCCCGTGATCCACAACAAAGAGAAGCCACTGCAATGAGAAGCCCACGCACCGCAACAAGGATTAGCAAAGAAAGCCCACACGCAGCAACGAAGACCCAACACAGCCAAATATAAATAACAAAACAAAATACAAAATCAGCATACAGAACTCAGTTGCATTTCTACACTAATAATAAATTATCCAAAAAAGAAATTTAAAAATCCCATTTACAACATCATCAAAAACAGTTAAATTCATTCCTAAGCATTTTATTAAGGAGGTGAAAGATCTGTACATGACATTCATGAAAGAAATTAAACAAATGGGAAGTATCTTGTGTCCAACTGTAGATATCCAACTACCTAGATTGGAAGAATTAATATTGTTAATATGTCCACACTACCCAAAGCCATCTACAGATTCAATGCAATCACTATCAAAATTCCAATGGCATTTTTCACAGAAATAGAAAAAACAATACAAAAATTCATATGGAACCACAAAATGATCCCAGATAGCCAAAGCAATCCTGAGGGAAAAAAAAACCAAAGTGGGAAGCACCACATTTCCTGAAATCAAACTATATAACATAGCTACAGTATGGTACCACCATAAAAATCACATAAACCAATGGAATAGAATTGAGAGCTCACAAATAACTAATGCATATGCCATCAAGAAATATGTGACAAGAAAGCAAAGAATATACATCAGGGAAAGGACAGTCCCCTCAATAAACAGTGTTGGGAAAAGTGGATATTCACATACAAAATAACGTGAATAACTACTTCCTATCTTATACCACTCACAAAAATCAACTCAAAAAGGATTAAAGATTTAAATGTAAGACCTGAAACTGTAAAACTCCTAGAAGAAATATAGGGCAAAAGCTCCTTGACATTAGTCTTCACAGCAGTATTTTGAATATGACACCAAAAGCTTTTCATTTTGTTGATGAGCTTTATAGATTCCCTTTACTGCTCCTTGAGCCAGAACCAGAGATATCTTCTAGATATCTTTGCTCCACATGGCTCACTTTAAACTTTCAAGCTGAACTGAGTTTAAGTCAAGAAAAACCAAAATAGTAAACAAAAAATTATCAACCCTCAACATCTTCTAATTAGAGGTCATTTTGAAAGCTGATGTTCTTACCTGATCTACCTGCTGACACTTACTTTTTAAAAACATCAAATACTTGAGCCTTGCATTCTCTCCAGGTTTTATAGTTATATCACCAGCAGAAAAAGGTTGGCATATGTATAATGCCATCTTACCTATAAACAGAGCGTCATTTTTTAAAACCATGATTTCTGTCTTACAACTGAGTAGCAATAATCCTTTACATATTCTATGTGACAGCACATAGTCTGCTAATGCATTTTGATCCAAACTGACAATTTCTGTCCTTTGATCGAGGTACTAAATCTGTTTATATTTAAAGTACATAAGTATATTGATATGATATGGCTGATATGATGGTATTTACGTCTGTCATTTTTTAAATTGTACTGGGTTTCTTGTGTTTTACTCCTCTGTGTTAATTATATATTTTTAGTACTCCATTTTAATCACTATCTTAGCTTTCCAGCTAATCTCTTTTATTATGTTTTCAATTGTTCCTCTGAGGATTACAATATGTATCTTAAACTCATCCCAGTCAATTTAAAGTTGATATTGAACCACATCAGGTAAAATATAGGAACTTTTCAACAACATAGCTCAATTTATCCTTTAACATGCTATTGTCATGCACACACAACAAACCCACCAATCCCTCAATGCAGTGTTATATTTTGCTTTAAACAGTCATGTCTTTAAAATATAAAAAGCAAAGAGAAAAATATTAACCTACTATAATTAGGAAAGCTCCATTTTCTAGTAAGAATTTAAGTCTATTTGCATAATATAGATATTATGCTACTGTTTATATTATTTTACACCAATATTTTTAATTAGTATAACTATTAAATATCAGATATATCACTGAATATATTTTATTTATATACTGTTCACATTTCCATTTTATTAGCTAATTTTTTTTTTTAATTTAGCACAATCATAAAGGGAAGAAAAATCCTTTTAGTACAAACTGAAATAGGATTATGTTCACCTGGATTCTCCTAATAGTATCCTAACCAAGTTTCCTGATCCCAGACATACCCTTCAATTGATTGCCCACTGCTACCAAAGTGATCATTCTAAAACATAAATGATGTCACACACTCTAGGAAGCCTGTCATGACCTTTGTCACTCAAGGTTAGGTGACCTTCCTATGACCTTCCTATGATATTTTGTGCTTACCTCCATCACAGCATGTGTAACATTACACTGTATTTGTCTTCTGATTAGCTTGTATCCCCACGATGAATTACGTACAGGTAGGGTCTAGTCTTACCTTTATACCTCCAGTACCTAATAAACATCAGAAACATAGTAGAGACACAAGAAAAGAGTTGCTGGAAAAAAACAACTGAATGAGTACATTTCCAACTGCTTCAGCTTGTAAGAGTCTCCAAACTACTAATTCTTAGTATATTTCTAAATGTATTCAACATACATTCCTTTAGCACTTGTAATATGCCAAGTACACAGGGAAAGACATTACATTTTAATAGTGAAACGTAGAAGGGAGATAGCACAGTCTAGACTAACTGAACTTAAATTATATCACCTTAAGTCCTAAAAAGTTAATTCCTCTCATCCAGACTTGATTTCCATTATAGTAATAATCTGGCTCATTTTGTTAATATTATACAACTAATACCATTACACAAAGAAATAGGGTAAATGTGTTAACATACCAGAGATACCATGGCCCAACCAGTCTTGTTATAGATGAACTCCAAGTTGTTCCTTCTTAAATACAGCAAACCACCCACAAGTGACACTAACAAGGCCAAAGCAATGGTGCCAGAGTAGTTGGGTGGTCTGAAGACACGAATCTGCAAGAATACAATGGAAGTTTTTAAAGTTAAAGAAAGATATTAATCTTTTTTGCTGAACCATATTCTAGTCCTTCCAGTCTTTTAACACAGATAATTCAGAAAGGTGTCACCTTACTTTTCATACCTGGAAATAACATTCCTTTTGCTCTTTATGAGTCAAAAAATACATGCCTTAAAACATCATGGCTATGTAACATGACTTGCTCTTCAGGTGCTTTTAGGTGAATACAGTTAAATATATGCAAAACCTACTTATATTCATGAACAAAACATGACCTCTGTGGTATTGTGGTCAAGAATGCATTAGCAGAATCCAGTCAAAAGCAAACATCAGGCAAATCAAATAAGGATCATTCAGTTCAAAAAGTGGGAGAGGATTATATTCTTCAAGATGTCAAAGTTTTTAAAAGACAAAGATAAGTTATGGAAATGTTCCAGGTTAAACAAGGCTAAAGGACAAGTAAATGTAATACCTAACTCTAGACTGGATCTTGTACTGAAGGTGGGAAAATATTAAAGGATAGTATTAGGTCAACTGAACAAAGCTAGAATATGTACCATAGCTCAAATAGAAATATTATACCAATGTAAATCTGTGAAGGTGATAACCGTACCATCTTCATGTATTTCTTAGGAAATGCAATTCACCTTCTAATGGTTCAGAAAAAGACTGTGTGTGGGTGTGTAAGTATGTGTGGAGAGACAGTGTGGGGGAGAGGTTAAGAGAATAAGAATGGCAAAGCAAAAGCTGTAAAAAGTCAACACTTTGTGAATCCTGATAAAGGGTATACACTGAAACTATTTATACTATTTTCATTTGTGGAACTTTTTAATTTGAAATTATTTACAAATAGATCCACATTTGTAAAAAATATACATATCTACTAACAATGCGTAAGTATGATAATAGGTTAGAATCATTTCTGATTAAAATTTGGTATTTCTTATAAAGAATTAATAGTACTTTTCCAAATTACTTTTAATATTTTGTACCAAATAAATGATACATTGTAGAGCTGAATATCTGCCAAAACATTTCCAAAAAAATGATGAGTTAGAAAGTAAGTTTAGCCACCGAAATATCATTAATACCTATATTATTTATTTACAATGATGGTAGTATAATATGAGAGACGTCTTTCTCAACTGAGAATAAATGTGTTTACACCTTATGGTAAAAATCAATGCTTCTGTATTACTTCTAAGGTAAATATAATTTTAAAGTAGCTGGTTATTATAATTGTTCACTGTAGAACATTCTGGTGACATTAAGTGCTCCACACAGACATGAACTGTCATCATTTTTGTTCATTTACTTGCTGAATAAACTGTCTATGCATCTACACTCATATTTATGCTTTTCTGAGTCATACTATAAATACTATTTTTCTAACCTACTTTTTCACTTGTTATACCTTAAGCTTCTTTCTACATCAGATATTCTTGCAAACCACTATCTAGACTCTGGTACATTTAATTAGTCTCTTATTTTTACACATTTGATTTCTTTACGATTTTTTCCATTAGAATGAACGTTAAAAATTTTTTTCCTATGGTTAAGAATTTAGATCATTCCTGATTATATCCTTAAGTTAAATTCCTACAAGTGGAGTTATTAAGTTAAATTCCATAAAATAAAGACATGACACATACCATTAGAATAGTTATACCAATTTATAGTCCCAAGCACAGTATATGTCAGTGGCATTTTCTCACATGGCTCATGAAAAAGTGGGTATTATCCCATTTTTATTTGCTCAAAGGATAGATAAAAATTATACATTTGGCTTTTTAATTAGAATTTCTTTGATTACTAAGACCGCTGAGCAACAGTCAGTATATTTTTTAGCCTGTGAAATTACTTTGTGCCTAACTTACGTATTCTTTAATGGTTCCCTGATATTTTAAGAACCATTATTTTAAAAACCATTTAAATTCACCTAACTCAAAGTTTAACTTACAGCTATCAGACGCAGTTTTCTTGAAGCAAGGAGAAATGTTCCATAGAGAAATTGAAAAAAAAAAAAAATCCTGTAGCCTTATTACAAATCCTGTAGCCTTATTACAACCACACTAATTAGCCTATTATTAAAACTGATAGGGAACAAGAACATACATGAACATCAGTTCTGTCAGCAATCCACTTTGCTAGTTGCTCAGCTGCAAATCCAATTCTTTGAAGGTCAAAAGTATCAGCTCTCTTGGGTCTGCCTTTTGGAGGAAAATGCATAAATGTAGGAGCGGAGTTCATGTTGAGCTGTAAAACATAAGATAAAACATACTAAATACAATATCCCACCAATCTTTATATATCCTTCCTCTGACATTTTATGGGGCTTTTCCCTGCATGAAGTTTGGAAAGATAGCATTTATTATGAAAATCCAAGTGGCTTTCCAGAGCTTAATTACTGTTTTTAGTCATCTTAGTATATTGTTGAATAGAAAAGAACTTTTAGGAATTAGGCCAAGCTTGCCGAACCTTCACATTTAACATACATCATTCACATTCTCAGCTGCATCATCTATTTCATTGGCCATTTCCTTCTTTATTTTCTAGAATTCTACAACTAAAGAATGAAATGATTCAAAGTGCAAAATAGGAACACTGTAATTTGGTGGTACATGGACTGTTTTCACTTCTTAAGCAGTTATTAAAGAAAAAGGACCGGCATTTGATGAAAGATATAAATATATCGTGTAATTAATTTCAAGTATATTGACTTCTTTGTTAAAACTTTAAAGACTTTTGTTCAACTCCTCCATTATTTCAACTGTCTCAAAATGGTCATATCTCATAACTATTTTCTAAAGGCAAGCTCCATTTGAAAAGTATACTGAATAAAACACTACTCTAGTATAAACAATATCATATCTAAAAACAAATATGAGGTTAATTTGCATTGAGGAGTAAACTGCAAAACATACATACAGATTAAATTCTTGCTGCTCAAGAATTATGAAAAATGTTTCAAATGAAAGGCAAAGTGATTTTTGGCCCTGACTTCCAATATATAGTTCAGAATTCCCCAATAATGAGAATAAAAAGCAAATTGAAGTAACAACAAACATCAGATCATGCTTGCTGTCATCAAGGTAAAGATACAGCAGTACCAGCTGTGGGCCTGCATGTTACGGACATTTAGTAATTTTTATTAAATTGAACAGAACACGGTCACCAATTCCTCTCTTCCCTGTGATTTCTCCCCCCTCCACACTTTGTGCATGTGTTTCCTGACAGATGCACAAGAGACAGCTACAGCCAATATGTAAATCTAAGATTCAAGGGAGAGGAAGTCCCTGCATTAGAACAATCAGAAACTCCACGCTAAGACACTTCACATCCTAGAATTTTAGAGTTAAAAAGATATAATTCAAAGCTTTAATCTTAATTAAAATGTACAAATTCCCAAGGCTACATAAAGCAGGGTACAACACAGTCCTGACTGCTAGTGCAGAGTGCCTTCTAACACATCATTAACTTGTTGGCCTGCTGTCAGACACAGCCTCAGCCATCACACGGGAATCACATATACTTTACTTTCCAAACAAGTCTCCAACAAGCCAAAGATTGTCAAATTTCTTCACTTGTTCTTAATATCATATCCAGACACCACAGTGACAATGCTGACAGTGCTTTCAAACATCAGTTTAGAGAGAGTACTTCAACAAAATGTGACTCAGTAGTTAGCAAGAAAGAAAACATACGCATTAAGAATCTTCTAGTAGTTCCCAAGTAAAACAAAATATACACTTCCCTATTTTTGTAGATTATAGTTCCCCATAAAAATCATTAGCAGCTATACTTTTATGCACTTCTGCATTTTAAAATGAAAACTCTCATTGCTAAGCCAGGGGCTACGTTTTGGAAAAACAAAGCAGTGCTGTGTTTGGAATTCTGCTGATTCAAAACTAACCTGAGGAAATTTTTCAATTAAAAACAATCTTGACTTCAACTCTTATATCTATGCCAAAGTTAAAAAAAATGTGTAAAGCATATAAAAGAACTCAACAATTATATCTAACAGTATATCTATATGTTTATATACTGGCAGCTTATATAGTCAGTACCTAGCACAAAGGGAGGATTACTTTGTCCCACAATTTTGTTTGGTTTTCTTTAATTCTAATTAGCTGACAACATTTTAAAGATAGAGAAATTTCATATAAAAATTCATTATTTGTGTCTCTACTTGAAAAACAGATCTAGCTCCACTGGCCTGCATTTCTTCACTAGAGAGAGAGCTGAGCTGCATCTCCCTCACTGGGTCGGCTGGTCCCGTCCAGTCCGCTGTAGCCCCACCCATGCCAGTGAAACCAACGGTCAGCTGCATGGCATTCTACTGATTTTATTTCTTACAGCAGTTAGGAAAAAAGTGAAATTTGAGTGTTTCCATTAAATATTTATTTTTTAAAAAAAGACCAAGAAAGATTTTGTTCTAATAAAGATAGGAGGGAACATATTTAAGTATTCAAGTGAAGAACTAATGTTTTTAATATACTAAGTATGTACATAAACAAAGATCCCATAATGAAACTAAACTCATGTAACTGGTTTCCCTCATTCAGCTTCCACACCTAGCCAGGGTAGACGTTTGGGCTTGAAGCCTCTGCTCTAGCAATCAGACTGGACCTGGGTGACTGTTTTCTAAGATGGCAGAGAGGATTCATTTATATACTGAGTGAAAATATATATTCATGTATATACCAAATGCTATATATATAGCACTATCATCTGATGACCTCTAAGGCCAAGTCTCCTGAGATTCTACACAGACCTATAAATTACATGAAAAAATATTTGGATGTTAATTATAGCACTGTAATTTACCTTTACAAGGTTATTTGAAATTACACATTTATGTTTATGTGTTTTCCTTTGTTTTTATATTATTAGCTCCCTAGTCTATAAGCTCCTTATGGGGAAGAACTATGTATGTTTTTCTCACCAATTCAATAATACTTCCTGAATAGATGGGCAAAAGGAAACATGCTCAAAAGGTAAAATAAATTTATAAGGAAAAAATAAATGAAGAATACTAATAGGAAAGCCCAAGGGTAAAGGGTATTGAAGGCAAAAAGAAAGAATTTATCCTATTCAACTAGACACTGTCAAAGAAGAATGAATTATCAATCTGGAAGCAAGTAAGCAGAAACACTCACTAATGGACCATTTACAATTAGCTTGAGTCTTTACAGAACTAAATACTTTTCCATGACATGGTAAAGAACTGTGCCAGAGTGTCACATGTGAGAAAAATAAAATAGACCAAGATACCCAAACTAATCAATGCTGGGTATGGCACTAAGTCTTACATTTGAAAGGCATGATCAAGTAGTGATAAATACAAGAAATTAATAACTCTGCAGGGATCAAGAAGCCAGACAGCTGAGTTCAAATTCTATCACCATTTTATTTTATTATCTCCATATACTAACTCTGTAACCTTGGACAAGTGATGTTAACCTCTCCATACCTTAATTTCCTCATCGATGAAATAGAGATAAAAACAACATATTTCTCTTTGGATTGTTATGAAGCTAAATGAAAGAAAACACATGAAGTACTTAGAAGAGTCCTTGGACTTATAAGTACTCAATGTTAGCGATGATGATGTAATCACGACAAGTTCCAATAAGACTGGTATCCTTATAGGAAGCAGGACGTGCGTGCCATTGGGTTAGGGTCCCACCCTTATGACCTCATTTAACCTTTATTACCCCCTTAAAGGCCTTATATCCCCCCCAAACAGCATAAAGGTTAAGTAAAACTTACACTGAATCTCATATAAAATTTCACAAATTTATGCAAAATACATATTTGCAAAATACAAATTTATGCAAAATACCACCCAAACCACACACAATATATCAGTGGCATGTAAACTGCCACTGTATGCTGAAAAAACATACTTCCTCTATAACGGAAAAGTCAAAATGTGTTTATTCACTAATGGCAAAAACTATGTACTGATAAAGGTAACATTGACTGTAATTATTGTAATCATATCACATAATTAATAACTACTCATTGTATGCACTGAATTGTATTTTTATCTGGCAAAGATGCAGCAATCATAACGAACTCTATTAAATGTTATTAAAAAAAACTCTTTTACCTGCTGAAAAACATCTGTTCCCTCATCGTAGTCCACCATACTGAAGAAGAGTTTGTTACAAAAAGCAGAGGAATAGCGCCAGGAGTTAGCCAGTATTTGATATTCTTCGTTAGCTTGCCTGATAAGGATAATGGGACAGAGTAGAAACATTATCAGTATTGAAACATTAACAAAGCTATTAATAAAACAGGGAATTCTGGGGCAAGAGTTGGCCTGTTTTAGTACGGACTGCAAGCTAAGAGTAGATTTTATAGTTTAAACGGAGGTAAAAAAATAAAAAGAATATTCCACGACATGTAAAAATTATACAGAATTCAAACTTTATCATTCGTGAATAAAGGGTTACTGCATCACAGCCACACTGATTCCTTTACTTATTGCTGTGTTTGCTATTACGCAGAGGAGGGCAGAGTGGAGGAGTTCTAATAGAAAGTGTGTGGGCAAAAAAGCCCATCCTGGGCTTCCCTGGTGGCGCAGTGGTTGAGAGTCCGCCTGCCGATGCAGGGGACACAGGTTCGTGCCCTGGTCTGGGAGGATCCCACATGCCGCAGAGCAGCTGGGCCCGTAAGCCATGGCCGCTGAGCCTGCACGTCCGGGGCCTGTGCTCCGCAACGGGAGAGGCCACAGCAGTGAAAGGCCCGCGTACCGCAAAAAAAAAAAAAAAAAAAGAACATGCAGGATCATCAGAGCCCATGGCAGGATGATCATACTGTTGCTTTTCCCAACAGTATTCACAAAAAAATAACAATGCCATATTAAAAAAAAAAAAGAGCAAAGAAAGTAAAAGAGCAAGCACTTGTAAATAGAAAATACGATTTCTCAAATTAAACACCAATATTAGTAGATAGAGTTAAATAAAATTCAAAGAAAAGGACACAGGTGGACAATATTGGTGGGAGGAAGGAGAAAGGTACCTAGGCATATAGTCCAATAAGCCCAACCTTCAAATAGGAGCCCCAGAAAGAGAAGAGACTAAGGAAATTTTCTGGAAACATAATACAATTAAAGGAGACTAGGTATTCAAATTAAAATTACTTCCCAGGTTCTGAATAAGAGGAATAAGAAAAGACCAACATATTATGATATTTTAGAACACTCTGGATAAAAAGAAGATCCTAAAAACTTTTAGAAAAAAAAAAGTACTTAACAAAGGCAAACAATGAGACGGGGATTGCACTGGTTATTAGCAGCAGTAGACACTGGCAGATAACAGAATAACGCCTTCAGAGTTTTGAGGGCATATTATTTTCAATCTAGAATTGTATATCAAGCCAAACGATTAAGTTTGAAATAAACATGGTTGAAGAAATGTAAGTCATATGAAATTACCTTAGGCTATAATTGATAGAAATGGTAAAAATGAGAGTGTGATAGAAGAACTGTAAGGAAGGTAAAGGGGCAACTAGAAATATGATGCAGTAGGAAAGGTGGAAGATGTGTAAGAAAGCTGTGATCCAACTACGAAGCTATGAAATACAAATCAGGACAGGAATTTACTTGGACTTCAAGATGAAGAGAACCGATTCTAAGCAACCATTACAATTAGGATGAGTGGCACGATGTCCAGATCATCGTTAAGGCACATGTGGTCCTGCGACAGGAAAAACAACAACAAAATGAATCTAAAAGGCAAGGTCCAAAGAAGAAGAAAATTAAAATGTATCATAATCTTGATTGCTAGGTGATGGGAAAAGGTAGTCATTTTGAACATTTTCTTTTGCATCAGGGAGGGGGTCATAAACAACAGCACTGTGGAAAAGGAACCATAATAAAAACCTACTACTTTGCAATTGATGCTATTTCTGTGGAAACAATAAGTCGACCTACAGACAGAGCACAGATGTAATGATGGTTACAGTACAGAATGTAAGAGCTATCAACTATGACAATACAGAAGTACAGGGAACAGGATTTGGTAGGTAAAAGGGAGGAAGAAGGTGTACCTGCTAATCTTCGGCTTAGGGAATCAAGAGATATCACTTACACTTATGAACAAGAAATAGAAGAACGCTATTTACTGTTTACAATAATAAAAGAAAACTATAAAAATGATAAGGGGTGAGATGAGTTAAATCCTCACCTATTAGAGCCAGAAATGTAAAGATCAGGTCTACCGCATGAAATATATAAGACTAACATTTAGAGGTATGAAAAAAACACCAGAAGAAAACAACACAAAGGAATAACGGTGATTGCCTGTGGCTAAGTCTGCAAATAAGTGAGTGCAAGGGCTAGGGACATTCTAGGCCCTTTTTTATTAACAAGGAGCACCTAACAGTGCTATGATTAAAATATATTTAAGTGGGCTAAATATGAACAAGGCTATAATCTGAGGTCACTTAGCATAAAGACCTTAAGGGCACATTTTAAGAGAGCACAGTACAAAAACCGACACTGTACAGATCAGCCTGAGACTGCACTGTGCTCACCAGGCAGAAAACTCTATTGTATACATTCTGAATCTGTTCAATGAAATAATTACAAACTTTTAAAACTTTGGTGGTTAAATTAGATTTAACCTGAGCACCTAACAGAAGAGGTGAGCTAATCTCCAAGGTCTCTGCTTTCATGGAGTTGACGTTTTAGTAAGGAGACATATAATAAACAACCAAATAAACAAATGAAAATCATTAAAAGGTAAGATATACACTGAGGAAAAAAAATTACATGGAATTGTATTACAGAAAACAATGGAGGATCTACTCAGATGACACGGTCATAAAAGGCTTCTCAGATGAAGCGACACTAATGCCCAAATCTCAAGGATGAGAGAAAGCCATCGCTGAAAAGAGCTAGAGAATGGACATTTCGGGGAGCAGGAACAGCAAGCACGAGGGCTGGGAAGGGAAAGACTTCAAGGTGCTGGAGAAATGAAGCTGTGATATAAATGGGAACATGCTCTCTGTCTCCTGGAGGGATACATGCGGATTACATAGCTCACACCCTCCCTCATCTATTTAAAACAGTGCCTCATGGCTCCTCTTCCAACCCTAAATAAAAGCAGAGTTAGGACCAATATGAGCCATAAAATCTGATTTGATTTTTGTCTTATGGAATATAATATTACAGGTAGTTATTCATCATTAATTTTCAAAGAAAAATGTATAGTAATGTCACACCATGAATTGGCACTGACGATTAAGTAGATCTGAACATCTCTGTACTAATGAACCTTAAGGGACCAGTGCGTCCTTAAAAAAATCGTTAAAACGATAGCATAACAATTAAGAAAGCAGTTTATTTTTACACGAACATCTTACACAAAAGCACATTTTAACTTTTAAAATGAAACTGAGGGAAATGGCACATCTGCAAAAACTGGCATTCTTATGATAATGATGCTCTGAGAAATGAAAATGCTTCATTTTGAAAAATACACAGGAAAAATACTATCAAATTTTAGTATTCAACATCCGTGTATAGTATCTTATGGAATGACATAAGACTGGGATAATCTTGAACTTTTTTCCCTTATAATGTTATAACCTACCCCAAACCTATTAGAATCTACTAAGAATACATTCATTCACTCATTAATTCACTCCACAAATATATATTAGTGCCAACAATGTGTCAGGTAATGAAGGACTGAATAGTAAGTTCAAGGGCCCTGACTTCAAGGAGAATACACTCTAGTGAGAAAAAGATGCCTCACACAAGTATACACAAAATGTCAGATAGTTGGAAATACCCTGAAGGAAATAAAACAAGAAAATGTGGTAAGTGGTATTGAGGGGTCAAAGAGGATGAATTCATTTTGCCTTCAAACTCTGTTTTCTACACCATCCACTTCCTCAGTTTAATTTCCCAATAACCAGCTGTGGGTTCTCACCTCTGTTCCAAAGTCCTAAAGAGTTCCCCACTGCCTATATAACGAAGACCATGGGCAGAAGAGAAGAGCCCCTATCCCCTGGCCACAATTTACATCTACAGTCTGTACCCACAGGAACATACCGCATGCTCAAAGGGTCTCTCCGTTTTGTGACACCCTGTGTTCATTCTTTAAGCTTTAAATCATTAAATCCTCTGCTTAAAATGTCCTCCCTTCTTTCAAAAGCTTGCTCAAAAATGCCCCTCCTACAGAAGCCACTTCAATTCTCTGTAATACTTCGGGCAGCTGTCAGAAGTGGAAATTCTCAGCTGCTGTGCAGCGCTGTTTATTTTATGCATATACTGTTCTGCTTATGCATACTATGTTTATGCAGTAATTGTTCGTTGGCTAGGCCTTAGTCCAGAATAGGCATTTAATAAAGGTTTGATGATGAATAATATACTTTCCTAAAGAGTCAATATATTACATATACCCTAAAACTAAATAATACTAAATTAGAGATTTTGAATTCTGGACAGTCTGACTAAAAGCCCACTTAGTCAGATTTATGTCACAGGTTAATGTCTCTTTTAAGGCCAATTTGCTTCACGGTATTGGTGGTCTTAGGAAGAAAAAAAGAAACACCTTAAATCTTTGTACCATCACAAATATATGTTATTTGTCAAAGGAATAGTGGTCTTGATTTGAATAATGACTAAATCATCTCCTAATGTCATGTTCCTAAATTAATTTCATATGAAATATAAAATCTAGATCTTAATCATCAGTGATGTTTATTCAGCGTTTTAATATATGCTACAATAATAAAAAAGTATACCTCACAGTGTCCGCCTTTAAGAAGCTTGGCAGAGAACAGAATAGACACACACTAACACACAAGTAAGATACATACATTGAAAAAAGAATGCAGATTGTAGATGCTATACAGCATATAGAAGAGAATGGGATCACAGTGGATTGGAGCAGCTGGACAAAGTGTGAATGGGAAAATATTCAGAAAAGAATGGGAGGACTAAAATTATAATAATCAAGGAAGGATCGGAAGAGAATATGAAGGCAACAGAAGCAGTATTAGCAAAGATTACCCAGTCTGAAATGTATTTTATGTAGTCAAATAACAGAACTAAGTTTCATGTTAGAAAATAAGGAAAGAATAGACTGGACGCTCTCTTCCAGGAGAAAGATAAATAAGATCTTGACTTTATTCTGTAAAAAGTGAACAACTACTACAAGTGTTTTGGAAGAAGTAGATTATGCAAAATACTAATTAAGAAAGCTGTATCTGGCAACAGTGTGCATAATGTATTAAAGGAGGAGAAAATAAATGTTCGTAAACCACTCAGAATGTTACTATACTGGTCTAGTTGGGAAAATATATGCCGCTATTAAAATACTATATAAATGAAGATATGACCTATTTCTTACATCTTCTCCTTTAGAATCTAGAGCACCAAAGCAATGAGCAAAATTTTTGACACATCGTGCTTCTACTTAGGAATCTATCTGTTGGCATAAAGAATTCCAGGGGAGCTAAGCAAATTACACTTTTTCAACACAAATACAATACTCAGAGAAAATTTACTACTGACAAGGTAATTTAGTAGCAATAGGACTAGAGACCAGATCTGTTTGTCACTAGAAATAATTCAATAAGCCTGAGAAAAACATAGTTCAATGTTGATGATATCTATTTAGGGTAAAAAAGACTTGTTAGAAGGAATATGCCCCAATAACATAAACCCTGTTCTCTAAACTTAACTCCATTATCTCTTATCTCTCCATATTCCAACTTCTTCATGCTTAACAGGGGATAGAAGAAGCCTAACTAATGACAAAGAAAGTGACTGGCTTCTTGCATATGTTTGTGTCAGCTTAGACTAATGAGCAAAGGTGTCACTAATGCTTACTAGAACCCTTCAAACTTCACTGCCATCTGAAATTGAAAGTTGAAAACCACAAATGCTCCTAGCACTTAAATAAGCACATTTCCAACACTGTTAGCTAAAAAAGTACTTTCTGTTTTAATAGTTCATAGGAACATTAGAGATGTAACTTTATGAATGGAAGGAACACTGTAAATTTTTCTAATCTATTAACATGCAGCCTGAAGAGGGCAGTCAAGTTGCAGCAAAGCATCCAGGAAGGCTTAAGCAGTAACTGCAGGGCACAGTTCTGGTAAAACTCTTCTATTAAATCTTCTCAATTTTTTATTATGGAAACAAGAAAAAAAATCAATCCAAATGCTATAGCAGTTTATAATCCTTTCTAAACGGTTATGTAAAACTAAAAAAGATTATTAACTCATCCATAGTTGTATATATTTAATATAGCTCCCATGATGAATGTAGCTTTTATCTTTTATGCCCTTGAAGGGCATAAAACTGTTTCTCTTTTTAATGTTAATCAAACTTCCTATAAGATTTATATTAAAATCTCTATGTATGCCTTTTATTTATATTTTTATGATAAATTATATATAGATATAACTATATATTGCATGGATATTCCAAAGTGTATCTTCATAAAACCTCAAATTATTCAATCTCTATAGATAGTGATATATATAGAGAGATCTGGTGTGAGTGGAACCATCCATTACTTACGGTTCTGATACCCTGAAGAGAAAAAACTGGTAAGCAACACCCTGCACAAGGATTTCAACAGTGATTTCTCTCTGGTTGTGCTATAAGTATTCAGGACCCTACTGAATATACTGAAATATATTACATAGACCCAATGTCTCTGAAGAGCTGAAGAATCCACAGTTAACTACCACTTTGTAACTGGCTCTGTATAATTCACTGCTTGCCAGATATTGTGTCCATTACGCCTATGTTTTCTGAGCATCTATTTTTTTCTTTGGAAAACAATTCTAACGTGAACATGCAATTCCAACACATATATTACAGCAAAAATGTATATGAACGCAACAGATATTAAACTGTATATAACATGCATAGTAGCAACTCAGTTTATGAGTCAGCAGAATTTTTGTTCTCTTAAGAAAAATGGTAATACTAACATACAAAAAAGCTTAACAGGTTGTATGCTAAGAAAACTGACACATGGCTAAAAGAAGAAAGGGACTGTGCAGAAATTAGGACGTCTAGTTCATGATTTGTTTTCAGAGATCATACTGGTGTTGTAATTCTAAAACTATTTTATATGCACTGAAAGGGAGAGCAAATATACCAATACTGCTGGGATCCAGGTTTTCATTTTGGAGAAAGGAGATAAAACTATGGAATAGGGAAAATAGAGGAAAAACCCTACAGTGTTAGCCTGGAATAGGAGATATCCAGTTAAAGTCATAATTTATATATGTATGTATGTATGTATGTATGTATATGTGTGTAGGTATACACATACACACATCCTAGCTCTATCTACTAAAAAAGGCTGCAAGCAATGATACTATCCCAGCAGCAAACAGTATAACTTGCCCAGTTCTTGCTTTCTAAATATCATTTCCTACCAAAAAGATGAAGGACTCCTTGAAAGAGGGAAGAGATATGGGAACATATGTATATGTATAACTGATTCACTTTGTTATAAAGGAGAAACTAACACACCATTGTAAAGCAATTATACCCCAATAAAGATGTAAAAAAAAATGCTTCCTGCACTTCCATGACAGGGAAAGTATATAAAGTAGGCTTAGAATATTTTGTTGAGCCAGAAAGCAAAGACTAACAGAGGCATGTGAATGACACAGGAGTTGGTTTCCACCGATCAAATTTAGGGCAACTTGAACACTGAAGAAGAATAATCACAGCAACAGATTAGTAAATTTAAAAAAAGAATCTTTGCATTGAGATACTCAGAAGGGCAAATAGAGGAAAGAAAAGCTCTCATTTATAGAAGAATACCAACTAATTAATGTTAAAGCAACGACAGAATGTTTAAAAATCACCCCTTCACAACCATCAATGTAATATCAAATTCAGGCAGAGATGATCAATGGATGTTACAATCACTGGGTAAAAAAGTGCCAAGAAACAGGACAGTCGCATTATCTCAAAGTGTCCCCCCTCTTAACCCATTCACCTTCCCCAAACACTTACTACAAGGGAAAGATATACTTGTACAACAGAAAGATGTGATCACTGCCTTGATCAAGTGATCGATCTCATCACTGGTATTTGAAAGAACTAACATTATGTGCCTCCTGATAGGATGCAAATAACTGCTATAGTACTTTTAAAAAAAGCAGATTATGTCATTGAATTAATGCCATTTCACTTAAAAGTAATAATGGTATTCTGATTAGGTAAGGATGTCTTATTAAAATATGCAAACTGAAGTATTTAGCAGTGATATTTCATGATGTCTACAAGTTAAAAGTACATTTGCTGGTATGTGACTCATTTTTTACTTATACTTAAAAGAATGTGAACAAAGAAGAACAAAGAGCATCTCTCATCACCCACTTCCACAGGGGTTAAGTCGCAACCATTGCGGTCGCCCACAGACAGTGTACCAAGAGGAGTTCAGGATGAAAAACAGGTGAGGCGCTCTGTGCTTTGGATAAACAGGCCCTTAGATAGTTAGACACATATCTCAGGAAGAATTTCAATGACCCGAGATTCTTGCATCTTCCCAGACATAGCAAAGCACTAAATCATTAACATACACCTGTTCTTTGGAATTATCAGTGATATTTTACCAAGATGTGTGTCATTGCTTTTAACAAGACTGCATGTTATTTCCAAACCAAAAAAATTTATAAACTGGCCCCTCCCCTACCTCTTCAGAGCAGTTTCCTCAGGACTGAGTGGCTGTCTCCCAGGCTATATACAGTCCCCAGTAAGACCCTGAATAAAATGTAAACTCACAACTCTTATGTGTCTTTCTTTAAGGCAATGAGCAAAATCAAATGTGGCAACATGTTATAATTAGTGAAATCTTGGTAAAGTGTAGACTGGTGTCTTTGTACTACTATTTCAATTTTCTGTAGGTTTGAAATTATAAGATGGGTGACTAAACCTGGACTTTATATACAAATACTATAGAAAATAGAGCTCAGAGAATGCTACAGTGTCACATAGATAATCAGAGTTCACTGAAAACATCCATTTATTCATTGTAAAAGAGTTGGGATTATCCAATCTGAGGAAGACACACCTAGGAGGAAATTTAATACAGTGAACTTAAATCACATCCCTTCGACCTAAAAAAGTAATTAAACTAGACAGCGTTCAGCAATAACCTTAAAACATCATTTATATTAAACTGGTCATGGATTCAGTCAAGTCTGAAACAGTCCTCACGTATTAGCCAAGCCAGGCAAAGAATGTGGGGATGGCATGAGAGTTTGCCAGTCTTTGACAAAGAAGTGAAATACTTTGTCCAGGTAGCCAGACATATTAGAAAAACTTAAGAATTAAGGCCATAGAGAAATATTATCCAAGGACTAAAGGAAATGAGAAGGGTTGTAATCCCAAAACCATTTAGAAAGCACTTACCAGTGCATCAAGAGATGGACAGGGTAATTTTATCTATAAACGATTCTCACATTATGAGCTCACTTTAGAATTGAATCTCCTAAGAGATATGACTTCACTGTCATGAAACAAAAGGCTGACGAGCTCTTCCACATGGTCTTGGCCAGCTATCTCCAACTCAGCAGCCCTTGCTATGAAATACCAATCTGAATGAAAGCTTTTCATGATCTAATGAGTTTAAGGAATGCTGGCTGATGGATCCCTGCACTAAAAGATTAATAATCGTAGTTGGGAATGCAAAATGCGAATTACAGTTCACAGGGTAGCAGCAATAATGAGTACGTACACTTCAGGGAAAGCACTGACCTTACTAGCTCTGCAGGCACAAGTCCCCACCCTGACAGGTATTAGCGCTGTGACTTTGGGTGAATGATATGACCTCTCAGCTTTGATGCTGTCATCTAAACCATGGACTTTTTTCAGCCCCACCTTCTAGTGTAGTGAGAATGACATGAGATATCATATATATACATGACCTAACACAGGACTGCCCGAATAGTCTACACATCATAAACAATCGTCTTATTTAGTTAGAGAAGAAAAGATGTTAGCCGGTGAATATCTAATGTATCAATGTAATAATGTATTCTCCCTCCTCTTTAAAATACCTCTGTAATTACTAATCATTTTTTCATTTATTTGAAGTCCAACAATGTATTAACTTCCAATACATTACCAACCTTTGATTGTATGTGCACCCTGCTTGATTCTACATGTCCTTTTTGATTTTCCTTCATCTGGATGTTTTTTTCTTACATCTATTGAATGATAGTAATAACCTTGGAAGAGGTTATTTTGTTCTTAGAATTTTTAGCGAATTCTGGAAGAGATGAGTAAGTTTGTGGTAGAATACATCTAAAAGATTTAGCAATTATGGGGAATATTCCTTATAGTACAATTAGATAAAGGAAGTTTGGAGTTAACACTTAGGGGAGGTGCGAACTGTATTGAGTAGTCTTAATTTAACAACTTTTTTTGGCCAAGGAGTTTGATGTGTGCACTGAGGAAGGTGAGAATTGAATTCTGAGATTTGTGAATAAACTGACTTTGTGAAAGAAGAGCAGAATGATTTGCTAAGAGGGCTTACAAGGAAGCCAATAGCTCATTCATCAGCCATTCAGCAAAGAAAAGCAACTGGAGAATCTTTAAGTGTGTCAGCTCTAGAAGAAAGTTTCACTTTTTCTTAAAGAAAAGAAAAAAGCAGAAAAAGTCTCACAAAGGAAAACACTAATCTTTTAAACTTATAGCTATGAACATTTCAGTGACTCTACAGAATTATAAAAAAATTATAGCAGTATTATAGAAATGGTCCCAAATTACACTGACACAGAAGGACCCAGGAGAATTCAAGTTTGTAAACAAAAATGACTGCTGATGATAGAGTGCCTTTCTCAATGAATCTACAGCTCCCTTTGAGGCACTTAATTTATAATACAGAATATAATTTGAATACTTTTTCTTGAAATTTTTTCTTGAAACTCCTCTTTACCTTTCCATCTTGGTTGTCCCCTTGAGATCTCTTTCATTCACTCTGCTCATAACGGTCACATTCGGTACTCTCCTTGGCTCAATGACAGTAGATCTCAGACCACTTTTCGGCCACAATTATTTAACAGATCCTCCCTTTAAATTTATATTACTCTATAATGTAAATCTATCAACCTCATGCAATAAATCCCAAGACATCCCTCTTTCAGCTCACTTAATATTTTTCCTCTCCAGTTCCATTAAAATCCTGAGTTATTTTGACATACATGTTTATAATCTAGATGTGACCCCAGCCTTATCATTCCTAAAGCTTCTCTATTATATCCACAATCGTCTACATTATACTTCAGCAATTTACTCATTTATTTAATCAACCCTTTACAACTTCCTAATTTTCAACCCCGTCCTCCTTTCACACAAAACCTCTCCTTCACTCTTGTGAAAATCTAGCTTAATTGTATCATCCCTAGTTTATCAGCTGTCCCCTGGCTTCTTTGACCCCCTAACCAACTTTTAACCCACAGTTATATATTTCAGATATACTCTCGCTAGCATTCTCAGAATATGTGCTGATTAATCCACTTCGTAGAATAAAGCAAACAGGTTAATCCCATGGAGGGTGTTCTTGCTCTTAAATTGCTGAGTATTGGGGAAGAAATCATTTCATTCTAGAGATTCTTCACTAAAAATCTGAGTATTCTAGTTTCATAAAGGATCCTTGTCAATGCTATATGGTCATCCATCCAATTAACTAATAAGGCTTCATCCATGCCCATTGTTCCTCAAGGAAATTAAATTTTAAAAAGCTGTGAATCATGAACCTGCTTCTTAGCTTCCCTGTCTCTATACTGGCTGCACACTAGAATTACCTAGAGCATGTTTTTAAAAATGTCAATGTGTTGACCCCCCCAAAGAAAACCAATTAAACCAGAATGTCTAGGTACGGGAAGCACATATCTGCTCTACACTTTTTATTTGCCTCTAAACCTTCATGGGCCCTTCCTTTCTCCTCTAACAACTTCACCATCATCTTGATCCATGAATTAACTTTTTCTAATAACTTCAATCTTTTTCTCTTGTAAATCTAAAACTACTCTAAAATTTAAAAGTTTATTACAAAAGAGGCTGTAATAAACAAGTAAATAAAGGTTATTTTGAGCTAAGCATCATTAAAAAATTGAGGGTCCATATTTAACCATTTAACAACATAATGCATTAAGTAAACTATTACTTAAAGGATATACCATTTAACAGTATGCTGTGGTTTATGTTATCAAAACATATACAATTATATGTAACTGTAAAATAAATACTTGGATAATAAAGTCTTTCTAGGTTACAGTTGCAAAAAATATAATAATCAATTAAATAGATTTCTTCATAACAGTGGTGAATACAGGAAATCAATATATTCAACTTTTAGAAGCAAAGAAATGATGTCCCTAAAATATATAAGGTATTGTAGGATGCCAGAGGACAATTTATATTTTTGTGGAATCTGAACTGTTACACCAAATGCCAACTAACATGGTATTTTTGCCTCAGGAGGGCTTTTCAGCACCCCTTAGATAAACACAAACATACCCTGTCCTTAATGCTAACCTAATTCAGACAAATGTTAATGTCCACTTAAGTACTGGTCCTCAAATTGATAGGAGGGGAACTCATAATCATCTGAAATGGTGTTTTTCAAAATATTTTGCTTTTTATCTTTTCTACCCACTTTGAGCTATGTCCCAACATATACTCATTATTAGATTGTGATAAAACCTTTCATGAAAATTTCAGAATACTGAAATTACGTTTCTGCAAGCTAGTCCGAGAGAAATTGGTTTATTTTTTTCATTGGCCCATGTTACTAATAATTTTGGTTTCCACTAAAGTTCAAAATGGTTTAGAAATCTAAACTCTATAGACGATTATACAATGTGAAGAGTCTGAATGTGGAGCTACAAGTGTTTGTTCTTGAAAAGAGAAAGTATTCAGCCAAGAAGAAACAGAAAACCTGAATTGCCCTTAACAATTGAGGAAATGGAATATGTAATTTAAAATCTCCAGGTCAAGAAGATTTCACTGGAGAATTCTATCAAACATTTAAAGAAGAATTAACATAATTTCTAAAACTGTGTAATTTCACAAATCACTTCCAGAAAATAAATAAGGAGGGAACATTTCCCAATACATTTTATGAGGTATCAGCGTGATACCAAAATTGGACAAAAACAGTATGAATAATGAAAAATATAGATCAATATCTGATATGAACTTAGATATAAAATACTTCAACAAAATATTAGCAAGTAGAATTCAGCAATACATAAAAAGAATATAATACAATCAAGTGGGATCTATTCCAAAATGCAAAGCTGATTCAGTGACTGAAAATCCATCAATGTAATCTACCATATCAACAACCTAAAGAAGAAAACGCCTATCAATTGACTCCCCAAAATCTGACAAAATCCAACACCCATTCATGACAAAAGCTCTCAGTAAACTAGTTCCTCAACCTGATAGAGAACATCTACAAAATTCTTACACCTAGTATCATACTTAGTGATGGAAGACTGAATCCTTTCTCCCAAAGATCAGATCAACAGTAAAACATAAAACTATAAAACTTTCAGAAAAACATAGAAGAGAAGGGCTTCCCTGGTGGCTCAGTGGTTGAGAGTCCGCCTGCCGATGCAGGGGACACGGGTTCATGCCCCGGTCCGGGAAGATCCCACATGCTGCAGAGCGGTTGGGACCATGAGCCATGGCCGCTGAGCCTGTGCGTCCGGAGCCTGTGCTCCTCAACGGGAGAGGCCACAACAGTGAGGGGCCCACATACCGAAAAAAAAAAAAAAAACACACAGAAGAGAAAAAAATAGAACTTTGTGATCTAGGGCTAGGCAAAGAGTTCAATTTGACAACAAAAGTAAGATCTGTAAAAGGGGAAACTGATAAATTGGACTCACTAAATTAAAATCTGCAAAAGACCTTGTTATAAGAATAAAAACACAAACCATAGACTAGGAGAAAATATTTAAAAACCACATATCTGACAAAGGACTAGTATCTACAATATATAAAGAACTCTCAAAATTCAGTAAAAAAAAATTCAATTAGAAATAGGCAAAAGGGCTTCCCTGGTGGCGCAGTGGTTGAGAGTCTGCCTGCCGATATGGGGGACGTGGGTTCGTGCCCCGGTCCAGGAGTATCCCACATGCCGTGGAGCGGCTGGGCCCGTGAGCCATGGCCGCTGGGCCTGCGCGTCCGGAGCCTGTGCTCCGCAACGGGAGGGGCCACAACAGTGAGAGGCCTGCGTACCGCAAAAAAAAAAAAAAAAAAGAAATAGGCAAAAGATATGAAAGATATTTCACTAAAGAGGTGAATGGTCACAGATGACCAAAAAGCAAACAAAAAGATGTTCAACACCATTACACAAGGGAAATGCAAAATAAAACTGCAATTAAAACTATATACCCGTGGAATGGCTAAAATAAAACAATGACAACACTGCTGGTGAGGATATGGAAAAACTAGGTCCTTCACACACCACTGGTGGGACTGTAAAATGATGCAGCCACACTGGAAAACATTTTAGCAGTTTCTGATAAAGCTAAACATGCAACTACCATTGCAATTCAGCCATCAGACTCTGGCCATTTATCTCAGAGAAATGAAAACTTAAGTTCACACAAAGCCTGTACAAGAATGTTCATAACAGCTGTATTTGTAATAGCCAAAAACTGGAAACAATCCAGGTGTCTTTTAACAGATGGGTGGTTAAACAAACTGCAGTACATCCATACCATAGGATATTACTCAGTAATAAAAAGAATGAAGTACTGACAAATACAACAACTTGGATGGATTTTGAAGGAGTTATGATAAGTAAAAAAAGCCAAAGCCAAAAGGTCATATACTATATGATTCCACTTACATAACAGTCTCTAAATGATGAAATTACAGAAATAGAGAATAAATTCAGGAGGTGGGGAGATGGGGTGGGCGTGGCTATAAAGGGCAACAGGAGGGATTCTTACTGTGATGGAACTGTTCTGTATTAAAATACCAATATCCTGTTTGTGAAACTGTGCTACAGTTTTACAAGATGTTAGCATTGGGGGGTGTCACTGAGTAAAAGGTATATAGGATTTCTCTGTATTATTTCCTAGAATTGCGTGTGAAACTACAATTATCTCAAACTTTAATCAGAGTATGTTTAAGGGGGCTACTTCATTGCCCCTAAGATATATGTAGGTGACCTACAAGGCAATATTTGAACCAAATTCTATAACATATGTACCTTTATACAGGACATAAAGATAAAAAAATCTGTTTTATGATTACATGTGGATTGGTTAAGTAAATATTTTATATAATATAAAAATATTAGCCTATCAAAGTCATTTCCTAGAAAACGACTTTGAGCTTACATTTAAATGCACTTATAGTTGACTACAATATTGAACAAATGTTTAATTCTATTATATACTTTTATCTTAACTCTAACAAACATATAATCATACAATAATAGTTTTTAATTTTTTAAATACATACATTACCTGCACACAGAACACTGCCGCTGAGGTTGAAGAGCAGTGAACATAACAATCATAGAATAGTTTCGAGGTGGTGTCTTTATAAATTTTCGGAATTTGTCACCATTCATTCGGAAGATTGAGCGCCTGGAGCTCCATTCCATCAGCTGTTCTACTTTCTCAGCTAAAAGATTCTGCAATAAACATAGGAATTTAAATTTACACAGGGTTAAAATTCTTCAGTTTGCACTTCAAGTAAAAAGAATCACGTGGGATTATATTTTACCTAAAATTCATTTCTGCTAAAAGTTCTTGTTTTGGTGAACACAGCCATTGTTAACTGACCATATATGCAAAAAACATTTCATCTATTTTTCCTAACAATTGTAAAAGTTGATAAAAATAGATATCAAAAGTAAAATAGACTTTCACTTCCAGAAAGATGGAATAGATATGCTTTTCCCTAATCCCCCACTAAATACAGCTAAAAACTCTGGTCATATGAAAGACAAGCATAAGAAGGCTCTGAGTGGGAAGGAGGAGGAAGGCTGGCTGGCGACCCCAAAATGCAGAGCGCCGTGGTGGTGAGTGCCCTGAGTTTTGTTTCAGCCTCACCCATCCCAGACTGGTGGCCAGAGACATTGGCAATCCAAGAACACCAATGGACACAAACAAAAAAAAAACCCCAAGAAAAGCCTGCTCTCTTTACCCAAAGGACAAAAGAGGGCGACCTAGTAAGACAAAAACTAACTGCTCTGGTCTAGCCAAACACCACAGACGAAACACTGCGCTTCCACCACCTCCCTCGCTAGCAAGGGCAGAATGGGGAGCCACAACCCGACTCTCAATTCCCCTCCAAGCATCAACATGCAAACAGCTTGGAGGGATCTCACGAAGACAAAACTGAGCGAAAGACACGTATGCACAAAAGAGCCCTGCGTGATTCTACTTACAGTAAGATCAAAAACAGGAAAAAATCTACTGTGCTAAAAGTCACGATAGTGGCTTACTGCAGCAGACACTGGGATGGGGGGAGGCGTAGTGAGGCGAGACGGTACCGTGGAGCTGGGGGCTAAGAAGACTCTCTTCCAGGGCGGGGTGACAGTGAAAGTAACACTCTAGCCTCCGTACAGAACGCTCTTAATCTTTAGATTGTCCATTTTACCTGAAAAAGTCTGAGAAGTAAAAAAACTCTACAGGGTTGTATTCCTATAAGAAATTTGTTAGCCTTGGAAAATCAAGAAAGAATGAGTGGTCGGAAGAGAAGGGCTTCGACTGTGCCATTTAAGAAGGTCTAAGGACCTAGGCACAGACGAAATCTTAATTGATGAGACGTATGACACCTGAGCACACCAGGCACAGTCTAAGAGTCCTGCACGAAAAGAAAAAGGGCTGCGTCCTGGTCACTACACACGAAAGCTTGGACAAGACACTTCACCTCTCAGAACCTAGGGACTCATCTATTAACCTCTGACCTTCCAATACATACCTAGATGATTTACTGAGAGATGAGAGATGAAAACCTTTGTAAATTATGAAGTACTATAAAATACAAGGCAGTATTGGTAGAAGTATTGTCTTCACTATTGTTAGATAACAAAGGGTGATTTTACCACTATAATCCTATATGTAGTCTACAATTCTTTTCCTGTCAAATTTCCTACATATTCTGAATATACATCAAAACACATGAGAACCACAGTTCTAATTCTGGCTATTGCCGGAGAACTTGTGAAGAACACTATATTCCGATTAAATATTAGATGACAAAAAGTAATGAGATATTTTCAAATAAAAGTCTATCTTTCTGTAGTTACAGTCTCAGAATACCAAGTGCTTTAGACATGCTAAGCGCCATGCTACGGACATCACATATGCCATCTTATTAAACTCACACAGCACCACAGCAGCACAGAGGTAATAAGCTTAATCCACAGAGGATGAAGCTGAAGTCTAAGAACGGTAGCTCTCGCCACTGCCCTACCCTGAAGTGGGTTTACTTGCAACGGACTTTAAAAAGTACACCAGTTACCTTAAACCAGCAGCTGACATCTCTAGTGAGCTCTCACTTTTACTCATCTGACAAGCCTCAAATCCCCCATTATTAGAGGAAAAGGTACTGCTGACCTATTGTTTGAGATAAAACACCTTACCATGGTAAGTGGTACAGAGGTTTATTAGTTTGGGTTTTTGTTGTTGTTGTTTTTTTTTAAAGAAATATTCTAATTTTAAAAAGGTGGTAAGGGCCTCCCTGGTGGCGCAGTGGTTGAGAGTCCGCCTGCCGATGCAGGGGATACGGGTTCATGCCCCGGTCTGGGAGGATCCCATATGCCGCGGAGCGGCTGGGCCCGTGAGCCATGGCCGCTGGGCCTGCGCATCCGGAGCCTGTGCTCCGCAACGGGAGAGGCCACAACAGTGAGAGGCCCGCATACCGCAAAAAGAAAAAAAAAAAAAAAAAAAAAAAAGGTGGTAAGTCAATAATTTCTGTATGTGGAGAAAATACTCTTAGTAAACCAAATACGTGTCTTTCCATGTGAAAAAAACCCATAAAAACGGCAACAATTTCTGAAGATACTCAACTATATTAACAAATCAGGTCTAGAAACAGAAAAATAAAAAGGGAAAGGGGGCTTCCCTGGTGGCGCAGTGGTTGAGAGTCCGCCTGCCGATGCAGGAGACACGGGTTCGTGCCCCGGTCCGGGAGGATCCCACATGCCGTGGAGCGGCTGGGCCCGTGAGCCATGGCTGTTGAGCCTGCGCGTCCGGAGCCTGTGCTCCGCAACGGGACAGGCCACAACAGTGAGAGGCCCACATACTGCAAAAAAAAAAAAAAAAAAAAAAAAGGGAAAGGTATTGTAAAACATAGCAGTCACGCACCTTAAAGATCTGTAGTAATAACAACTATAGCTAGCACTTATTGTGTGCTTACTATGTGCTAGGCACTGTACGAAATGCTCTTCTTATACAATGGATTCATCGATCCTCATAACAATCCTATGATGGGGGTCTCATGGACATTTCAAGTTTAGAGACAAGGAAACAGAGGCACCAAGACATTAAGTAACCTGTCCGAGATTATAAAGCTACTAAATGGTAGAATTGGAGATTCCCAGTCTTATTCCAAAGTGCATACTCTAAACCTCTATACACACTGCAGAATCTTACAGGTTTTAGAGGTGACAGAAAAACTCTTGCAACCAATAGCCTAATATTCAAATGAACACATTGCATTCAAAATAAAAATGTTAAGGGAATTCCCCGGTGGTCCAGTGGTTAGGACTGCACTCTCACTGCCAAGGGCCTGGGTTCAATCCCTGGTTAGGAAATTAAGATCCCATAAGCCATGCAGCACAGCAAAAAAAAAAAAAAAAAAAAAAATTAAGAGTCTACATAATGAAGAAGGGACAACACTACTACATAAGGAAAGAGAAACCTCGTCGCATCCTGAACTAGTCACCTTTGCAGAGAAAAAGAAATAAATGGTCTAAGGAGGTAGGTTTTTAGGGCATCATGGTTGATTCAAACTTTCAAGAGCGTTTGTTATAAAGAAGGCTAAGCTAATTCTCAAAGGAAAATGTTACAAGGTGATGGAGTAGAAATATTCAGTAAGGAACAGAATCTGATTAATGTGAATTCATGCTTTTAAAATCTACTAAGAAAGAATCACAGGTTGAGCTACAGTCCACAAATAGGGTTTATTCTATGTTGCATTTCTCTGTGACAGGCATGTGATTTTCTTTAAGGAGAAGGTTGGGTGCATCTGTTCCTTCCAAGTATTTCCCTTTTCAGGGCCATTTGTACCCCCTCTTTGTTGGGAATTTTTCGTCATGCTACAGTTACCCTTATCCAGGACTGCTTTTAAGACTTCACCACCTTCTCTGTTTGTGTGTCCCTTTTGGTCTCTTGAAGAGAGTGATGCTCATGAATCTCTCTTCCCACTGGAGAATAAAACCTGAAACAAAATCATGCCCAGGGGAATTTTGTGTAGTGAAGGGAGCATGGAAACATCCATAATATGGAACATAGTGCAACCTTTAAAAATTGAAAAGGCACCATATGTTCATTTTAAAAATAGAAAAGAATTTAATGGCTCAAGTTTAAATGATGATTCTGTATTTACATGCAGTGTGACTTGACCAAATTATTTCTCTGAATCTCATCTTCATCTATAAAATTGAAATAATATCTCACAAATTGGTAAAATTAAATGCGTTAATGTATGGAAAACTCCTAGCACAGCATCCGGAAAAGTACAGGCACTCAAATTCTGTTCCCTTCTCCTCGGGTTAATTTCTATCAGCAACCTCAATCAGGTTGCTAAAAGAATAACTACAGAGGGAATGTTTTTTTTTTAATCTTATTAGTACTTCAAACTCAAGAGTTACCAAATGTTTTCTGAGTACTTAGTGCATAGCAAACATTGTGTGCTAAATTTCTAAACATGCATTGTGGATTACTAAATACACGACCAGCACCATGCTAAGTTTACGGAAAATGAAAGTACAACAGATCCTACTCTCAAGGCTTTACAGCAAATAAGCTCTAGCATTAAAAAGTATACTTTGCTTATATTGATGTGTTATGGTTGTGGCTTTGCCGTTAAATAAATGGCTTAGTGCCAACTCAGGAAAGGATGGCACACAAGATCTTATTTCTGTGAACACTAACTGACTGGTAGCAGCTAATTTAAATTCAGTACAAAGCACAGTTTTGAAATCCACACTGATACTATCAGCAAAGAGGGTGTGAGCGGTTGAGTTTTGTCTGCTGCTGGCACAAGGCTGGGAAATAGAGACACAGATGCCATACATCTACCATTTCTAAAAGGAAAAAGAAATCTAAAACTTAGAATCTTCAAGGAAGAAACCCTGTCTGTCCTTACTTGTTACCTTGTAAAAATCATGGGCCGGCAGGTCCCACATACTGATGAAGGTAAGATACTCAGTCACACTAACTGTAGGTGCCCAGCCCTCTATTTTTATCTTAATGTTTTTATAAAAACTGAATTGTAAGGCAATTCACTATTAATAAACAAACTGGCATAATCGACATATGCCAGTCCCCAACATATGACATTACTCCATTTTTTCTCAATTCATGTTTTTTTAACCAATTCATAACAAAAATACAAAGAAATGGTACATTTCACTAAACAACATGTAATGAAATTGTTCATTCCAAAGTGAAGCTTAAACAGGAAAAAAAAAATCTCACTAATACTTTTATACCCATGTTTTTTTCTAGCATTTTATCCCTAGGTAAATTTTAATGATGACCAGATGCACCAAAACAAAGATACGTATGTGGTCTCTTGTCTTAAAAAACATCTGCCAGAGGGATAGCTATTCATGTGTCTGTTCTAGTCACCTACGTAGTATTTACACCTACATAGTATTTGTTCAGGTGCCATATACACTACTATGTATAATATAGATAACTAATGAAAACCTGCTGTATAGCACAGGGAACTATAAAAAAAAGAAAAAGACAAGTATTAGGATATAATGTACATGATAATATAATTAACACTGCTGTATGTTCTATATGTAAATTATTAAGAGAGTAAATCCTAAGAGTTCTCATCACAAGGAAAAAAACTTATTTTTCTTTTATCTTGTATCTATACGTGATGATGGATGTTCACTACACTTACTGTGGTCATCATTTCATGATGCATAAGTCAAATCATCATGCTGTGCACCTTAAACTTATAGAGTGCTATGTGTCAATTATATCTCAATAAAAATGGAAGGAAAAAATAGCCACGCTAACTTGCTTACAATAATTCACAGGACATAAATTTGGAATGAGAATAAGAAGTACATGTTGAAGGTATCTCTTAGTGACACACAGAAACTTCATGACCCTTCTGTCCTTCTCTGTATTGTATAGAAAGTCTCTGAGAGGAAAAGAGAGCTGTACTTTTCACAACTTGAATATCCAAGAGGTTCAATCAAAGCCCACTGACAAGGCAAAGAGAAGCAGCCAGATGCTTATTTTTGCATTTGGGAGAAAAGTTAGCTTCAATTTCTACAATTATTTGATCCCCAAAATCCTTACTCATTTTCTTAATATCATGCCATTCTTCTCAGATTTGAATAAAATATAAGGGGCAATGAATGAATGCTTCCAGAAATCAAAATATCAGAGATTATACCACCCCATGTATTGATAGATTACAAAGTGTTCACTAAAGATCACCAACAGCCTTAAGGGCACTCAGCCTTAAGACCACAATGAGCTACACAATACATAGGACAAATACACCATTTTTATCAAAAATAAAAAATGCATACAGTACACATGCCATAAAGAGGGCAAAGATTCAAACAAAGGGTTAGTTAAGAACTCGGCAAATCATCATACCTCTGCAGGAAATGTAATCTACATTCTACAGGAAAACCTCAACTATCATTACTTCAAAGGTGAAAAAGTGAGAGATTCAAAAATACATTAAATAAATCATACTGAGAGTTCCTTGATGTGTTCAATATCAAGCTCTTTAAAAGTAAAGAAAGAAATACTGGAAAACCCCAGACCAATTCTTCCTCAGTGTAGATCCTAAAGAGAACCTGGCTGTGTAACTACAGAAAAGGGAACCCAGCCGGCTACCTAAGGCCAATACCAGCGCAGCTACAAGTTTATATGGGGGAGAGTGTTACATAAGTTTTTAAGTCCAACATGTTCAAGACAGTATCTGATTCAATTCAGAGCTGAATGAGAAATGTAGAAATAAAGTTATTTGTGAAAACATTTTTTCAAACGTTCATGCTTTTTTAGAAAGGAGAGAACTTCAATTGATGGTGCTACAATATTCAATTAAGTGAACTTTTTCTAGAGACTCAGTAAAACTATTTCCAGTGACACTCTTTTCAGTAGTGACTTTATTAACCTGAACTCTCCCCAGAAAATTTCCCTAGGAAAGATCCACATTTCCATGATTCTGTATCCTTCAAAGCATCCTGAGAATGGCTAGCTCCTGATTGGCCCTGAAGCTCCCTCTACATACACCGTGTATCTACTGAATGGAATCTGTAAAATTTTAAGCTATAAACTAAGAATCTATAATTTATTATTTCTATTCAAATGTAACTTTAAAAAAAAGGATTTCTAACTTCAGTTTATCCTAGATTCTTTGCTCTATTTTTTCACTGCTTCGAAAGTGCAAAGAGGATTATAAAAGAAGCAACTGTTTCCTGAACTTACATATTTATAGTATATATAACTGACATAACCATAAGAACTTAAGAATTACTGTGGTCAAATTTAAAAATTCAAGAATATCAATTTTAATTATTCTAGGATTTCCTAATTCACAAAAATAAAAGTAGTGCATTTACATAAACACATGAATATGAATTCTACAATGAAAAATATCAAAATGTTTTGTTCCGTGAAAAACTTAACTATCCCATGGCAGTAATAAATTTTAAGATTCCTAATGTTAAATGCCATTATACCTTAACTTTATTAGAGAAAACACACAGAAACTATCACACGGTGTTTTGAAATATTTTGTATTTGATACTAGTAGTAGTAACTAACACTAGATTAATGAATGTATGGAATTATATAAATTCAGGTGTACTAGGAAATACATCTCATCCCCAAAAAGTAAGGCCCTACACAAAAACATTGATACAAAATAATAAATTATTATCAGTGTGATGTAATCACATCTACTTTAACATAACCTAAAAAATAATTCCAAAGGAAAAAAGCTGAACATAGTTATGTGATTAACATCAATAAAAATAAAAAAGCCAGGAAATAAAGAGCATATTAAAACAATGAAATATTAGGGACTAGAATAATATATATGGGGTGTGTAACTAGTGAAAAAATTCTATTATAACATTAAGTGGAAAGACAGAAGGCAAAGTTTATACTAACTACAACTAAATAACTATTAACTATCTACAGATAAATAAATCAAAGTCATGTAAATAGTCAAAAACTGTCTTTTTTAGAATTGGGAGTTATTCTGTTTTATTTTTTACTATAAAGTGAACACAGTTTGGTTTTTGTTTTTTGGTTTTTTTCGGTTTGGGAGGAGGTTTCCTAAATTCACGTGGGTTGTCTTTGTGACTTTTTCACTGTAAAACTGCTGAAGTACAATACTCTCCTGTCAAGAGACACCATCATTAGAATGGGGACCGTGATGTTTTCACTTGAAGGATCAAAATATGAAGTCATTTTAATATGGAACAATCATGACATGGGCTAAACGAGCATCCCATTTTTATCCCACTATTACATTTGTTTCTGAGACCTTCTTTCCTGAACTCCTTCATATCCTTCTGTTAGACATTTATTCTTTTTTTTTTTTTTTTTTTTTTTTTTTTTTTTTTTTTTTTTTTGCGGTACGCGGGCCTCTCACTGTTGTGGCCTCTCCTGTTGCGGAGCACAGGCTCCGGACGCGCAGGCCCAGCGGCCATGGCTCACGGGGCCCAGCCGCTCCACGGCATGTGGGATCCTCCCGGACCGGGGCACGAACCCGTGTCCCCTTCATCGGCAGGCGGACTCTCAACCACTGCGCCACCAGGGAAGCCCAGACATTTATTCTTGTATAAATATCCCACTGTAAAACAGGTACCAGATACAAAGAATAAGAGTAGCTGTATGAGCAGAGAAGAAAATCAACTTGAGGCTGTATATAGCCATGGGGCCTTACTGCCTCGAGAGCATGGATCCAGGCAGGATGGTCACTACCAGCATCAACAAGTATAGCAGATACCCTATTATAATAATGCATTATATCATAAAATAATCTGTACTTTCTAGAAGTGGTTGTATACAACTCTTCACTATTAAGAGCAACATACTATGTGTTACAGCTGAAGAAAAGTTTTATTACAATAACATGGAAAAATAAAAACATTATTCCATAAATTGCAAAATGAAGAGATGAATTTTTTCAGCAGGTTTATTCTTGAGTCATATAAATTTTTGATAGTAAAATTTGTGATGGTAAAATTATTAAAATCAAGAAAAATTAAATAGAATCCAACAGAAAGCAAGCCAAGAGGAAATCAAAGCTTCTAATGTACTTTAAAGCTTTCCGATACCTTTTTCATTAACCTAAGTAGAATTTCGTCTACCAAATTACTTGCAAGCCAAGTTTTTGGATAGAACAAAAGATCTGGTTTGGTTATTTCATATAAACCGTATACTATCAAAATTATCACAGCTACCTAATAACCGAAATCTGTATTATTAGCAGAGACCCCAAAACTGGGGGCATTAAAACCTCCAAAGAAACTAACTGCATGGGGCTTTACGTAGAAAACACTGAGTAGTATTAGAAACAATATTCTAACCTCACACCGTGCCTCCCTTTCCGGATAAGGGATACCTCTACTATTGTTCCGTTTATCCCTGTTATTATAGGGATAATAAAAGAACAATAGCATATTGAAATATATTATTTATTAAAAGTATAAAAATTATGTAAGGTAACAAAGCAAGTAAAAAATTAATGAATTCAGTACAAATTAGACCAAGTCACAGAGGTGGGGGCACTACTTGAGGATAAAATCCAACCAAGAGATACATCAAAGTAAAGAACTCAGGAAAGGAGAAGCTATGGATAAAATCCAACCAGAGGTGACTCAAAATGAAGAACTCAGGAAATAAACTATGGTAAAAGACTAAATGTTGACTATAGTGTTTAATTTATTAAATACAAATACACTTAAGTATAAAACTAAGAATAATAAACAACTCCAGCAACTATTATTATAGACAGTCTGATCATCTTCATTTGCCTAGGAGGACCCAAACTGTACTCGCTGTCCCTGCGTAATCATGAATAGTACCTACTTTCCCTCTCACAAATATCCTTGTCTGGATAAGTTATATGGTCGCTCAAGGTTTATAACACTTGCATTACGTTCCAAAATTAAACAAAGTAATTAATCAAATATTTGGAGACAGGAAAGGTATTTGGGAAGGAATGTAAGAGTACAAAGTTTCTACATCTTCTATAGTACATAGTTAATCAATATAGACTTTAATTAAAACACAGTACTATTTAAAATAGTAGTTAATCTATGCATGTAGAAGGAAAGAAGGATACTTATTTCTGCAACTTTAAAAAGGTGGACGATAAATGATAGGATTGGACACATGATAAAGCAAGCACAGTAAAATGCTGATTGTAAAATCTGGGTGGTGAGTATTTTTGAGTATTCACTGTAAAATTCTTTCAACTTTTATAAAGGTTTAAAAATACTCATAATGTTGGAGGAAAATGAAATTCATCCAACATTAATGACAGTTGTTTTTAGGTGGTTAAATTGTTTTATGAAATGTTTTTGCTCTCATCTGTGAACATTTCTATTTTGCCTTTTGTTACAGGGTATTATTTTACAAATGTCATTTTATAACCACAATGCTAGTTTTTTAAATAGTTGCCTATTATCAGCTACTTATCAGTTTCTACCACTAAATTATTAAAATAAAGCCCAGAACTTAAAGCCCAGAACTGTGTCTCATTCATCGTGTCCCCCGTGCCCAGCCTGGTGCCTGTCTCACAGATAAATACTTGTATAACTTAAGTAATGGAACAATTTACTGGAAATGCAGAAACAGAATTAACATAGCTCTCTCATGGCTAACATAGTCGTTGGTCCAGACACTCTTTCCCCATCTCCTTGTGGCAGGAGAATGACTCTTTTAAAATCATTTGCTATTATGATCAGAGACAGCAACCCAAGATGAAAGCTGATCATTAAAACTTGGAAGTGGTATGTACATAAGGTCCCATATGTTTAGTGGTAATATTCATTTGGTAAAAATACTATAAAAACATTTTGTTTCCACTTCACATATGAATATAATGTTATATTAAAAACACCACTGTAAAATATTAAGGTAAACAATATGGATATACATTGGTACAATCTTTCATGGTCACACTAATAATATATACAAAATTTTAATGTATGTACTGTTCAGTACTGCAATACCATTTCTAGGGATTTATCTTAAAGAACGAATCAGACAAGGCACACATGTTTATTCAAAAGGATACTCACTGCAGCACTGTTTATAATTGCAAATATTTGGAAATAATATGTGTGCCCATAAAAAGGAGATTGGTTAGATCATAATATAGTATGAAATGGAACATATTATAGTCATTAACAAGATGAGACAAACTTACTAAAGGGATAGTCACAACTTACCTTTAAGTAAATCCAAAAGGGTTACTTATCACAACACTATGTAAAAAACGATTTCCTATTTTAAAAATAAACGTGTGCTATTCACTCATTAACTTATTTTACATACATGCTAAATATCTTAAAGGATATACAGTGAATTGATAATGGTTTATTTCTAGAGGTGAAGATTACAGGGGTGTATTTATTCTACTTTATTAGTTTCTATGTTATTTGAAATGTTTACCTGTATTACTTTGTAAACAATAAAACAACAATTATTGCCAATTGGAAAGAGACAGTGAAAGAGAAATCCAAAAAGGAATAGTTAAAAGACAAGAAATTCTGATTTCTCTAGGAAGAAATGTGCAACATAGCCAGGGACTGCCTCGGTTACCCTGTGCATCTTTGCAGTTCCTTACTAACCTTCCTACCTATGGACTGAGTCCAAGCTCTTGGAAGCTGTGTTCACTTCACTTCAATCTAATCCTTACTTTTTGGTCAGGTTAGTATTTGAGAAAATGAAGACGTTTCATTATATTCTAACTTGTGCAGTTACCACTACATTCATCCTTATTGACGAACACCTTAGTTCATTTCAGTGAAAATGACCTGGAGTATTTATCAAAAGTTCTTCTTCAATAACCAGGATTTTATGTACCTCTTTACTAAGAAAGTGAAGAAAGCAATCCCAGATATTTCAGATCTAATTTAGTGAACCATTAGAGAGAAGAGATACAAGAAACCAATATAAGCCCAACAAATAAAACCATTTTCCTGGGTCTAGTAAGATAAAATTTTGAGCTTTTCTGGTGATAAACATGCCAGAAATGGACAAATTCAGGGCTATTAAGTTATTGCAGAGTAACACAGTCCTAACCACATTAACTGAGTTTCCATTCTGCTACCATAAACATCAACTGCTATTTAAAGGCTTACTTTTACAATCTAAATAGAAAAGCAGAAAGCAAACAAATACTTGCATTAGTCACAAAATATCAATAGTACAATTATGTACAGGAATAAGCTATATGTACCTGAAGCAAATGAAAGAAGTTAATCCCCTTTCAACTAATCTGTCTCTGTAGCACTTCTTTTTTTATTACAATGTTTACTTATAATCACTATAATAAAATATTTCATCATAATCATTATTTTAAAATGTTTGAGAACTGTTTTAATTCTGAAAAGTACAAAGAATAACAAAGCAAACACACACCTATGTACCCACAATCTGTAACTGATTATTATTAAGTCTGAGATTTTTTTTAACATAAACATTTAAAACATTGCAGGTATATCTGAACTCTTTATCCCATCTTATTCTCCTCTCTCCCATTTAGGCAAAAGTATTATTTCTTTTAAATCTATCTTTGTTATCTACAGAGACACACACAAAAACAGGTACATAAAATCATCAGCAATATGCAATATAGTTTTATATGTTTTTTAAATTAGCATAATATTCTTTTCTAATTTCATACTGAAACTTTTAAGTCGAAGTTTTGTTTTAAAAACCTATGCCTGTTGACCCATACAGGTATAATCTATTTATTTCCATTGCTGGAGAGCATTTATAAGAATTCTAACCATTTATAAGATTTTAAAAAATTCTTATAAACAATGAGCACCGTTCATGGTTTATAGACGCTCTCTGCAAGAGTTCTTAAACTGGGTCTCCACTGCTTCCATGATTAGAATTCGGGGAAACCATGAACTTGGAAAGGACGGAAAACATGTCTTCACTTTCACAAATCTCTAACTAAAATTTACCATTTCAATTATAAATGGAGACAACAAACACCACAGAATTAACAGTATCTGTGACTTTGTAACCAATAAAAATCAGGAATATTTTCCTCTTCCATTCTGCTTGTTGCTGATAGCTCTAGATATTGTTTATACTCCTCACTACTTTGAACTCAGTTATAAGACCTGTCATTAGATTCTTGTTATAAAATGACTTCACAAAAAACAAACATTATTGCATCACATTTATATTTTGATAACAGTATTTCAGTGAGGTTATTATCTTTTGTATGTCTACGTATTTTATTCATTTAAAAATTATTCTGCAAAGAAGTGCATAGACTTTACCAGACTGTCAAATTCGCCCACAGCACATAAAAAAGTTAGTAACCAATTGTAAGGCATTGCCAAATGGCTTATCCAAACTAATTATGCCAACTTAGACTCCCACCGACAATGTATGAGTTCCTGTTTTCTCACATCTTTCTTTTTTTTTTTGCGGTACGCGGGCCTCTCACTGTTGTGGCCTCTCCTGTTGCCCAGCACAGGCTCCGGACGCGCAGGCTCAGCGGCCATGGCTCACAGGCCCAGCCGCTCTGTGGCATGTGGGATCTTCCCGGACCAGGGCACGAACCCGCGTCCCCTGCAACGGCAGGCAGACTCTCAACCACTGCGCCACCAGGGAAGCCCCTTCCCACATCTTTATCAGCCCTACAACTGTCAGACTTCTAAAAATTTCTTCCAGGCTGATGAGTAACAAATAGCATCTCAATATTCTTGTAATTTTCATATCCCTGATGATCAATGATATTATATGCATTTTAATATTTTAATATGTTTACTAACCACTCAGGTTTCCTCTACGAACTGCCTGTGTGTGTACTGTTGCAAAGATGAGGAAATTTGCAGGAGACCACAGAGATAGCTACTTATGCTGACTGACTGAAACTCTACACTGCATATCAGAGACACTGCATCACCTCCTCATTCCACCACGAGAAACTGCCTCTAATAAGCTCAACAGTACTTTTAACAAGTGAGTGTAAAATGTGAAGCTGTAAAAACTACAATCCATTTGACAAATTGTGGGGAAATAAAACCTAGTAAATATTTTTCATCATATCTGTATTAAAGTTCATTTAATGGAGATTTTTCTTCCAGAGAAATCAAATTTTATCATGTAGTCCACACAGACTCCACAGGAAATAAGTCATTCTGTGTAAACAGCAGGCAACGAAACAATAAAATTACTAGTAAATGAAGTCCCATATAATCCAAATTGTTATGTAAAAGTAAATACTGATACTGCATTTCAGTTAATTCTGGAAACTAAAAAACAAACCACAATAAAAATAACCTATCATTGAATAAATTCTTACAAAGTATATGCAAACAAAGCAAATATATTCATAAAAACTGGTATGAAGCAAGCCACAAAATGCAATTCTTATTAGGTTACAGGTAGTCACAGTGCGTGTAGAAAAACAAATTTTTCAGAGAGAAAAACTGGCCCAAAGCATACATCAATGTAATAAATTGAAAGAATTCCAACATTATGTTCACACGTGTATTAAAATCAAATGTTTCAGTTAGTATAATGTGTATCACAGTTGAAAAAAATATAAATGAATCCTAAAAGAAATTCATACTTTAATGACTGGAACTAGAAATACTAGTATGTTTTTATCTTCAAATCAAGAAAAATCATTCCCAAGGTCTCAAAAGCCATCATTCCTTCAGAAATTCAGGCAATCTCTTCACCAGGAGCCTTAACGCCATTAGAACCATCACCAGTACCTTCAAAATACCACTCTGCACCTCTCTACTTCCTTCATAAAGTCTCCTCAGACTTAGCTTGAAGCTAACATTAAAGCAATGCCCCCCACTGCTACAGAACCACAGGTTTTATAAGTGGACAATAATAAATTTAAAGAGAAAGTACTGAATTTAAATCTAAATTGTTACAGAAGCAACCCAAGTTCTAGTTCTGATGAGTTGTGTGGCCTGTGGCTTTTTTTTTAAAAAAAACAAAAAATTCTCCATAGAATGGGACCTCAGCCTCGCTCTAAAGTGCTGGGTTACCAGGCTCCACCACTAGGTGGGAGTATCACCACTATGGGCTTTCTTGCTCCAAGGGCTAGCATCTCTCCCCAGATCCCTTCAATCTACTAACCTCTTACTTTAAGCACTTAGATCTTCCACCCCTACTATGAGTATACATTGGTCAGAGAATAGTTTGGGGAAACATTTGTGTGTTGTTTTTTTTGGGGGGGGTATTGGGGGTAATACATTTCATACACTTACAAATATAAAGTAGACAGCCACTGTAATTAATGAATAAATACAAATACTGCTTATTAAAATAGTCCTCTGAAATAGATTCAGACCTCATCCTCATAAGAATATTTCAGTTAATGAACCCACTTTAGGCCTGCTACCCATGGATACCATGGCAACAAATCCACTAATGACCTCCTGCAAAGTTAACCTATAATTTAGAATTCTGTAGTGTTACAGACTTGTAATTTTAATTACTTCTCTTGATTTCAGCAAACCTGTTTTTCCTGCTGAAATGGGGGGAAAAAAGTATTTCCACTAAACACATAAGGTATTTAACACAGTGCCACACACATAAACTCTCAATATGAATAATTATTAAGAAATTCAGATTAGTCATTTCTATTGTTGTGAAGCAATTTCACATTGATATTCCATTTATCTAATCTACCAGGGACACAATTCCTTTATTAGCAAGTTCAACAATGCTAACAAACACAAAAAATTTCAGAATCTGTAATATATAGCAGGTAGCTGAACCCTCAATGAGAAGGTTCAAGAATGTGATTTCAGTTCTCAAATAGCAAAACAGTATCCCATACCTCATATCTCACAACTGTTGCTGCGTCACCTCCTCAAATATTCATGTATGTTTTTAATCCCTCTCTCCTAACTGCCTATCCAATTCATTTTAAACTAATCCATTAAGATAAAACAAACAGAAATAAAATAATACCTTCTATATGTCTAACAAACTTAAGAGTAAGAAAAATGATAAAAATTAAAGAAAACAAATTTATACACAAAATAAACTATAAGAATCATTATCCACCTCTAATTCTCCTTAAAGTTAATTATTAATAACATTCTTTTTATATTCTCTAAGGCTACCTAAATCCTACTCAAACTTGCTTATCCTTAAATACAAGGATTTTTTCCCTAATTCAATCATTCAACATTTTTCTTAAATACTATTACTACAGCAATATTATTTTCTTTTACTTTCATTGCAGATGTCAGTGTTCCCCTCCCCCACTGCCAGTTAAATGTTCTTCCATGGACTAACTATAGTTTTCTCTTTTTTTTAAATTTAATTTTTATTTCATTTTAAACTATAGTTGATTTTTTTTTATTTTAACATCTTTATTGGAGTATCATTGCTTTACAATGGTGTGTTAGTTTCTGCTTTATAACAAAGTGAATCAGCTATACACATACATATGTCCCCATATCTTCTCCCTCTTGAGTCTCCCTCCCACCCTTCCTATCCCACCCCTCTAGGCGGTCACAAAGCAGTGAGCTGATCTCCCTGTGCTATGCGGCTGCTTCCCACTAGCTAACTATTCTACATTTGGTAGTGTATACATGTCCACGCCACTCTCTCACTTTGTCCCAGCTTAACTACAGTTTTCTAATAGCAAATATATTTAGACAACAAGTTAGAATTTTATAGCTCAAATGCTTAACAAAACAATTTTTAAAACAAACACATTTGCAAGATGTATATATCCTGCATAGATGTGTGAAATCTTGTCCTACCATACTAAAATTATACATCTTTAAGAGGAAAGTCGGGACAGGGGACCCGGGTTTGAGCCCTGGTCCGGGAAGATCCCACATGCCGCGGAGCAAGTAAGCCCGTGCGCCACAACTACTGAGCCCACATGCTGCAACTACTGAAGCCCACGCGCCTAGAGCCCGTGCTCCACAACAGGAGAAGCCACTGCAATGAGAAGCCCCTGCACCGCAACAAAGAGTAGCCCCCACTCCCCGCAACTAGAGAAAGCCCACATGCAGCAACGAAGACCCAACGCAGCCAAAAAAAAAAACAAAAAACCCGACTTCCCTGGTGGCATAGTGGTTAAGAATCAGCCTGCCAATGCAGGGGACATGGGTTCAAGCCCTGATCCAGGAAGATCCCACAAAAAGAAAAAAAAAGTCAAAACAAAAAGAAACAAAAAGTCATAAAAAAAAATGGAAAATACTGATTACTTCATCTAACATGATGAGATGTCCTAAATCCTACAGCATAGATTAAATATCAAATCAACAGTAAAATCTTGAATTGTATTTGTGTACTGGTTAAGAGTATTTTACTTTAAATTAAATGACTTTGAAAACCTTGCAAACCTATTTTAAAATATGGAAATAAGAGGATGGAAAATCTACTTCAGTACTTTTACTTATGGCCCAACATGCAATGGAACAAAATATGTTAGTTTTGATTAACTATAAAATAGGGCAAAATTTATAACAAAATATCACATCTCTAGGTTGTAATAAATGGAAAGGTCATCTAACTCAATCAAAATTTCAGTAAAAAAGGAATATTATCATGAACCTAAAACACATACAAGCAAGAAAAGCCAAAAGAAAGACCTTTTAATTAACATTTGGAGGGTTGGGGGGAGGGGATGAGGTTTTGATTATAATAACAAGAATTACATAAAATCTCAATTTATATTATACTCTCTGAATCCCCTCTTCAACCAGAAACTCTTCAAGTTTGGAAATAGCCAGATGCTCACAGCAATTAATTATCTTAAACGGAGAAAAACCAACAACCTTATATGAAAACTACTTCGAAACTATCAACGATGGGCCACAGTGTTTCATGCTCACTATACATACATAAATGTTGATCAATAAACATTATTGAAGTTATATATTATTATTGAAAAACAATGTTCAGTATCAACTAAAGGTTTTTTCCCCCCATTACCAAATTAAAATGTCAGTTGCTTTAAAAATCTAGGTCATACTTATTTCTGACAAATGATAAAGTATGAAATAGATAGCAAGAAGTTAGGATTTAGACATGAACTTTCAATACATGTCCTTAATTCCAATGTCAGATTTCTGGTCTTCATTTTCCAAGAACACATTCATGGAAGTTTTTCTAACTGCTATCAGTGTTATCTCAATTTCAATTTTATAAGACTTGATCATTTAAAGAAATAATTAGCAGAGAATTTTACTTAACTCAGAATTCACTGTGCTAAAGAGAATAATTTAAAGAAAAAAAGAAACATGAATTTATCCAGTAATACCAAGCATAGTGATGAACTGAAACTAGTCAGGAACCCACCACCTAATTGGCTCAAGAACAGTACAGAGTTTACCCTTCAAAAAAGTTATCCAGATTATACACAGACAAACCAAATGATATTGGTTCAGATCTCTTAGGCTCCAAGGGCCCCTGAGCCCCTGATATCAGTATAGACAACTCCTGGGCTGGATGAGAGAAACTTAAATTACCACCACTAACATCTGCAGCAAATCTCTATTATTGAGTTAGCTCCTCTTCCCACTGTCATAATTCTGACCTTGAGCAAGGCGCTACCTCAACTCCGTATGTCACTTTTCATTATATTTCGGACCTCTTCCTACTACCCCTGGTGATATTCTCAGGCAACAATTCTTTCTTCTGCTGAACTGAACCGAACTGACGCAGTTTCTCCTAGCCTTCCACAACTAATTATTTACTTTAAACTGCTGCTAACTGAGCAAGCTTTTAACTGGACTATCAGCCCTGTCACCTACTGCACAGTCTCCATCACAACCTGTAGGCCAATTCACTAGGTTAAATTTAAAACTATCTTCGATGACTTGAAGTGATAATTGAGTATAATTAGAAGATATTTATTTCATGAAACATTCAGGGACAGGAGAAGAAGATTTATGAATAATAAAACTATGCTCAATCCCAATCATAAAACTATAGGCACTCATTTAAAGTAACGTAAATCCTCCCAATGCCCACACCCTATATTGCACTTTCAAAATCTCTTTACAAGTCAATGAAATTTGGGATTTTATAGGGGAAATATAACTATAACTGATGTATGAAGATATTAGCATAACAGAATACATAAAATTAAGGTTACAATTTATAGGGCATATTAATTGAAGTGTCAATACTTTCTTAGCAAAACACTCTTAAAAACATGGTATATTATTCTTTCTGTAAGCAATTATGCAAATAAAATCAGCTTCTAAAAAGGCATCTATTTTAGAAACTTCATCTCATTATTACAGATAGATTATATAATTCCAGTTAGAACATGTGACTATAAAATGGAAAGGAATACCTAGGTTTTTAAATGCCTTTTGTAAACTCCTTCTGAGAAAAGAAATGTTATATTACCATAGGTGAGAGGTTAGAAAACTGTCGAACTAAGTCTAGAGAATACTGGCTATCATCCTAGAGCTACTTTACACAGAACTTCAATACTAAAGATCTTGAGAAATATATTAAAGATATACCCTTGAAGCCTTTAATATTCAATTGGTCAAATTACAGTCATTCACTAAAATCACTAACTCTTTAAAGCATACCTTGAACTTATAACAGTGTCATTTTAATTCTGACAGCAAAGATAGGTAAAGTACAACTTGTAAGGATAAAAGAATTTAAGTCTACTTTGATTTCCATACACATACTAGAAAAGACCTCTACTTATTTTCGATAACTTTAGGGAAATATAAAGCTAAAATGAGTACAACACTGTATTGCACTCAGCTTAAAAATGACCAGACCCCTTAAAAAGTTTCTCTTATCAACCTCACTATGCTTTTCAAAAAGCAACAACAAATGTAATACTTCCATCTCTGGCCAAGATAAGCCAACAGGGACTGTATTTACCCACCTACCTGAAACAAACCAAAGGCAAACACATATATGAAACAACAGTTTCTAAGACACTGGACATCAAGAAATAAGACAGTGATACTTATGGGACAGGAAGCAAACAAGGTGAGCCCTATGACTATTCTACCACACTGCCTTGAAAGAGATCCAAGGCCGAGGCACATAGGTGGAGTTCAGGTGACTCCCTGACTTACGGAGAAGGAGCTGCAAGTGCAGGTAACCGAGGCAGCTAGAATCGCAGACTAGAGTGCTAAAGAGAGCTGCAAAGAGAGAACCCTGGAGATCTACAGGTGCCCCAACCTAAGTATTCAGCTGACTGCTGATCAAAACTTGCATGTGGGGCTTCCCTGGTGGCGCAGTGGTTGGGAGTCTGCCTGCCGATGCAGGGGATACGGGTTCATGCCCCGGTCCGGGAAGATCCCACATGCCGCGGAGCGGCTGGGCCCGTGAGCCATGGCCGCTGAGCCTGCGCGTCCGGAGCCTGTGCTCCGCAACAGGAGAGGCCACAACGGTGAGAGGCCCGCGTACCGCAAAAAAAAAAAAAAAAAAAAAAAAAAACAACAACTTGCATGTGAAGAAATTACCTGGAAAAAAGATCTATCTGAAAGGATAATGAAAACAGTATGCAGCACTCAAAAGGGCCCAGAACAGCGCCTATTCCCACCAGCCGGACCGAGAAGCTCCTAATTCACAAGGCACTGGGCGGGGTACACAGAGGGTCTTGTCTTAGTAGTGAGGAATAATTATCCCTAAACTGAATGCTGTTCTGGTATTGCCTAATAAAACTTATAATCAAGACCCATAAAGATCAAAAACACTTGCATCCCAGAACAAAGCTCAATGATACTGACAGGAATACAAAAGAAAACAGCATCCAATAAGGTAAAATTTTAAATGTCTAGAATCCAATCAAATATTTCTAGGCATGCAAAAAAGCAGGAAAATACATTCTATAATTGGGAGAGAAATTAATCAAAACTGACCCAGAACTGACACGTTAAAATTAGCACATTACACTGTATTCAACATGCTCAAAATGTTAGACGTGAAAGACCCAAACTGAACTCCTAGAGATGAAAACTACAATATCTGAGATGAAAAATACAATGGGTGGGATTAATGGCAGATTATACATGCAGAAGATTACTGAACTTAATGATGAAACAATAAAACTATCTAAAATGAAACAGATCAAAGAAAATAACAAAGATTGTACAGAAAATCCGTGAGATATGGGGCAACTTTAAGTGGCCCAATAACTGTATAATAATAGTTTTAAGGATAAAAATATTTTTGAAGAAATAAATGGCTGAAATTTCCCAAGATTTGATGAAATCATGCATTCTAAGAAGTGCAAGATCACGTATGCACATATAAGAAGTGCAACGAATCCCAAACACAAGAAACCAAGAAAATTACACCAAAGTGCAGCACAAGTTTCTCAAAACCAGTATCAGAGAGAAAATCTTAAAAATAGCCAGAGAAAAAGAAAGGCACCTTAGATACAGAGGCACAAAGATAAGGACGGCAGCAGATTTCTGTTTGGAAATAATGCCAGTGAGAAAACAGCAGAGTGACATCTCTAAAGTACTGACACAATATACATAATCATCCAAAATGTTTCTTATATAGAGATCTTATAATAAATCCCAAAGTCTTTGTGCCAAATTTCCCAAATCAGGAAATTTTATGGCTCTAAAATGAAGCTATTAAAAAAATGTTTTCAGCTTTGTTGCCCTTCCTCCCTCAAACTTATCTTTAACATGTTAGTCAATAGACACACGTCAACTCTGACTCTGAAGTAAATACCATTAACACAAAAATAGCATGTTAACATTCATACCTTTCAAGAACAACGTATCACAGAAGTGTGACCCTGCATACCAGCATAGCTATTTGGGGCTTTGATTTCTTGAGTTTCTCTTACCTGAGTACATGAAAGGACTGAAAATAAACAAATGCCTTGATTTTGGGGAATTTAAAAAGGGCTTTCTCATGTCGGGAAACCTGGATTCAGAACATTATATTAAAATATATGTACATGTAACCAATGATTATTGTATTTTCATAAGTCACTTTAACAAAAGTTCTTCAGCGAGTGCCTTCAATGGATACAATACTATACTATGCCAAATTCTGGAAGTTAAAAAATTAGATACAGTTTCTGGCCTCAGGAATCATACAAGTTGGGGAGAAAAAAACATGCATGTACAAAACATCTCATAACATCGTACTATTAGCACATGACAAAGTTAGTGATATTGAATAATGAAAAGAAGAAGATCAGTATTGGCTATAATAGTAAGGGACAACTTCACAGAGTAGTTTAATGCTTTCACTACGTCTTCAGAATTGGTAACATTTTGACTGATGGAGAAGAAAAGAAAAAGAGTCATTAAAAGGCAAGGATGAGAACAGAAAAGGAGGGAGTGAATAATGATAACCAGTAGTGCACAGGGCATAAAGAATAAAAGGATGAAAAGGATCTTGGGTACAGAAAGAAAAAACCACTGAAAAGCAACAGAGTGACTTCAATACAAGGGTGGAAACTGAGGAAAGACTGCAAGAAGTTAGGAAGGTATGGATAGTAGAGCTATGGTAAAACAAACAAACAAACAAACAAACAAAAAAACCTAACCATTGGAATTGTAACTGTATTATTAAATTAACCTTTGGGAACAACAGGTGGCAAATCATAACTCCAGTGGTTTTTGGTTTTAAACAAATAATGAAACTCAAAGAGCAGATGATAATGTATATATAACTAGTTATAACTTTAGAAAATATCTCTATGGAAGTATATAATAATGATCTGACCATGCTACTGGCCTAGTGAAAATGTAGTTTACACCATTTTAATAAGTGATAAACATTGTTTTAAAGCACATTAATACATAATGAAGAGTTTCTGTTAGTATTATCTATAGGCTAATAAATCCCAAAATGTCCATATCTCCGAGTCTGACCTTTCCTCAAACTCCAAACTCATAAAAATTGAGGCATATTAAAAGTTGAGCTTATTTCAGCAAAACTCAATTTGTTTTTCTCATATTGAGTTGTATGAGCTGTCTATATACTTTGGATATTAACCCTTTAAAGGTCACACCATTTGAAAATATTTTCTCTCATTTCAGAAGGTTACCTTTTCATTTTGTTGACGGTTTCCTTTGCTGTACAAACGCTTTAAATTAAGTCTCATATGTTTGTTTTTGCTTCTGTTTTCTTGCTACAATTTATGTTGAAGAGTGTTCTATGTTTTAGGAGTTTTACGGTTTCTGGTCTTACATTTAGGTCTTTAATCCATATTGAGTTTATTTTTTTTAATATGGTATGAGAAAACATTCCATTTCATTCTCTCATATGTAGCTGTCCAGTTTTCCCATCACCACGAAAAGCAACTTTCTAAAATCTCATTGTCAGTTAATGGCAAAGCCGTTTTTCAAGCTCAGGCTTCTTAAACAAAATCCAAGATTCTGTCCTGCCTCTATCATTGCCACCATAAAAATAACAAATTCTTCCTCAGCCAAATCAAATCTTGTTAGAAATGTGTAATTTCAGTTCTCTCAGAATACACATGCAACTAATTCAAAGGGCAAAATTTACTACTCTTTTTAATTTGATATCAGGATAAACACTAATAATGGTGGGGGAAAAATCTCAAGCTTCTTCATTTGATGAATCAATAATAAGACATAACTTTGCAGAGGAGAAAGCAACAGGATAATCTAGAAGTATTTTGGAAGTGGTGAGGGTATGTACTTTTCATACCCCTAATTTACTACCGAAAGACATACAGCAATCAGCCACATATAGTCAAAGAGTACAGGTCCCCAAAAGAGTGAGTGTGGGACTGTTTCCCGTGTCAGTATCACCATAACAGCTGAAGAAACAAAATATCAAAGTCTAAAGAAAACAGCTGTGAAAAATAACAAAGAAAACTACCATTGGGGTGATGGAAAGCTGACAAAATTTTTTAAACTACCACCTGGAGGGGAGGTAGCTCTCATTTTCTATCCCATCTAGTACACACAGTTCATATACTAAATTAGTAATTACATAACAAAGTTCTCAAGATTTAGAGAACCACATTTACAAGAGCCTGATTATAAGTAATAAAACATTTTTGTATAAATTGAAAAGAAAATCCAGGATGACTAATTTTAAAATTCAAATATCCATAAATGTCATCTATCATCTACTTTATGATGACACAATAATATGTGGCTGCCTAAGTACTAAGAAGCTTTTAACAGAACATTAATAGACTGGGGTCTAATCCAGACTTTAAATGGTAATCAGAAATTAGAGATACATTGCGAAGTGAAAGCTATCCCACCAACAAGAGCAAGTTTACCTTAACGAAGGCTTAAGTTTATAAGTTCTTTCCTATTCCTTACTAGAGACAGTGAGATTTTATACTCATTTGCTTCTACATGGAAGTTTCCCCCCAGCTTTTCCACAAGAGGTTCCAGAATCAGAAGAATTTGAATCATTCCTTGGCTCAACCATGAACTAACAGTGGAACAGTAACTACATTACTTAAGTTCTCTAAGGCGATTTGCCTCATTTGTAAGATGATAATAATGATGATGGTGATAAGTGACCTAACAAGAGGCAAATACTCAAATCTGTATTTTTTCTTCTGTTTTTGAGCTAAATTCAAATTTACACATATTGTCCAAGTGATCTAAGGCTGCGAGCTTGGCATTATACACAGAATCTGAATAGGACCTAATAAATATAGGTTGTAATAACATTAAGATTACTGAACCAGCATACTACTTATGAATCTCAATGAAACAGCAGGCTTATTTTCTATCTCATGGTAAATGTAATATTAATTTAAAATTTAATTTTTAATTACCCACTTTCATCTTGTGTTAAATTAACTCTGGTCCATACTACACTCTTCCTTCCTAAACCTCATCCTATATTTCTAACTGATCAATTTACTAAAATCAGCCCACATTCCAATCATGTCCTATTCTATTATCTCAAGTTCTTCTCAAACTTTAAGATGCATAAGGTGCTCAGGATCTTGCTAAAATGCAGATTCTGAAAATGTATGGAATGTGAGCCTCAGATGCTACAGTTAAGCTCCCAGGTGAAGCTGATGTTGCTAATCCATGCAGCACACTTTAAAAGCAAGGGTCATCATACCTGCAGCCACAGAACAATCACCTGGCTTCCAGGAATCTCATCCTCCCAGGACCTTGCCTAATCCGTTAGCCCCCTACCACCCCACCCTCACATCTTCATGTTGTTTTACTGGCTCCTCTGGTCTTCTCCCTACAGACAAGTTCCAGCCTCTCCCATTTAAAATAACAACAACAAAACTCCTCACTCCTTAACCCCCGACATTCAATCCCCATACTTACACTTAAAGTTCCCAGCAAACCAAAGATGAATGAGCAAATCTGATGGACGCTCTTCTGGCTTTACCTTATCTGAACACAGTATCTAGCACCATTCATCATTCCCTCCTTAAGATGTTTTTCCTAGTTTGAGACACCACACGCTCCTAGCTCTCCTCATGCCTCCCCCTCACTACTTCTTCTCAGTCTTCTTCACCACTGGTTCCCACCCCCGACCCCAGCCCCAGAACGCCGCTTCCTCTGGCCACCTGCTTTCTTCATTCTATATGAATTCATCTGGGTGATTCCATCTACGTTCATGGCTTTAACTATCAGCTTAAACATTTATAACACCTATTATGGATCCTAAGTCTATATACTGCTCTCCTCAACCTTAAGTGAAATTGCCAAGGACCTAAACTGCCATGTGTCTAAAGTTGAACCCATGTGGATCCTAACAGTTCCCACACCTGTATTCTTAATGCCAGTGAATTCACCAGTTGCCTAAGCCAGAAACAGCATTCATGACACAGGCCCCATTCTCCTTCATTCCTTATATCCTGGTAGCCATTCCACCTCCTAAAATGTTTGACTCTTATCTCCTTCTCTCCATTTCTTTTACCGTAACACCAGCGGCCTTTCATTATCTTTTCCAAACTAATATTTTCATAACCTTGATTGGCCTTTATTCCAGAAGTCTTATATTTAAAACATCTCCAACCCCAAATCCCTCCTCCACTACTGTGGGTTATCTTTCTAAAGGTAGATATGTGGTGTCTCACATATCTGTATATTATCCTTCAGTGTCTCCACATCTCCTACAATACAAATTTCAACTGCTTTGAATAACATTTCAGACCCTTAAAGCCTTGGTTTCCATTCATACTTGTCCCAACAGAACTCTTAACTCTGCAGGTGCAAAAGGCCCCACCATTTGAAATTCCCTGAATTCATTATATTTTCAGATTGTACCTTTGTGAATCCTGTTCTCACCACCCAGGATTTTCCATTCACCTCCCGTCACACACACACACACACACACACTCACTCACTCACTCACTCACTCACTCACTCACTCACTCCATATCCAACCTGCAGCCTTCATCAACTTGTCTAGCTCCTCATGGGTCAAGACTAAATTCAATTACCATGCAGAGACATGGACTTATTCTTACGAGGTCATAAAGTGAATCTACCTAGCACTTATCATATTGCTTTTGTTAGTTTTTATATGTCTCCCTCATTAAACAGAGTCTCTGAATAGGAGGTACCTTTAGATTCCCCCTAAACCTGTAAACTCCTGTAAGAGTGCTAGTACACATTTAATGAATGATCAATAAATTAAAACAAATAAAAGAATTATAATATAATTTTATATGTAATTGGAATCTTTTCCCACTTTTACAATATAAAAAGAAAACCACCCTTATTCTTGATCAGTTTGCCTTTAAGTCAGTGCTTTTCTGAGATTAACAATTTTACAACTGTTCACTAATACATCAATACATTTGTCCTCTACTCAAATTAACTAGAATATGTTCACGAGGTTCACAATTAAAAATATGTTAAAGAAATATTAAATAAGGTTAGCATCAATTAAGCATCTAAGTATATTTAATTCCCACAAAAATACTAGTTATGTCACAGTGTTTGACCACACTTCCCATGAAGAGCTGTTTTTAACATTTCCTTACAAAATATTGTCGTTAGTAGAGCGCAATCTAGTTACATCATTTAAGATTTAATTCAGCTCACCTGCTTTCTAAGGTAATATTCCCCTTCCTTCATCCCATTCCTGATTTTCCCCCTAAAATTGTATCCTCATTTAAGAGGAGTCTCTCCTCAATTAAGAGGGTTTTTTTTTAATTTTTGGTCTGGAACATATAAATGGTTCATACTTCACGTACATACTTTTTTTTTTTTTTTTTTTTTTTTTGCTGTACGCAGGCCTCTCACTGTTGTGGCCTCTCCCGTTGCGGAGCACAGGCTCCGGACGCACAGGCTCAGCAGCCATGGCTCACGGGCCCAGCCGCTCCGCGGCATATGGGATCCTCCCAGACCGGGGCACGAACCCGTATCCCCTGCATCGGCAGGCGGACTCTCAACCACTGCGCCACCAGGGAGGCCCCATGTACATACTTTTTAAAGAATTGTCCAAGAAAGATAACAAAAAAAAAAATCCATTTTTTTTGAAAATCCATTACCATTCCCCTTCACTAAAGAATATAACTGGCATTGGAGTAGATGTAATTTAATTAAAAGTCCCACACAATCAGGCATATACAGTATCCTGACAGTTGATCACCACAGGTGAACACTTTGAGTAAAAATTAGATTGTCAATATTGTAAATCAACTATACTTCAATAAAATAAATAAAAAATTAAGCCAAGATTTAAAAAAGAGACAGAGAGAGATGTTACAGAGAAATTCTAAAGCATCTTCAGAAAAAAAATTTGCTCTTCAACTTCCCAGGATGGGATGGTCACAGGAAAAGGGAAACCACATCAGCAGTGACTCTCCTCCTACCAGATATGATCATTGCTGTTAACCTACTCAATTGACATTACTTAATGATTCCTGACTAGGAAGTCATAAAACCCGTCTTAAGGATGTGAGGAAGCACAGCCCAAGATGTATCTTAATGCAGTATCATCATCAGGCTTTGTTTCATTCATAGTTGTTTGCAACTGGTATATGGAATAATCTTGTTTCGAGGGGTTTGGGGTGGGTAATTTTTTTGAATTTTATTACTGTAAGAATACTTGACATGAGACCTTCACAAATTGTAATTCTATTACTGTTGACTACAGGCACAATGTTATACAGCAGATCTCTAGAGCTTATTCATCTTGCGTAACTGAAACTTTCTGCCCATTGATTAGTAACTCCCCATTGTCCCTCTCTCCCCAGTGCCAGACAACTATCATTTCACTCTGATTCTATGAATTTGACAATTTTAGATACCTCATATAAAAGGAATCATGGAGTAATTGTCTTTCGGTGACCAGAATTTCATTTAGCATGTCCTCAAGGTTCATCCATGTTGTTATATACTCCTTTTTTTAGGCTGACTGTATACACCATACTTTCTTTATCCATTCATCCGTTAATGGACATTTAGGCTGACGCTACACCTTGTCTTTGGGAATAGTGCTGCAATGAACATGGGAGTGCAGATATCTCTTGAGATTATGATTTCAATTGTTTTGAAAAATCCCAAAAGTGAGATTGCTGGATCATATGGCAGTTATATTCTTAATTTTTTGAGGAACCTCCATACTGTTTTTCATAGTGTCTGCACCATTTTGCATTCTTGTCAACAATATGAATTTCTATATACTAACAACAAACCATGTGAAAAGGAAATTAGGAAACCAATCCCATTTACAATAACACCAAAAAGAATACTTACAAATAAACTTATCTAAGGAGGTGGAAGACTTGCATAATGGAAACTACAAAACACTGAAGAAAGAAATTAAAGAAGACACAAAAGGAAAGATAGCTCTTGTTCACAGATTGGAAGACAATATTGTTAAAATGCCCGTACTACCCAAAGTGATGTATGGATTCAATGCAATCCCTACCAAAATCCCAAATGGCATTTTTTGATAGAAATAGAAAAAACAATTCTACAATGTAAATGGAGCCACAGAAAACCACAAAGAGTCAAATCAATCCTGAGAAAGTAACCTTGATTGTCTTTCAAATATTATTTGAATAATACATTCAGTAATCTTGATTGTCTTTCAAATGTTATTACATTGAATTTCAAGAACAGTTAAAATCTTAACTTCAACATATCAACTGTGTATGCTTTAAACTCAAGAAATATTATGTAAAAAAAAGGGCAACTGGGGCTTCCCTGGTGGTGCGGTGGTTGAGAGTCCGCCTGCCGATGCAGGGGACACGGGTTCATGCCCCGGTCCGGGAGGATCCCACATGCCGCGGAGCGGCTGGGCCCGTGAGCCATGGCCGCTGAGCCTGTGCTCCGCAGGGGGGAGAGGCCACGACAGTGAGAGGCCCACGAAACAAACAAACAAAAAAAAGGGCAACTGGGCTTCCCTGGTAGTGCAGTGGTTGAGAGTCTGCCTGCCAATGCAGGGGACATGGGTTCGAGCCCTGGTCTGGGAAGATCCCACATGCCGCGGAGCAGCTAGCCCCGTGAACCACAATTACTGAGCCTGCGCGTCTGGAGCCTGTGCTCCGCAACGGGGGAGGCCGCGATAGTGAGAGGCCCGCGCACCGTGATGAGGAGTGGCCCCCAGCTGGAGAAAGCCCTCGCACAGAAACGAAGACCCAACACAGCCATAAATAAAGAAATAAAAAATTTTTTAAAAAAAAAAGCAAAAAGAAATCTGAATGAAGTATGGTCTTAAAAAAAAAAGAATAAATAGCCTTAAAAAAAAAAAGGGCAACTGTAAGAGGGTACAGATTATGGATGTTACGGTCCTATTTTTAAATTTTTAATATTGTTATGCCATTTATTAATAAACAATTAAAATAATTTTAATATGTACTACCAGTTTCAGTTGAGCCATTTTAGTGGGCCATACAACTGCCAAAGACCTGACCTCCCTCACCTGGGAGAAAATTCACCTTGGCGCTCCAGATATACATGGAACAGTGAGAGAGGAGGAGAGAGGAGGGCACATCAATCTAGACTATCAAATCAATCCTGGTATTCAGTGGAGAGAAAGATTTCACAGCTATATAAACCACAGCCTAGCTAGTTTGGTTTCAGTATATCCCACACTATCTCAAAGCTGAATTTTGGTATTATGTTAACGATAGTTTGAAAACCACGGGAATTACAGAATGAGTAGAACCTAAAATCAAGAAAAATAAAAAAGGTCAGATTCATCACCAACTAGCTTATGGCATTATTTAGTCACTTAGCCTTCCATGAGTTAATTTCACCATCTGCAGATGCATAAAATATTTCTAAATGCTTTCTAGAATCAAGATTTCCAGAATGGCCGTGAAACGAGCTTGGCAGACTCTCTTCCTCAGCAAAAAAGAAGGAAACTGGTGAAAATTATCAAAAACAATCATTTAAAGTCTCTGGAAATTGACCTAAGGGCATGCAAAATATTGAAAAGCATCTATTCAAGATAATCTACTGAATCCTGGTAAGAACAGCACAGTTTGTGGCATCTGAGCCAGCCATGCTCCCATTCCCATCCCAGCTACGTGTTGCAGAAGTTCTATTCCAGGCAGATGAGTCTGAGAAGAAAAAGGAAGAGGCCCCTTTCCCTTGCCCAGCCCTGTTCACAGGGCATGAGGTGAAGGTTCTACACTAGGAGGGAAAAACTGAGAAGACCAGGGACTACCTTCCCCTACTAATTCCTACTCATGGGTAGAGGGGTTACTCAGGAAGAAACAGGCTCCATCTCCCCAAGCCCAGCTCCAAGACAACAAAACAGAGGCCCAATCAGGAAGAGAAGCCATATGTGAGAACTGGCAGCTCTGCAGCACAGCCTGACGTATTATGAAAGATGACAGAGATTATGTTGGCAAGCAATTAGAGAAAAATAATACACTGGTCAGAAATTTAACAGAGGGATTCAAGGAAAGAGGCAGCCAAAAAAAAGCCCTGCAAAGATTATACTCACCTTTTAACCATCTGGAAAGCTGCATGCATACAGGCGGACCTCAGAAATATTGTGCGTTTGGTTCCAGACCATCGCAATAAAGTATCAAAATAAAGGGAGTTGCACAAATTTTCTGGTTTCCCAGTGCACATAAAATTTATGTTTACACTATACTGTAGTCTATTTAGTGTGCAGCAGCATTATATCTAAAAGAACAATGCACATAGCTTAATTTTAAAATATGTTATTGCTAAAAAATGCTAACCATCATCTGAGCTTTTTGCAGGTCATAATCTTTTTGCTAGCGGATTTAAAATATTACAAGAATTACCAAAATGTGACACAGAGACACAAAAAAAGCAAATGCTGATGGAAAAATCGCACTAATAGACCTATTTGATGCAGCATTGCCACGATGTCATTTAATGGCTCATTGTCAGTTAATGGCTCAATAAAACGAGGAAGGTACACCTGTATAGTATACTGCACATGCTCAGGAACCATTAGAAAAAGAACTTGCCAGCTGCTAACCCCTGGCTAAATGCAAAGAAGACATGAAAACTCCCTTAACTTTGAACACATTCCTCAAACCACACACAGATCCACTGGCAAAGGATGGGAGACTTACTGGGTCTGGACTCTTAATTACAACCTCTAACCAATCACTGGCAATTCCTAGGTAGCCAAGCTTAAAAATAAAAACAAGGAGGAAAAAAACTAAGCATTAAAATCAGAGGTTGAATACTGCAGGGGAAAGAGACTCCATAGAATTAATCCAGGCAAGCCACTAAATAAATAAGCAAAAAAAATTAAAAGAACAAGAATAAGCTAGGGGACATGGGGGGGTAGTCAGAATCCAGAACTGCTAAAATATCTTATCTAAAATATCCAGTTTTCAATAAGAATATAGAGAAACAGAAAAGTGTGACCCTTGCACAACAGAAAAAAAAAAAAAGCAGGTGAGAGAAAAACCACCTCTGAGTGGGAACAGACAAAGGTGTCAAAGTAGCTATGTAAGTATGTTCAAAGCACTAAAAAAACACGTTTGAAGAATTAAAGAAAAAGAGGATGACAATAACTTATCAAATAAAGAATAAAGAAACAAACTCTAAAAGAGAACCAAATGAACATCAGAGTTCAGAGCATGTTTTCTACCTCCAAAAATCTAAGCAGGAGCAAACTGTCCTGACATGATTAACATCAAACAGAACAGTACTTTATTAACTCCAGGATCCACTGTGTACGATGGCAAATTTGCTTTTTAAAAGCGTCTAAACTAAAATATACCACTTAATGTTGTCCTTAAGAAATAACATCATTCAGGCTATTTGCATTAGACATGCTTGGGACAGCCCTGGTTTATTCCTGTTGCCATGGGTAACTACTGTGAGCTTCTCCTTTCATTCCCAAACAAGTTCCAATTCTGATGCTCATTTATACGGTCACCTAGCTATATGCACCTTTACAAGTTATTTACAGCATCTTTAACTTTACTCTGTTTAATCTTTAATTATTTAACTGCCATTTAAAATGTTAATATGAATTTTTAGAAACTTAAGATAGAGTTGTAGATATTTAAAGTGGTCAAAATGCTCTTCCTTATAGCATGAAGATATCCTCAACCAATTTGGGTACTCGGATAACAAAACAGAAATGTGTTAGGATAACAACAAAAAAAGAATTTATAAAAATTGGTTTAAGTCTCATTCTTCAGGAAAAAGAGGGTATTTAATTTAGCTCCATTTTCACACCCTGATAGAAAAAGCAGTGGATTCCTAATTACCTAGCAAAAGGAAGCTGGTCCATCAACAAATGAACTTATACTTTAGTCTTCCACAGTTAAGCAAGCAAGAGTTCTGCACATATCATTCAAAGACTCTGATGGTTGCTTTAATGGCAACTTTTGTGCTAAGTAGGTTCAAATAAATAAAGAACCAAAGTATAATCATAATTTTTAAATTTCAACAGGGAAAAGAAAAACTAAACTCAGTCTCAAAATCTGAAATTTGTAATCTTATTCAGCTGCTATTATATCCATTTATAATTAATATCCATTTAAATATATAAATCATAAATTTCTGATTCACTTTTATAACGCTTTCTTATATTTTAAATTCATTTTAACCTTGGGTGTAAAACTATATTTAAAAAGTCTAAAATATGTATCATTTCCACCAAAAATTATGTATTTGTAAAAGAAGTATATCTCAAAGGAATTTTTGAAATAAAATATCTATTATTCCCTTATTTGATGAAACAATATATGCACACACACATTAGATATTTAACTTCTTAATATTTCAATTAGTTGCCATGAAAAGATTATTGCCATTAAGAAGATAACAAGTTTGAATAATCGCTGCAAAATAAAATCAAATTATTCCAGTTCAGTAGATTTTTAATAGCCCACTGGCCACTGACTAGGAAGCCTTAGTCCTTTTTAAAAGTGTTAAGAATCAAATACAAAAAAAGAACGTTAAAAATTCCTGTTATTTCCTAATATAGAGTACATGTTTATATACAAAAGATATGTATATATATACACACAAAAATTATTCAGCTGATTCAATCTGTCCCATAAAATGTGCATTTAAAAAGACAATGTAGGGCTTCCCTGGCGGCACAGTGGTTGAGAGTCCGCCTGCCGATGCAGGGGACACAGGTTCGTGCCCTGGTCCAGGAAGATCCCACATGCCGCGGAGCGGCCGGGCCCGTGAGCCATGGCCACTGAGCCTGCGCGTCCGGAGCCTGTGCTTTGCAACGGGAGAGGCCACAACAGTGAGAGACCCGCGTACCACTAGCTAGCTAGCTAGCTAGCTAAATAAATAAATAAATAAATAGACAATGTAGTATATTTTAAAAATCACTAATTGTTTTTGATGAGTAAGCTTACAGTAAATATAAAAATTTTCTAAACAATAAATTTTTTAAAATGTTTAATAAAAAATAAATATTCTGTAGGAAAAAAAAACTCCCAAAAGTTAAACTATCTTTTCTACCTCAGAATAACCTTAAAATATAATAACATTAGGAAAGTTAGTTCCAGAGCAAGAAACAATCCTTACAACTAGAAGTATAGACATTTCTCAACTTATTATGGGGTATGTCCCAAAACAACCCATCCTAAAATGAAAATATTATAAGTCGAAAATGCACTTAATACATGCAACCTACCAAACATCATAGCTTCGCCTTGCCTACCCTAAATGTGCTCAGAACACTTACATTAGCCTACAGTAGGGCAAAATCACCTAACACAAAGCCTATTTTATAATGAATTATTGAATATTCCAAGTAATTTACTGAATAGGGTACTGAAAGTGAAAAACAGAATGTTTGTATGGGTACAGAATGGTTGTAAGTATATCAGTTGTTTACCCTGGAGATCACGAGTGGCTGCCTGAGAGCTGAGGCTCAAGACCACTGCCCAGCATCATGAGAGAGTATCCTACCACGTAACATTAGACCAGGAAAAGATCAAAATTCAAAGTCCAGTTTCTACCTAGTGCATATCGCTTTTCCACCATTGTAAAGCCAAAAAATTGGAAGTCAAGCCACTGAAAGTCGGGGGCTGTATGAAATCAGACATGCTTATTAGGTTCTAACTGGCTGATCCATCTGTTTCCAAGTAATTTACACCTAGATGAAAACCCATTTGGACAGAAAGTATAATATCTAGCTTAAAATAATATTTGATTGATCTACTTCTCTATGGTGGTTGCAAAGGACTGAATATTTGTGCCCCCTGCCCCCAAACTCACACGTTGAGATTCTTATGCCCAATGCGATAGTATTAGGAGGCAGAGCCTTTGGGAAGTAATTAGGTCATGAGGGTGGAGCCCTCAGGAGCTGGATTAGTGTCTTTACATAAGGGACTTCAGAGAGCTCTCTTACCCTCTTTCTGCCGTGGGAAATACAATGACAAGGCAGCTATCTGCAACCCATTACAGGGCTCTCACCAGAACCCCAACCATTCTGGCACCTATTCAGACTTCCAGCCTCCAGAACTGTGAGAATTAAATGTCTGTTGTTTACAATCCACCTAGTCTATGCTACTTTGTTACAGCACCCCAAAACGACTAATGCAGTGGTATAAACCCGCCAAATTCTCAAGAGGAATGAGACAACGTTAGTCACAAAACGAGCTCCAGCTCTTATGGAAAAAACTGTGAATAAAGTTACCAGAAGAATTACCCACATATAAATTACTCTTGAGGCAGCGGAATGCTGTGCTAAATCACATCTATTATCCAGGCCCACCTTAACCTACCTGCTAAGTGTAGGAAAGAACCTCCGGTTTTAAGAAAGGGCCTGAGCAAGAGAGACAATCTGATGAACACTAACTACCCTAGGGAAGAAATGAGAGCAGGATGACAATGAAACATAGAAGAAAAGAAGTTGAGTACTAGAGAAAGAACAACGCCTCTTGACGATTTTATAACCTATGCAATTTTCCCATGTTCACCAAATTTATTTATAATCAAAATTGTACACCTTTGGTAGCAACAGTGGGAATGCAGGAGGTTATCTCTATAAACTTTGACAGTGGGGATGGAGTGTGCACAAGAGCTATCAAGTGAGTACACAAAAAACTAACAAGTGACTAGGAAGCGGATTAACAGCTAGAATGAGGCTCTCTTCACAGGAGAATGCTGAACTTTCTAAGTCCACCTAAGCCAGATAAATGAGTCCAAAAAAAAAAAAATAAGGACTGGAAAAACTTCCAGAAACAAAATATCACCCCCAAATGGCAATGGAAATAGATAAAATTACCTAAGGAAAGAATTGGTTTAGCCAGCTTCTTCATTCTCTACCTTGTACTGTGAAGATAAGTGGTTTTTTTTTTAATCCCTTATATTTAGAATTTCAAAGAAGTTGCAAGATGGCATGCACTTGGGAGAAAGATCCCCAACTTCTGCATATCCTGTCCTGTGACAGCTTTTCTTCTAGACTATCTTTTCAATAACGTTTGTAAAACAAAAAGCCTGGGAAGCTAGAGACAGAGTTTCCCTCTGGGTCAGAGGAGAGATTTGCTTCCTAACCAGAATAATAAAGATATTTCTCCTACAGAGCAAAGGCTGGACAGGTTTGCTAGCTCCCCCATTAAAAGACAGAAGTTTCCTAAACTCAGGGTTCCTCAACTATGACACAGCCCCAGTGAGTACACAGCATCCACCAGGGGCTACCTCTGCATCACCCCATGGGATGTAAGGGGACAGACAGCCCATTCAAACCTGAAGGTCATACTGTCTGCTGTGTCTGGAGTGATAAACTACCTAAATCCATTTGAGCTCCCTGTCTCCTTCCAGAAGAATCTATGGAAGTGTGTGGCAAGCAGCTGTGGCAACCTAGCAGCTGTCACTACACTTTTCTCTAGAAACCATTTAACTGATTGACATACACAAGCCCTGCATGGCTGAAGCTGTCCTAACTTTGGACGCGGCTGCTATGGAAGGCAGTATAGCTCGGATTCTCTTGGTTCTCAAACAGAATAACCCTAAGCACCCCAGGGGTGACTCGACAGTATGCCAGGAAAAACATGATACACCATCCTGAAGCAGTAGTTATATTCAACTGAGAGTACAAAAATGAGACAATTGCATTTTTTAAATAAAAAAATCAATAGATAATGGAATTGAAAGCAAAGTTTGCAGAATGCTTTAATAGAAAACATAAGATCACAAAGACAATCTGAAAAATCAGGTGGCTTCATGCTGCACCTATAGATCCCCAGAGGAACGCATCCATTCTTCTGCCTCAGTATGAGGAGCACAGATAGAGTCATAGTTAATTAAAAGGAACAGCTTGGAAGTCAATTCTGAATTTCAATATTGGCACAACTGCTAGCTGCATTATTCAGGGCAAACGACTTCAACTCTATTAAGCTCCTCTGTAAAATAAAATTGTACTAGGTTGTTGTGGTGCTTAAATGAGGTAATATATATAAAAAACACTTAGAACATGGCACATAGTGGGTATTTAATAAACGGTAGCTGTTATTGCTTTATTATAAATTATGTTGAAACATACCAACAAAATGTAAGTACTAGTGTCTGTTTTAAGTAAATCTAAACAATTACATGTTTTTAAAATAATTTTCAAATTTCTTCTTCAAGCTCAAAACTACTAGTAGCTGCTGCTCAATGAAAAGTTTGAGATTTCTTCAGATTAATAAAGGAGGGAGAAGAAAACATAAGACTGTATTTGAATTGATGTAGTTTCATATGTTGTAAGTATAGGTGACAGACTGCAAACCAAAGAGTACAATCTTTTAACCAATTTCCGAAAAGCATCATTATGAAGATGAGTGAACATTCAATAGATGTATTTCAGCACTCAATATATGTGTGTGTGTGTGTGTGTAAAATATTGTTTTAACACTAGGAAGAGACTAAAACATGCGTTACCATGTTTTGTGAAATAAATAAATTACAGGGAAGACATATAATGTGCAAAATCAGAGTTTCACCATACTAAGAAAATTACCAAGACTTCAGGGTTATTGACAAGCTATAAACAATAAATGAGTAATGATAATGTGGGTACATTTTTATACCTATGGGCCTTTTTGAGAAAAATTTTCCACCAGTATTTTGTATATATAATCTAAAGTTCATTATTTACAAATACATGGATGCAAATAAACCTCTATTTTTAATGAAAATCAGTTGCTTAACTGATGAAAAGGTAGAACTAGTAGGGTAAAATTTTAAATCTGAGTTTAATTAGAGAAATAAGCAGCACTAAAGCAACCAGATCAACACACAAAATCCTTGTGCAGCACAAAACAGATAATGAATCATACACAGGAGTGTAAACACAGTGTTTAAATACAGAGAGAAAGAGAACTTTTTGATCAAAATTCCTATAAAATAATTCCAATCAATCGATGAAAACATTAACTGTGTATCCCCTTTAAAACTCTATCCCACTTCTAAGGTAACACATGTCATAGCTAGCCCAGGGACAGTCCCAGTCTACTCCTGTTATCTCACCAAAATTATTAATTGCACCTTTTTTCACAAGTATCCTGGTTTGGACAATAAATTATATGATTACCCTACTTCTAAATACCTGGCTCCTTCTGGCTGTAAGCTATTACCTTGGCCCTGGTGCAGATGTCAGGATAATTACACAGATATTCTGAGACAGGTAAACCCAACTTTGTGTGTATGTATAATGTTGTTTCATTATCATTATGCTATACTTTGTTATCTCAAATTCATATGGTGAAATTTCCTGATTCTCACCTCAGTTAGTCTTATTAAGGAGTATATATTTTGTATGAAAATAAATTGCCCATACATTTTCCAATAGGTACCAAGAAAGACTATATAAATGAAGGTAAGAAATTAGTGACTGAAAGAATTAAGTTGCTTACCTATCATATAGTACTTGTGCAAAATACAGAGGCATCTAGGACAAAAATATTTCAACAATTGTAACAGTGCAAATACACTTCTGTTTCACTTATTCTTAATCATATATAATAGCAATAAAAGAAATTAAGAAATTTAATTTGTATTCCTAGTTCTCAATATTTGCTCATCCAATACGTAAGTAAGCATACAGTACTCTTCAAAACTGATTTACCAAAAAATTGTGGAGTCTACAGAGTAGACATACAGATTGCCAACAAACACATGAAAAGATGCTCAACATCACTAATCATCAGAGAAATGCAAATCAAAACCACAATGAGGTATCACCTCACACTGGTCAGAATGGCCATCATCAAAAAATCTACAAACAATAAATGCTGGAGAGGGTGTGGAGAAAAGGGAACCCTCCTGCACTGTTGGTGGGAATGTAAATTGATACAGCCACTATGGAGAACAGTATGGAGGTTCCTTAAAAAACTAAAAATAGAACTACCATATGATCCAGCAATCCCACTCCTGGGCATATACCCACAGAAAACCATAATTCAAAAAGGGACATGTACCACAATGTTCATTGCAGCACTATGTACAATAGCAAGGACATGGAAGCAACCTAAACGTCCATCGAGAGATGAATGGATAAAGAAGGTGTGGCACATATATACAATGGAATATTACTCAGCCATAAAAAGGAAATGAAATTTGAGTTATTTGTAGTGAGGTGGATGGACCTAGAGTCTGTCATACAGAGTGAAGTAAGTCAGAAAGAGAAAAACAAATACAATATGCTAACACATATATATATGGAATCTAAAAGAAATGGTAACTGATGAACCTAGTGGCAGGGCAGGAATAAAGACGCAGATGTAAAGAAAAGACTTGAGGACACAGAGGGGGAAGGGGAGGGATGAAGTGAGAGAGTGGCATGGACATATATCACTACCAAAGGTAAAATAGATAGGTAGTGGGAAGCAGCTGCATAGCACAGGGAGAGCAGCTCGGTGTTTTGTGACCACCTAGATGGGTGGGATGGGGGTGGGGGTAGGATAGAAAGGGTAGGAGGGAGGCTCAAGAGGGAGGGGATACAGGGACATATGTATACTTATAGCTGATTCTCTTTGCTGTATAGCAGAAACTAACACAACATTGTAAAGCAATTATACTCCAATAAAGATATTAAAAAGAAAACGGTGGAGTCTAAAGCACGTCTACTTGGATATATTTACTAAACAAATAGTTACGTCTTCCTGAATGACTAAAGAAAGTAGTCAACCAGAGTGCTTTACCAGAAAACCATGAGGTTAAAGCCTGGAACGGAATATAAGAAAAAAATAAAGGATAAGGTAATCTCCGTTTACTGAAAACTGGGGAAAAAATATAAAAGTATATGACAGGGCTTCCCTGGTGGCTCAGTGGTTGAGAGTCCACCTGCCAATGGAGGGGACATGGGTTCGTGCCCCGGTCTGGGAGTATCCCACATGCCGCAGAGCGGCTGGGCCCGTGAACCATGGCCGCTGGGCCTGCACGTCTGGAGCCTGTGCTCCGCAGAGGGAAAGGCCACGACAGTGAGAGGCCCGCGTACCAGGAAAAAAAAAAAAAAAAAAAAAAAAAAAAAAAAAAAAATATATATATATATATATATATATATATATGACAAAAGTTTACCCAAATTCAGAAATTGGAATTTATTCATATATTTTAAAATCTGTATCATCTTCTTAATGAAAGATGAAATTATACATGGCTTTCATATTTACCAAAGTGACTCTTATTAAAAATGACATAAATCTAATTCAATCCAGCTTGGACAAAAAGGGACTGTATAAGTACATATAACAAGGAAGGATGGAGATAAATCTGGTTTCAGGAATGACTACATCCAAGAACTTGACTGTGTTGTCGGTACTCCCTCCAGCCACAGGAGGGCAACAATTTTTATATGGTATGTTTATTTCTGTATTGGTGGCATCTAGAACAAAGACCAGCACTGAGTTAGCATTCAAATATTTAGTGAATCTGTGAAAATCTCTTTGTTTATCTGCTTAGCTTCTGTATATCAGCGTTTTTCATGCCAGAAGTGATAGGCAATCTAAAATCCCATCCTTTCAATTTCATACACAATCAGCAAGGCAAGCTACCAGTGCCATTTAGAAAATCTCAGTAAATGACTCTAGGTCACTCGCCCAAGCCTGTGGCAAATACAAGTGGGATGAGTGGGATGACCATCATGTCCTGGTAATATACTCACCCCTGTGGCCCTTAAAGAAGGGATTGTTAAGATGAAAACAAAGAGGAGGGAAAGGAGTGACAGCCTACAGAGGACAAAAATAATAGGCACCGCACCTTCTCTACGATGTCCTTTCTTCCCGGCAACACAAAGACAAACAAGCCCTTCATCTCAACAATTTCACAGCAGTTTTCTGTTCTATGTATGCCAAAGGAGCTCCTCCTTACCTAAGTATTCAATATGTGCACACAAAAAATACAAAGTTGCATAGAGAGGCAAAAAAGATCTACGGTATATTCACTAATGAACCATCCGTTTACAAAAGTAATGCCTATGCAGACATCCATCCTCATTTCAACCGAGCACCTATCCCAACACACCATGTCACACTATTTTTTGGTCATTATTACAATTGACTGCAATCTTATAAATGTCAAAAGATTTCATCAAGTTGATTTTTAAAACTGATGCAGCAGGAGTACTCAAATTATATGCAAAACCACTGACAAATGAGTATCTGTCAGAATTATAATGAGTAACATATAAAAAGAGAAAACCAACTAGGAGGATGACATTAGGTACTTCAAAAGAGAATGATATGAATATCAAAGAACTGAGAGGCACCCCTGAGAAAAGTGGGAAACCTGAAAATATTCTTATGAAAATGACTTCCAGAATCATACTCCAAAAGTCAAGCAAGCATGAACTGAAGATGTCTGACTATGCTATCATATAATTTTATTGAGAAAACTCACACCAAAAAATATGAGCACTTGTTCATTCCTTGTTCATTCTAATAAATCATGACTACTTTCAATTAAAAGCTAAATTTTAAGCATATGATCAATTGAATAAATTTTTATAATTTTAGATAATTTCACTTCTTTAAAATACTGTTCATCATTTTAACTAGATTAATAAGCTGGCCTCTTTTCAATTACTATTTAATTTCAATTAAGCAGACCTTGTGTACCTAATGCTTGCTACTACTTAGAGTGTTAAACAAATACTTAAGTAAGCACCTGATCTGAGCAAGATACTGGACTAAGTTCTATGGGAGATTTGAATGTGAATAATATAAAGGACAGTATGCTAATATTTGAGAAGAATTCTAAAATGTGTTGTGATAGCACTAGGAGAGTGATCAGTGGTGGCTAACTAAAGAAACAATAAGTTAGGAAATATTCTTTTTAATTGAAAAAATATTAAATTTAGTGCTCTTTTGAAAATAAAGCTTCCCCTACTGCCCTGAAGTACTCTTCAATTCTTCCATTAACAGGAATGATAAGATGTGAAAGCTGAAAGGCATATCTGATCTAGCTCAACTCTATTTTTTTTAACTAACAAAAGTGCTGTGACCCAGAAAGTCCGAGTGGCTTAACCAAAAGGACAGGGTCAAGAGTTAAAAGAACTATGACTAGGGACTTCCGTGGTGGCGCAGTGGTTAAGAATCCGCCTGCCAATGTAGGGGACACGGGTTTGATTCCTGGTCCTGGAAGATCCCACATGCCGTGGAGCAACTAAGTTCATGCACCATGACTACTGAGCCTGCGCTCTAGAGCCTGTGACCCACAACTACTGAGCCCGCACTCTAGAGCCCGTGTGCCACAACTACTGAAGCCCGCGCGTCTAGAGTCCATGCTCCGCAGCAAGAGAAGCCACCACAATGAGAAGCCTGCACACCACAACGAGGAGAAGCCCCCACTTGCTACAACTAGAGAAAGCCCGTGTACAGCAACGAAGACCCAACACAGCCAAAAATAAATAAATAAATAAATAAATCTATTAAAAAAAGGGAAAAAAAAGAAGCTTAGAATGCCATTGAGAAGTGCAGGAGAAACTAAGGTAAGAAAAGCAGCTACCAACAATCTCAGAGCATGGGATTCTCGAGAGCTCACCTGGAGCTCTTAGATTTATTTCTTGAAGGCTTCCACCAAGTTTCTTGGTCTATAACAGCTAAGTGAGTAGTTGCAATGGGCTAAGCAGTGTGCTCCCCTCCAATCCCTGCAAGATGTTCACATCCTAATTCCCAGAAACTCAGAGCATGTGACCTTACATGGTAAAAGGAACTGTGCAGATGTGATTAAGTAAAGAATCTTGAGATGAACAACAAGGTCCCACGGTATAGCACAGGGAACTATATTCAATATCCTGAGATAAATCATAATGGAAAAGACTATAAAAAAGAATATATATACATATATATTCAATATGTATAAGTGAATCACTTTGCTCTACAGCAGAAATTAACACATTGCAAATCAACTATTCTTCAAATAAAAAAAGAATCTTGAAATGGGGAGATTATCCTACATTAGCCGAGTGGGCCCATTATAATCATTAGGGTTATAAAAGAGGGAGGCAAGAGGATCAGTCAATATAAGATGTAAGGATACATGCAAGAGGTTGGAGTGATACAAGTAAGAATCATAAAGAATTCAAGCAGCCTTTATAAGCTGAAAAACACAAGGAAATCGATTCTCCCCTCAGAGTTTCCAGAAGGAACACAACCACACCTTGACTTTAGCCCAGTGAGACTGATTTCAGACTTCCAATCTCCAGAACTATAAGATAATATATCTGTATTGTTGTAAGCCAGTAAGTTTGTGATAATTTGTTACAGTAACATTAGGAAATGAACACACTGGTGTCCAGGACACTCCTGGCTGATGCTGCAAACATCTGCCCATGAATCTGCCTCAACTACTTCTAAAGAACAGTGGCCTCTCTCCCTTTCTACCTTTCAAATCGCAGAGGCAAACTAACACAGACACTCAGAGGGAAGCCTGTGATACAATCCTGATGACTCTTCCAAACAGGATAGTGGACGATCAGCACAAGCCAAGGGGCAATGTTTAAGGCCAGGCTAGAGATGACAGACATCACTTCCATTCACATTCCATTCACCATGACTTCATCACATGGCCCTAAATAAATGCAGAGGAGGCTGGGAAATGTAGTCTAGCTTGTGTCTATGAAGAAGAAAAAACTGATATGGTAAACAGCTCTGGCAAAACAAACAATTTAGAAAAAATGTAATAAAATCTGATAAAAATATGAAAGCCACAGCAGGAAAGCAAGATGAGAAGCAGCTCTCTAAAAGCTGTTGACAACTATGCTTAGGTATATGCACAAACACAAGTCACTATTAAAAAGATATATGTATCTCTCAAAACAGTATAGGATAATACCATATAAACTGTCAATTTTATTAAGGCATTATCTTGATATTCTACACTATTCTGACTTAGTAATAATAAAGTAGACAATAGATTCCATAGTATTATTTTTTTATAACACCAGTCTGTTAGCAGCTGAATGAAGGTAAAGGTAAGGTGCTAGTATGAATATTTCAAATGAGACAAGAAATCACTTTTATTTTATGTTTTAGCAGATAGTTAAATCGAAACAACATGACTATCCCAATTTAGGTATCTTCCCAATATTCTCTATAATATTCATAAGTGCAATTTGTAAATGCAGGGTCCCTTGCTATGAGGCTAACAAAGATATATAAAGTAACAGCCATAAAAGTGGAAAAAACATCTGAACTTAATAATTTTTCTATTTTGAAACCTTGAGTAAATACCTGAGAGAGGAACAGTGATTTATCCTATAAGTGAGTGGGAGGGAAACATTTATTTATCCTATAAGTGAGTGGGAGGGAAGCATTTCTATAAAGCAGTTAATGGAAGAAAATTTATTTTAAAAATATATTCCACTAAACAATTAAGTTTTAGGTAGATTGAAATTTTCTTTTTAATTTTTAATTGTAAGTTTCCCATGTGAAAAAGAAAATAAGATGTCTGTTACTCTTTGAACTTATTTATCAGTTTAACTGGTATCCTGAGGCTGCAAGATGAGCGAGCTGTTTTAAGTAATTCTCATCATTTCCAACTACTTATTTTTGTGAATAACCATTTTCTCCTTACTATGCAATTTCAGAACTATGAGCTTTAAAAATCACTGAGGATGGTTTCACTCCATCCTCAGAGGTTCAGCTTGTTCTTATTCGTCCCACCGTGCAGCATCCTCCCTTCCCAATTGCTCTTGGACCACAGACTCCAGCAGCAAACATGCAGACAATATCCTTACTTCACCAGCCTCCACCATTACATCAAGTCGGATTCCTGTAACAAATCCAGATATGGATACATGCACATACACACATGCATGCTCATCTTCTTGAGCTCCTGTTTTTCTGATTGAACTCTGATACTTCCATTTTATTATCACTTCAATTTTATCATTCAACTTTATAGCCTTACCAGAGTCTTATATTAAATAATGTTGTCCTATACACTGACTATCATAACTGTTTATATTGATTTTATAAGCCACCACTTAAAAATACGGAAAAATCTAAAAGTGCAAGCTCACCTACTTTACTAGGTAGAATTCTAAAAATATCCCCAGAGACCCATAACCCTCATATAACTCCCTCCTCGTGAGAATGGACAAGACTTGTGAACGTGATGGAACAGCACTTCTATAAGTATGTCACCTTATACGGCAAAGATGTGCAAATGTAGTCAGTTAACTTTTAGTTACTCACAAGGGAGATTATACTGAGTGGGCCCAACCAAATTAGATGAGCATTTCCAAAGTAAGTGAAGAGTCAGAGACACGAGCCTACTGGCCTGGAAGAAAGCAAACAGCCATGTTTTAAACTGACCATGGAGAGAGCCACGCGGCTAGGACCTGAGAGTGGCCTTAAAGAGCCGAGAGAACACAACCGGCAAGAAAATATGCAACTGGGTCCTTAAAACTGCCAGGAACTGAATTCTGCCAACAACCTGAGTGAGCTAAAAAGAGGATCTAGAGCTCCAGATGAGAATGCAGCCCAGCCACACCTGAACTTCAGCCACACCTGTGAGCCCCTAACAGAGAACCCAGACTTCTGACCTGTAGAAACTATGAGATTAAAAAAAATGAGTGTTACTTTTAGTCACTAAATTTGCAATAATTTACTATACATTAATAGAAAACTAATACATTCACAAACCACCTTTGTATTTATAGTAACAGTGCCTCTGTGTTTTCTGAGTAAAATTACCTATTCTAGCTATTTAAAAGGGGTAATTCTAGGCAAATTACCTAATACCTCTTCTAGCTATTTAAGACTGTATTCACTGTTCTAGACCTCCCCGCCCTACCAGCTTATTCCTCCTTCTTAGTTTACCTTCCATTTCACAGAGAAAACATCAATCCCTGCCAACAAAAGAACAAATGTGCCTGCAACTACACCCGCTTCTTTTATCCATTTCTCCCACTGAAAGGTAAGAGAGGTCAATACTCCTTGGAACAATCCAAAGAGCTTAAATTACAGAGCGCTAACAGCTCCAGATCTCAGTATTTAAAAAAATAAAGGCGGATTTCTCCACCTTATGGGTTGGCAGGGAGACTCTGCGCATCCTGTTCACTCGAGGACCCAGGCTGGTACAGCACCCACCGCGTCAAACATTCCCAGTCACTGTGCCAGAGGGAAAAAGACAACGGAGAGGCATGTAATGACCCTCGGAGCTTCTGCCTAGAACTGACATGTGACACATCTGCTCACCGCTCACAGGCCAAAGTCAGTCTTGGGGCCATAAGTTCACAAGAGTGGGAAAGTGCAATCCCATCACAGGCATGGAAGAAAACCCAAAACTACCTGTGAACAGTGCTAAGAACTACCACCACATTCCTGTATGAAGCTAATTCCACCTGCTGGTCTCCGCTTCCCACTCCTTGCTCCCATGCTCTCAGCCACCTGGCTCTACTTCAGTTACCTTCCCTCTCCATGTCCACCTCTTCTCCAGCTACCACTCACTTAACTCGCCACCCATTCACAGCAAAAGTACTTCATAAGAAGAGGTGGCTGTGTCCACTTCCTCACGACCCACTCATTCACTAACCCACTCACTCCCTTCTAGTTTCCATTCTAGCACTACAGTTAAACTGCTCTGCCTAAATCCAAAGGACTCTTTACAGTTTTCGTTTAGCCTGTCACCATTCGTCTCTGTTGACCTCTGTCTTGTTGAAACATTCCCCTCCTGTGACATCCACAATCTGCTGGGTTTCTTCCTAGCTCTCCAGCAGCGCAGTCTTGGTCCCTTTTGCAAACTTGCCTTCTGAAGGACAGTGAAATACTGCCATCCCTGAGGGTCTGCATTTGCTCTTCCTTTTCACTCTGTATACTCTGGCGCGGGGATTTTGAACCACCACCAAAAACTCAATTCCCATGGATGCTAATGATTTCCAAATCCATTTCATCTTCAGCCCAGATCATAGGTCCGTATCCAGACATTCCACTGCCTCTCAAACACCTGTTTAGCTTTCACACAGGCATCGCGCACATCCTTAAAAGTGAACGTGTTATCTTCCTTCCAAAATCTCTTCCTTCTCCTGTTTCCCATTTCAGTAAACAAAATTTCCCTTTTACCAAGAAATGTAGCCGTTATTCTTACCTCCTTTTCCCTCATCCCACACGCAATCAACCACCAAGAACTGCCTCATCTGGCTCCCGGAACTCAAAAATCCAATGATCGTTCTGCATTCTCACTGCCACAACCTTGGACAAGTCATCGCTGCCTCTCACATCCAGTTCTGCTGTAAGACAAGTCATCGCTGCCTCTCACATCCAGTTCTGCTGTAGGACAAGTCATCGCTGCCTCTCACGTCCAGTTCTGCTGTAGGACAAGTCATCGCTGCCTCTCACGTCCAGTTCTGCTGTAGGACAAGTCATCGCTGCCTCTCACGTCCAGTTCTGCTGGAGCCTCCTGAGCAGACTGCTGCCCCTCCTCCAACTTCGCATCCCCACCTAAGCTAGTTTCCACAGCAGGCCCAGAGCAACCCTCCTAAATATAAACCTCATCCTCACCTCCAAGATAAAACCCTTCAGTTCCTCCCTGGGACTTCAAGGTCAAGTCTAGACTCTAACATGGCTTGCAAGGTCCTTTGGGATTTGACTCTGGCTTCCATTCCAGCCTCAACCCTGCCACTCCCCCACCCTGTGCATTCTAAGCCGAGCCATGTCGAACTACTTTGAGTCTCCTGAATTTGTTGTGTTTTTTCATACTTCTTGACCTTTACTAGTACTACTACTTCTTCTTAGAATACTTCTCCCTTCATTAAGCCATTTCCTATGTGTATCTTCAGTTTTCAGCTGACCCCAATGTGCTAACATACCACCACGGCACCCAACAGTTCCCAGTTTATGCATTTCTCACGCCATACTATAATTGCCTATTTTCCTGTCTGAATCTCCTACAGGACTATGAGCTATACGACACATCAGGACAGTGGCTGTCTTGTTCACCACTTTACCTCCAAAATCCAGTATGGTGTCTGCCATGTAGTATTCATCAACAAATATTTGTTGGAAAAAAGGAATGGTAGATCACATTTTAGAGAAATGTCAGTGACATGGCCCTTTATTCAGTAACGTGCTGTATTTTAGGAAGATGACACTCAAATATACTTATTTTCTACCATTTATGTCAATACTATTATTTCTATTTAAAACAATCAAAATGGACGTAATATGAAAAACATTTACAACGTATTTAAGAAACCAATAAGCAGACAAACAATCATAAAACATAAAAGACTCATCTACTTTGGGCTTCTGTTATGATTATGATGACACAGACAAGTAAGACTAGGAACTTTCCACACTAAAGAAGTTTAGATTTTAGTAACAAATCAGGAAAATAATACAGAAAGGTCCCTGGGATCATCTACTTACCATGACATGATGGAATCCTGTGAAAATACATAAACCAAAGGACTGCAATCTGTGTAGAAAATGCCATAGGGCTAACCTAACCTAATTTTACAAAAGTAGCTTTACAAAGAAAAGGGATACGAAGAAAAGGAAAACAACACCTTATTTCCCTCACCAATTCCTTTTTTAGATAATGAAATAGGTTCCTTTATTCTGCTAATATGTATCTTGGACATTAGAGGCCAGTGCTAATGATTGTACTCAGACAAATTACTACTTTTCTAAGTTTTCTTATCTATATGAATTACTGCAGATAAAGCACCTATGCTGTATTTTCAATACTACAGCAATGTACAAAAATAGCTTATTGTTTTAATTTGTGGCTTTGAAGATTACATATTTGAAACAGGCAAATATAAGGCAAGCAAAAATCTAATTGCTATCTGATAGGCAAATAAAAAGAACTGAAATAGCTCTGCCACAATTAGTTTTAGTTATCCTCTGTGGATCATATAACTCAAATTGTTGAAAATGAGTATTAGTTAAGCTCCTTTACGATAAAGACATTGTAATCAAATAAGAGCAGAACTATTACTAAGATTCAGCCTCTAAGACATAAAATTACCTTTGATATATAGAGAAACTACCATAAATCATTCTATTACCATATTTCATATAATCATACCATCTAGAAAGGATCTAAGCAAACATTTAATCCAATAGTTTTTAACTTTTTAAAAATCTAATATACGTTACAGATGCTCATGCCAGAAAAATCCATTTATGCCATAAATGAAAAACGTTTATAATTTCAGACAGCCAGTGGGAAACTTTCCCTATTTTCCCCAGATTCAGACATCATGATCTTGTTCAATGGTCTCATTTTACAGTTGAACGAACTGATGCTTCAAAAGGTTAAGCGCCTTGCCCAAGAGCCCAGAGTTTATATCAAAGAAACTGGAACCCACGTATCATTTTTCAGAACTAACTTTCATAAAACCCTCAACATTTTGTAAAGTTCTCATTTTATTTCATTTCATCTTCAAAACAACCCCATGCGAGGAATTATCTCTAGTTTATAAAGAAGGAAATTGTGGTCCAAACAGATAATTTGTAAAGATAAACAATGGGGCTAGAATTCACATTACCTGCTTTTCTCATTCTAATTCCATTCTGTAAGACTACCAAACAGTAAAATAAGAAAAAAGACAATGAGAAAGCAAACGACCAAATCAAATTATACAGAGTGTCACAGGCTTCATTAAACGCCAAAGAAGAGTGACAACTGAAATCAACAGCAAAGGGCTTCCCTGGTGGCGCAGTGGTTAAGAATCTGCCTGCCAGTGCAGGGGACAAGGGTTCAAGCCCTGGTCTTGGAAGATCCCACATGCCGCGGGGCAACTAAGCCCACGCACCACAGCTACAGAGTCTGTGCTCTAGAGCCTGCGTGCCTACAGCCTGTGCTCTGCAACAAGAGAAGCCACTGCAATGAGAAGCCCACGCACCACAAAGAAGATACAGTGCAGCCAAAAATAAATAAATAAAACAAATAAATTTAAAAATAAAATAAAATCAATAGCAAAAGAATAGTAGAGGTGATAGCGGTGTTCTAATAATCTATGCTATCCATCATTCTGGCATAAAGCCATGTAAGGGTCAAGTCACAAAAGTCAAGGGTGGTGAGCTTTTGAAAAAAAGGAAATAGGAGTGATGTGAGCAACATGTCAGCATAAGTCAGCCCTTTCCTCCCCTCCCCTCAACAACAAAAATTCAGCATCCATCCAAAAGCAAAAGTACCTCTGTAGGAGTTGTGGGATCCAGAAACCCAAACTGAGCTGACTGGTGAAGTACTATATCTGTCAAAGCAAACGTGCAGAGTCTGGAAAAGGAGACCACTTACTCAAACGTGCAGATACCAATGTAGGGAATCAAGGATCACGAAAAATCAGGTAAATATGACACCACCAAAGGAAACTAATAAAGCTCTAATAATGGATACTAAAATAATGCAGATCTATGAACTGTCAGACAAACCTCTTAAAGAAGTTTAGTGACCTACAAGAACATGCAGACAGACAACTAAATGAAATTAGGAACACAATGCATCAACAAAACAAGAAGTCGAATCAACAGAAATTAAAAAAAAAAAAAACCCAAACAGAAATCCTAAAGTACAAAAATACAATAACTGATCAGAAGAATTCAACAGAGAGTTTCAAAACCAGACTCAACAATGGAAAAGAAAGAATCAGTGACCTGGAAGATAGGAAAATTGAAATTATCCAATCAGAAAAACAAAAAGAAAAAAGAATGAAAAAGAGTGAAGAAAGCCTATAGGAATTATGGGACACAATGAAAGGAACAATGTTTGCATTATGGGAATTCCAGAAGGAGAAGAGAAAGAAAAAGAGATAGAAAGTATATTTAATGCAATAATAGCTGAAAACTTCACAAACCTGGGGAGAGAAATAGACCTCTAGTTCCAAGAGGTCCAAAGGACTGCAAATAGGTTAAACCCAAACAGGGCTACACTGAGCACCTGTCAAATGCTGTAAGAAGTCAAATAGGAAAAGTAACCATGATCAAATGGTTACTGCCAAATCTTTAATCATCTGAAGAAAGGAACAATGATATTTTCTCAAGAGCCAATTTAGTAGCAGAATCTGTCACATAGGAAAATTAAGTATTCATGAAAAATTATGCATATCAACTGCCTTTAAAAGTTTCTTTTGTAATGCCAAATCAACTTATGCTACTCATGAAAATTCACTTTGGAAACATAAAACAAACCACAGAACGTCCTGCAGTCATTCACCAATATCAGCACCAAAGCTAACGTTCATTAAGCACTTACTATGTTCCAGGCACTATGCTAAGTATACTTTAGAGGATTATCTCATGTAAGGCTCACAACTCTATAGTAGGGACTAACAAACTATCTCCACTTAACAGATAAGGAAACTGAAGCTCAGAGAGATTAAGTATCTCGACCAAAGTAACTTTACTAAGCATTTACCAAGTACAAGGCACTATGCTTGAATATGGAAATACAGATACAAAAATAAACCCACAACCCTTCTCCTCAAAGGGCCTGTAGAACAACAATAATGACAGACAATAGGCAATAATTCACTTAAGTGCCATAAAGAATAAGCACAGACATCTATCTATCTGAGCACAGGGTAGGAATTCCTGATCCAAAACAGGGAAGAAGGGGTACCCTGCTTAAGTTAACACTGGAAGGAAGCATGTAACAGTGGTGAGATAGAAAACAGCAGAGTCAGACAAGGGCTCACTCAGGAAAAGCACTCAAGAGCAGGCAAAGAACACTGGAAGGAAGCACGTAACCGTGGTGAGACAGAAACCAGCAGAGTCAGACAAGGGCTCACTCAGGAAAAGCACTCAAGAGCCTGCAAAGAACACTGTATTGCATCCTAGAGCCACGTAAAGAGTACCCCCAAGACAGCACTGGCTAGGAAGTCCCAGGGGACGTCTTCAGCTGGGGTGAAGGAAGGGGTGTTGAAGAAGGTCACGACTGAGTAAACGTTTGAAACTAAGTGAATGTGCCCGGATTTCTGGCTCTGGCAAAGAGATGTACGACAAGGCTTTCCTTAGCATTAGGGACTGTAGGAGGCGCTATTTGGGGAAGACAGATGGAACAGGAACTTCCATACTTTCGTCATCCATGTAGGTTACAGAGTTCTGACTCTTGTGACTTAGGCTTCCCTTAGACTAATTTCATTTATTTAAACAGCTTCATGAAGAAACAGATGGCCTAATTTTATAAATTATGTTCTCAAAGGGGTCAAGTCTAAGCAGTATTACTAGGTTTGTTTTAGAGCTGCCAAACCGGTAGTCATTTTGAAGTTTACAAAACAAGTACCCATGAAGAAGTTCAGAAAAGATCAGCCATGAAAACACAGAGGAAATGATAGTATACTTAAAGTCATAAAGAGGGGAGGGGCAGAGACAAGACAGCATAACTGAGCACGGGGATGCAGAAATAGCAACTCTGGAGGCAGGAAAACTCCCTCCTAGCCCCAGCTTTGTTATTTAGCCTGAAATCTGACTTTCCTGCTCTATCATTCTATAACGCAGTGTTTAAACACCACACACACACACACACACACACACACACACACACACACACACACACACACACACACACACACACACACACACACACACACACCAGTTACTGTTCGCTTTATGATTTGGAATAGGCTCCAACATCAAAGCCTGTGACTCAGGCTGCTCTCCGTAGGAAGCTATGCTGAATGAGTGCCATGACGATGGTGTTACACCTTGACTCAGCGGCTCTTTCTCCCCATAAAGGCTCCAAGAGGAAAAATGCACAGGAAACAAGAGCAAGACACAGCAAAGCCACTCCACTTTCACGAGTATGAGAAAAATCTTTTATTCCCTTTGAAAGCTTCCACTCTAAAAAAACATGAGCCAACCAAGCATTGCATAAAGCCTGATCTTTGAGGAAGGTCCCAGTTTTTCTTTTGCTTAATCTTAACTCAGATGTTAACTAAAAGAACATTATTAAAACATGATCATTTTAAAAATAAAATTAAGTATCTTCCTGAATTTTATTTCGCATGTCTTTAAAATGAAACTACGTGTCAATCTATTACATACACAAAAGCAAAAGGAATAAGTATTTCTTAAAAACATTCAAATAGAAAACAGCATACAGCAAATATATCTTGGGCATACTTACTCTCTTCCACTCTGTTATTGGGCTCATAGTTTTTAAAGCACATAATAAATTTATGCCCAATTTCTTTCCTACAACGTTTTGGACATAACTTTTGAGTAGAGAATTTCAATTCATACAATAAAAACAAAGTTGTTTTAATAAGAGGAACATGAAAATTCACTTCAATGACAGCGAAACATACACCAACTTCTTCTAATACTGACAACTGATATTCAAAGACTGGGGACAGCTATACATACTTAAATGGTCCTCCACTAATATTTAATAACTAATTCACAAAGAGGGTCCGGTTACTAAGACATAACGTAGAAAGAGTTCTTTGGGGTAAGGCTGTAAACTTACAAGTTGTACAGTCATGGGTAAAACCCTTAATCCAAGAGAACCTTCCTCAGTAGAATGCTTTCAAATACAAAAAATCAGAAATTCAATTTGAAGTGTCTTAAACAATAAGAAAGCTTATTAACTCATATAACAAGGAGTCCAGAGGTGAAGCATTTACAAGGCTAGTTAAGTCATACCATCAAGTACCCATGTTCTTCCCAATTTTCTACTCTGCAAGCATAAACTTACTGGTTTTGCCCTCAGGCTTGTACTTTTTGTGATTACAAGATGGGTTCAACAATGCATCACATTCTCATACACATATCCAAAGACAGGAGGAAAGAATTACCCCACTTTGGGTCCTTTATGAAGAAGGAGGAAACTTCCAAAAGCCCCACATAATTGTATCATGTGCTCACTCCTAAACCAATAATTTGCAGGGTACTGGATAATCATGATAATCTTTGACTAATAAAAATGATTGCTTGGGGCTTGGGATAGTCCCAATTCCTCCTCCTACTTAAATAAAACCAAGGTATACTGTTAACAAAGACAAAGGTAAGGCAAACAAAACTCTGTCATAATCACCAAGATACTGTGATGATTATAAACAATTTAGGTGAAATACCTGGCATTCTATCTTCTATCGACTCTCCTGTTATGTTTTTTTTCATTTCCTGAAATAAGCCTTATTTCCAACTCCCAAGTTTGTTAAATTCACTAAATTACAGGACGGTATCTCATTAAATTTAATATTTAATATGAATAGTAAGCAGATCTTACAATTTGTAATCAATCTTGTACCTTAAGTTTTACCACAAAAATCATATGAACTAACTTTCCAATGGTTTCCTTTGTTTCTAAGCAGAGAAGACACTGAACCACAATATTTCTCCAAAAGTTGAGTCAAATCATATTGACAGCAATATTAAGCCATCTCTAAAAATACACATCTAAAATAAACAGTTCCATTTAATAAAATCAGTACCACGATTTATCTAACCTATACTCAAGTGCCCCTTTTCATTAGAGATGGTTGAGTTCTCATACAGGGGAAGGAAATTTTCCTTCTCACTTCCAAACGTCAAACTAGTTAGGTATCTTCATATGAGCAACCAAAAATGTAATAACAATAAATGTTAGTAAAGGCTTCCTTTTATTCTTAACTTTTTTCAATTCATTAATGGCTTCAGGATGCTACACTTCTAAGTTAGGACTTTTATCACAGATTGTGAAACACTCTGTAACATAAGTTCACTGTTGACACTGACCTTTTTCCTTCTGACATTAAACAGACAGACAATCAGGCAAGCAGGTAGAGAGATAAGACAGATATCAATTACTATGAAAAAAATACTGTCTATTTTTCTGAATAATATATTTGAAACTTTACTATTCAAACTAAATATTTGTTTTACATATCTATGTATAATAGAGGAATCATATTTTTGCAAGATGCTCTCCTTAAATCTATGTACGACTCTGCAAGAAATTATGTGAAGTCAGCCTCTCTGTGTACAACGTGCAAAACAGAAGAGCTACAAAGATATAGTATTATATATGGCAAGTGATTACTTAAAAAAAAATAAGGTTAAAATTTGTTCCCCATAAAACAGTACTGTTGACAGCAATGAGAAAACAGATGGGTCAGATGGGCAGAGGAAAGGATTGAGAGTTCCCTTTTAGGTATGCTCAACTTTTTTTCTTTTTTGAATTTTATTTTATTTATTTTTTTATACAGCAGGTTCTTATGCTCAATTTGAGAAGCTGCAGAAATCTTGCCAACAGATAGAATAAAAACTGGATAGAGACTGACGTAAATACTACCTATTTGGTCCACATACATGCATGCACACAGTGTTACATTTGTTCATGATCTAGCAGGAGAAGAGTTACTCCTATACTTAGCCAAAGGTAAATCTTCTATCTTGGTGAAATTAGCATGATGCTCCAGGTGGGGATCTTATGGAAAGAAGCAATCATTACATGGTCTAATACACCAAACCAACCTGGAGACTACTAAGGTAGTCACAGGCGTACTGATCACACTCACATCCAAACTCACTGACTATTTAAGGCTAAAGAGAATATGCACAAGTAAATGCAGCCCAAAACAGTTAACAAATAGCTGATGAATCTGTGGCTCAAGTTTCATGTTTCTGCCCTTTCCCTTTCTCTGTGTCTTCCACGTAGAACACGTATAGAAGGGGCTGAACATGCTGGTGTTTTGTGTATGTAGAGGAAAATATCCTGAAGTGTTCCCTTTTGACCCAGGTTAGATCCCTTGCGTAGGCAGACGGTTCATCACAGTTTCTACATAACTTGCAAGGGCAAGTACTGACTGACTTTGTTCTAGGCTATCTTTTCAAGGATGTTTGTATAGCACACAGCTCTGCTAGACACTGTCCCTTCTAGAACAAAGATCAGGTTTACTTCCCAATTTAATAAAGATAGTGACTCCCTCTAAGGCTGAAGTCAAATACGTTTACTGCCCATGATGAAAGATTTGGGTTCCATAAGCTCAAGGTCCTCTCCTGCTCTGAAATTCACTACATTTGCAGGTGTCAGCTGGCCTGCATCACGAGCACAAACGCTGATACTCTGGCAATTCTATTACTGTAATAACCTGTCCACCTGTGACCCAGGAATCCCATACCTTCTGCCATTATCCATGAAACTGTGGCAGGCTAAGCCTCAAAGTTATTGACAAGCAGTTTTGGCCATTTTAAGTAAGATCTGTCATTTCCAATTACTCTTCAAGGAGTTACTGTACACAAAATCTAACTTAGCTGACACAACTGCCTGACATCAGCATGACAGGTGTATATGTGTATACATATCAAAGTATAATTACTATGCATTTCTTAAAGTTGTGATCATATGTTTACAAACTACTTCTTCCACCTAAGTTCTCTGCTTAAAGGTAAAATCAAAATCCATCTCTTACCTCCATCCTCTCCCTATCATTTGCTAAGACACTAAAGTCTCTATTTCACGGCTGTGCCACTAAAGAGTAACTGGATATATACATCTCAGTGTAAAGTGTGCTTATAGAAGTTATCTCAGAGACAACTAATAACACTACTTCTCTCTTAAAAAATATTTATGAGCCGCTACCTACATGTTGTAGCCTATTCGCTAATCATTTTCTTTGCAGAAAGTATAAATTATTATATTATAGTTGTCCTTCCATATCCAAGGGGGATTGTTTCCAGGACCCCAGCAGATATCAAAATCTGAAACTGCTCGAGTCCCACATGCTACAAAATGGTGTGGTACAGTCGGCCCTCTCTGTCTGCAGGTACAAGACCCCCGGATTTGAAGGGCTGACGGTAGCTGCTTTTGATGATGGTAAAGTCATTAAGTCCACCAGAAATCATTACAGAATTTGAGCTCTTTTTATACTATTATAAGAGGTCATTAGAGATTAAAACAATTCTAAATGAAGCTGATTAACTGATAAGTGTTAACAATATAAGAAATAGAGAAAGTGTCAAAATAATGGAAACCCACGATGCATCAGAAATGCAAATGATATACTACTAAAAAGCTAAAGTCTCCCACAAATCCATATCACTTAACATGAGGATTCAAAAATCACTTAACATGACTGTATTCAATGTAATTAAGGAAACTGACCATAAACATCTCCCGTCAATTATCTGTGCCTATTTAACTATTTCTCTTGACTATATTCTTAAATAAAGAATATGACAAAACTATTTTTTGATGAATGAAAATGTCTTCATTTAGAAACAGATATATACCTATATATGTAGACACACATACACAAATCCATGAATACTACCAATTCTTCCATGATGTAAAATCTCCTCTTGGGAAGTTCTCAAGCAATGTTAGAGTTTGGAATTCTTAGTGTTTCATAATAAAATAAGTAATGAACATTTTATTCCATAAACTATATAATTTACAATTATTATAAAGTCTGTTTATTTAGCAAAAAAATTAATTTGAAAAAAAATTTTATCACATTTTAGAATCTCATTATCATGTCTATCTTTCATTTAAATGAAGAATACATAATAGCAGCTACCAAATTACCAATCATTTGTTATGTTCTAGGCATTGCACTAAACACTTTAAATACAGCCCTTAAATACAGCCTTATTTAATCCCAATGACAACACTGAGACGTAAGTATTATACCTGTATTTTTACTTTTTTTTTTTTTTTTTTTTGTGGTACACAGGCCTCTCACTGTTGTGGCCTCTCCCGTTGCAGAGCACAGGCTCCGGACGTGCAGGCTCAGCGGCCATGGCTCACGGGCCCAGCCGCTCCGCAGCATGCGAGATCTTCCCGGACCGGGGCACGAACCCGCGTCCCCTGCATCAGCAGGCGGACTCTCAACCACTGTGCCACCAGGGAAGCCCTATACCTGTATTTTTAAACAAAAGAACTAAAATTCAGGGAAGTTAAGTGGTTTGATGTCAATTAGATAGGATATGAATTGTAACTGGACCATCAGTTCCATTCAAAAATCTATGGTGGTAACTATTACTGTCATAAATGTTACTTCCTTAAAAGCAACTATCATCCAATTCCTGATTCCAGGTTCAACTTTAGATTTCCGTTTGGGTTCCCCAGAACAAAAGAATACACAATCCATGCCAAGTCAACTATTCCAGTACTTATGTTTGTAATATTTATTGTAGTAAATTAAGTTCCAGCTATTATATTTTCTGGCTCAATGGTGTCAAATCTCATACTGGGCAACAGGTTCTAAACTAAGCAAAAAAAAAAAAAAAAAAAAGCAGCAGCAGCCGCCACATATGATCAAAACAACTCTGGACTATCCCTAGAAAAGTAACACACTTGTGACGAATATTTCCAAGAAAGAATGTTTTTCTTCCGGTATTAGAAGAGATAATAGTTTTTTGTTTGTTTGTTTGTTTGTTTAAAGAAGATGTTGGGGGTAGGAGTTTATTAATTAATTTATTTATTTTTGCTGTGTTGGGTCTTAGTTTCTGTGCGAGGGCTTTCTCTAGTTGTGGCAAGCAGGGGCCACTCTTCATCACGGTGCGCGGGCCTCTCACTATTGTGGCCTCTCTTGTTGCAGAGCATAGGCTCCAGACGTGCAGGCTCAGTAGTTGTGGCTCACGGGCCTAGTTGCTCCGTGGCATGTAGGATCCTCCCAAAACCCGTGTCCCCTGCATTAGCAGGCAGATGCTCAACCACTGCGCCACCAGGGAAGCCCGAGATCATGGTTTTTGAACTGAGTACCAGATACCGAACTAGACTGCATTTCAGAGACATGCATGCTCATTTAGTAAAGTATTAAAACTTCAACTATATGTTATTTTGCTCTTTTCCTTAAATAAAATACGTGTATTCTACAATATCACCAAGTAGTATCATTAGACTCTCCTATTTAACAGAAATAAAAGTTTTGGAAGACATCCTTTTTTAAACCCTCAACAATTTTCTCCCTAATTTTGCATTTTTAAAATAACCTTTATAAAAAATATTTAATGGAAATAGATGTTATCACAATTTATAATTACACTAAGTTAACAAATGTCACATGTTAAAGTAGTCTTACAATTGGAGATGCTAAGATGCTTTGAAGATGTACAGTTTTTAGACTTCTTTTGGGGGCTTTTTTCTTTTTCCTTCCAACTGAAAGTTACCATGGTTACAATGATCCATCTAGGAGATAAATCATCAGAATTTGCAAGGAGTTGCTCATTGTTTTTAATGCCCTCTTCTCTGGTAATCTACACGCAAAAAAAATACTTTTCAAATCTTCTCCCTTTCTCAAGAAAAACTATGCCCACAGCAAACATCATTCTCAATGGTGAAAAACTGAAAGCATTTCCTCTAAGATGAGAAAGAACACAACGATGTCCACTCTCGCCACTATTATTCAACATAGTTTTGGAAGTCCTAGCCATGGAAATCAGAGAAGAAAAAGAAGTAAAAGGAATATAAATTGTAAAAGAATAAGTAAAATTGTCACTGTTTGCAGATGACATGATACTATACATAGAGAATCCTAAGAATGCCACCAGAAAACTACTGGAGCTAATCAACGAATTTGGTAAAGTTACAGGATACAAAATTAATGCACAGAAATTTCTTGCATTCCTATACACTAACAACGAAAGATCAGAAAGAGAAATTAAGGAAACAATCCCATTCACCACTGCAACAAAAAGAATAAAATACCTAGGAATAAACCTACCTCAGGAGGTAAAAGACCTGTACTCAGAAAACTATAAGACACTGATGAAAGAAATCAAAGATGACACAAACAGATGGAGAGATATACCATGTTCTTGGATTGGAAGAATCAATATTGTGAAAATGACTATACTACCCAAGCAATCTACAGATTCAATGCAATCCCTATCAAATTACCAATGGCATTTTTTACAGAACAAGAACAAAAAAATCTTAAAATTTGTATGGAGACACAAAAGACCCTGAATAGCCAAAGCAATCTTGAGGGGAAAAAACGGAGCTGGAGGAATCAGACTCCCTGACTTCAGACTATACTACAAAGCTAAAGTAATCAAGACAATACGGTACTGACACAAAAACAGAAATATAGATCAATGGAACAGGATAGAAGGCCCAGAGATAAACCCACACACCTATGGTCAACTAATCTATGACAAAAGAGGCAAGGATATACAATGGAGAAAAGACAGTCTCTTCAATAAGTGGTGCTGGGAAAACTGGAGAGCTACATGTAAAAGAATGAAATTAGAACACTCCCTAACACCATACATAAAAATAAACTCAAAATGGATTAAAGACCTAAATATAAGACCGGACACTATAAAACTCTTAGAGGAAAACAGAGGAAGAACACTCTTCAATATAAATCACAGCAAGATCTTTTTTGACCCACCTCCTAGAGTAATGGAAATAAAAACAAAAATAAACAAATAGTACCTAATGAAACTTAAAAGCTTTTGCACAGCAAAGGAAACTATAAGCAAGATGAAAAGACAACCCTCAGAACGGGAGAAGATATTTGCAAATGAATCAACGGACAAAGGATTAATCTCCAAAATATATAAACAGATCATGCACCTCAATATTTAAAAAACAACCCAATCCAAAAATGGGCAGAAGACCTAAATAGGTATTTCTCCAAAGAAGACATACAGATGGCCAAGAGGCACATGAAAAGCTGATCAATATTACTAATTATTAGAGAAATGCAAATCAAAACTACAATGAGGTATCACCTCACACTGGTCAGAATGGCCATCATCAGAAAATCTACAAACAACAAATGCTGGAGAGGGTGTGGAGAAAAGGGAACCTTCTTGCACTGTTGGTGGGAATGTAAACTGATACAGCCACTATGGAGAACAGTATGGAGGTTCCTTAAAAAACTAAAAATAGAATTACCATATGACCCAGCAATCCCACTACTGGGCATATACCCACAGAAAACCATAATTCAAAAAGACACATGCACCCCAGTGTTCACTGCAGCACTATTTACAATAGCCAGGACATGGAAGCAACCTAAATGTCCATCGACAGACGAATGGATAAAGAAGATGTGGTACATATGTACAATGGAATATTATCCAGCCATAAAAAGGAATGAAATTGGGTCATTTGTAGAGACGTGGATGGACCTAGAGACTGTCATACAGAGTGAAATAAGTCAGAAAGAGAAAAACAAATATCGTATATTAACTCATATATGTGGAACCTAGAAAAATGGTACAGATGAACCGGTTTGCAGGGCAGAAACTGAGACACAGATGTAGAGAACAAACGTATGGACACCAAGGGGGGAAAGCAGAGGGGGGCTGGGGATGGTGGTGGGATGAACTGGGAGATTGGGATTGACATGTATACACTGATGTGTATAAAATTGATGGCTAATAAGGACCTGCTGTATAAAAATAAAATTAAATTTAAAAATAAATAAATTTCAAATATGTTGGCAAGATTATAAGATAAAAAAAATTTTTTAAGAGAAAAACTATGAAACCTAAGAAATGTATATAAATACCAAATGCTAGGCAAAAAAATCGTTATATTTGTAAATACAGTCTTAATTTAACAGTGGTTCTTCACCAAACCTCTTACTATGACACCACCAAGAATTTCACTAAGGCCTATTTTTATGTTAAAGTAAAAAAAAAAAAGTTAAAATAAAGAAGTTAAAGGCAAAATACTGAGTTCAGAGTTGTTTCAGGCAAGGAGCAAAGGAAAGAGAATCAGAGTTACTTGTGTGTGAGGCTGTTTTTTCACTCTTTCCACCCAGCTGTCAAGAAAGTTGCGGTAATATTTGAAACCCGAATTAGAGCCACGTGTATGTAAATAAAACTTCACCAGGAAAAACTACTTGTAATTAATATGGAGAGACACTCTCACTAAAATGACGTACAATTAGAAACCTTACATTTCCAAAATAATATTTTTTTCTAATCCCACTAGATCAACCATCCAAGGTAGAGATGGATAACTGAAATTCACAAATAACTCTACAACTACTTTAAATACGGTCAGTTACTTCAATCCGCGTCCTCATCAGAGATACTATAGGACTAAGATTGAAATCAGGTGATCTGAATTTCACAAATTTGCGCAACCTAAATGTGGTTATTCGCACAGTTATACCTTGATTTAATATAAAGGAAAATATACAGCTTTAAAAATGTATATAAAATACAGAATAACTTTAAACACGGTCTCAGTATGCTCTGTTGCCTCCTGAAACGGATAACGAAGGGAGCAGGGTAATGAACACAAGGGACAACTCGTTCCTATAGGTTTTCCTAAAGGGTCTTTTCACATCCAACACACTCTTTTTTACTGACTCGACGGCCCCGACACTCTGCCTTCAAGTAAGGGTCAAAAACCCTCCATGTCTTAAAGGTGTGAGGTGCTTGGCGCACAAAAGACGATGCTTCGTTGTTTTTTGAGAAAGCACTGGGCAACCCCACTTTTGAAACTGTGGAGCCCAAAGGACTTGCGCAAAGGCCTCCCAACCGCTCCCCAAAACAGCCATCGCCCACACCCGGCGGCCCGGCTGCCTAGCAACGCGGGAAGGCTGCCTAGGAACGCGGCCCGCCGGCCCAGACCCGTCCTGGCCCTCCCAGGAATGCCCAGAGGATTCATTCTACCTCCTTTTTCTTCTGTCCTCCACCGAGCTGGATGCAGAGAAGCAGCAGGAGGAGGAGAAAGGGAAAGCTCCCGGTGGGCAGATACCGCGGTCGCCGCCCCGCCTGCCTCCGGCGTGAAGGAGCGCCCCTGGCACCCATCGCCGCAGGGACGTGTCTCCTCCACGCTCGGTAACCGTGTGCGCCCAGCTCCTACCGGCGCCCTACACCTGCCAGGCCAGCCGCCGGGAGCCCCCTGACCGTCCCCCCGTGGATGCCTGCGGCCTTGCCAGGGAGCCGGGAAGCACCGGAGGACGCCGAGGAGGAAACTGACGGAGCATCCGGTTCACTGGAAGAGGAGACCTGGAAAGGCCCGGGATGGGGCAGGAAGTGGGCGTGGCGAGGGAGCGGAGCTTCCGTGCACGCCGCGCTGCGCTCTCGGCGGGACTCCATCCCGAGACCCCGGCAGCGGAGGGCACGGTTTTCCACCTTGCTGATCTGAACCGTAGGCTGTCCGGCCACTGAAACCAACACCGGGTCTCGGGAATATGCTAGAGTCCTGTTTATCCAACACTTTACCTGGAACCAGAGACAGACATAATTGCCTTCTTCGATGATGGAGAAGAGCTTTGAGGAATTAGTAAGGATCTGGCCCTTCTAGCTAATGGCAATCTCTGATCCCATTGGGACATTTTTACTCAACAGTAGTTCAAAGAACTGAGTGATATTGTGATGATAGACATCTTCTACTCCTGTCTACTTATTGTGAACAGAGTTTCTTAGCACTTAACATAAACAAAAATCTAAAATAAGAAGAAAGTGATGCCGAATATTCTCATTCTAGAAATAATTTTTATCCACAGATGCATAAACTAATTTTAAAAAACTTTAATTATTTCTACAAGTAATGTTTTCCCAATACAGTTTTGCTTTTCCTGTTTACTACTATTTTCTCAATTTCATAACATGTTGTTTTGATCAATTGGGTACTACTAATAACTAATGATAACTCAGTGCAAAACATAAATTTTAATATAGCCTCATGGTCACAGAAGTTTGTTTATATCAAATTTCAATTTATACAACTCTGTCTGCATACAAGAATGACTCTGAAGCATAAAAAAAATCAATAAAAGACTTTCAAGCATAAAAATATATATATTAGGATAAAATTCTATCTGATTATACTGCCTGTGGGAGAGTCAATTGGTTTAACCACCTTGAAAAACTGTTTGGCAGTACGTGCTAAAGCTAAATACACCTACCCAAGACCCAAAAGTTCCACATAAACATATAGTCAGCACGTGATATGTACCAATTTGTATAGCAGCTTTATTCCTAAAAGCCCCAAGCTGGAAAAAGACCAAATACCCATCACAGTAAAATAGAGAAATAATTTGTGATATAGTAACACTATATATCAATAAAAACAAACTAATGACACTTATACATAATATGAATGAATTTTACAGCATAAAGATCTAGACACAAAACTAATATATTGGGATTTGTAGAAATAAAGATCAACCAAATGAGAACAGGCAAAGGCAATTTATTCAGAGCTTGCAATAGCAAGTAAGTCAGCTGCCATCACCTGAGTTTGGGCAAAGACTCAAAGGCAGGCAGAAAAGTAGGAAACATTAGTAGTAGAAAAAGAGGAAGGCTTCAGGTGTGCTATGACTGGAGGCTGTGGACATGTGGGAAGCTGTAGGTGGGCTAATCAGAAGGGGGCACCTATGTGACTGTCTAGGGGTACATATTTAGCTTTCTCTAGTTGGTCTTAAGCTGGACGCAGGGACAAAAATTAGGGAAGCTGTCAGTTATTAATCAAGCCCTGGCCATTCAGGATCAATTATTACAGAAGTTATTGTTTGGTTTCCTAGATTGTTATTAAAGCTAGCAATCTAACTTCCTACTAGTCCAACTTACAGCAGCCTGGCTTACTGGGTTATGATAGATAAGGGGTTGGTTTCCTGAGTAGGCTGCTGCAGGTTGTGGATCCAAGCTCTATTTTTATATATGATCTGGCTGTTGTTGGTTATTATATTTATTATCCCAGATTAGAAGTCAGGACAGTGGAAGAGGACCCAAGAGAGAACCCTGGGGTGCTAAAAATATTTTACAGCCTATTTCTTGATCTGAATGCTGGCCATTACATGAGTGTATATTCTTCGTAAAAATGTATTGAGCCAGAAACTTATGATGTATTTATGTGTGTTATATTTCAATACAAAATTTACTTTTTAATAAAGAATCTTATGAAAAGCACATATTTAAAATCCTTGGAGGCAATAGAATGGAAATACAAGTTCAGGAGGGTAAAAATGTAATATAAAATATTCAACTGTTAAAAAGAAGAGCTCCTTCTTGTTTGTTAGTTTTGTAATGGATAATGATGACCATCATTTCCATACTTTGGGAATATTTAAAAGAATGCTGTGACTTATTTTTTAAGTGTCAGTATTTATAACTTGTTGAAAATTTTATTCTTTGCAGCTATTTAAACTTATGATGAGAATTTTTAGATATTTGCTTTAAAATGCACAAAAGGGGATCTAGTCTTCCATACTCTTTTACAGGGATGTTATCAAAGCATTTTGAAGACCATATTTGTCGTGTTTCTGGCACAGAGCTCCCCAAACCCTTGGAATTTCCTAAGTGATGAGAGTGATAAAAGTGTCTTTTGTAACATTGATCAGGTGAGATTTGGAAAGCACCTAAGGATGGTGCTAGTTGCCTGGAGAACTAACGAGGTGATGAAAGGGTTAAAGCTTTCAGTCTCAACACCTGACCTCTGGGGAGGGGAGAGTAGGGAATGGGGCTGGAGGTTGAATCAATCGCAGATGGTCAATGATTTAATCAATCATGCCTATGTAAAGAAGGCTTGAGTTCAGAGAGCTTCTGAGTTGGTGAACAGGTGGAGATCTGGGGTGGGGGGAGAATGATGCACTGGGAGATAGCACGGAAGCTCTGCACCATTTATCTCATACATTTCTCTAGGCATCTCTTCTATGTGGCTGATCCTGAGTTACATCCTTTTATAACAAACCAATAGCCTAATAAGTAAAATGTTTCCCTGATTCTCTGAGCCACTCTAGCAAATTAATAGAACCCAGGTCATTGGAACTTCCAATTTATGGACTATCAGTCAGAAGCACAGGTGTTAACCTGGGTTTGTGTCTGGAGTCTAAGGAGGGGTGGGGGGGTGAGGAGAGAGGAAGGGAGGTGTGTAGCCTTGTAGGGCTGAGGACTTAACTTGTGAGATCTGAAGCTATCTCCTATCTCTGGGGTAAATAGTGCCAAAATTGAGTTCAACTGTAGGACACCCAGGTGGTGTTTGAGAATTCCTGGTGCTATGGAAAAATCCTGCCACACATTGGAATTGGGTGCAGAATGTTTTCAGTGATGCTTTATCTTTCTTACTTAAAAATACCCAGCACCCAAAGATTATTTTCTAAGTAGCTTAATCATATGTCTAAGTCTGCTGTTAATGCAACTCTCTGATTATGGAAATGTTCTATATTTGTACTGTCTAATATGGTAGCCAGTGGCCATTTGTGACTACTGAGCACTTGAACTGTGGTTAGTGCAATTGAGGAACTGAATGTTTAATTTATTTAATTTTAAGCAATTGAAATTTCAGTAGCTACAGTGGCTATTATCATAGTCACTACTGTCCTGAACAGTACAAGGTCTTGAAGTTAGTTAAGAACCTGGAATATAATCTTAGTTAATACATTAAGTCCTCATGATTGGCAACATTGTAAGAATTGCATAAAATTAAACATTTAAAAAGATGTCCACTGTTTTCATTATGTATATATACATATATGTATACACACATATATATGTTTTCATATATTTTTAATTAAAAAAATAATAATCTACTTAAATCATAAATCATTTTAGGGAATTTAAACTGTGTGAAATTTAACCCTGATTTGTATAAATCTAAATATTGTGCTAATATTATTTTTATATGGTAAACTAAATCTAACAGACTCTTTAAATAATGCCAAAAGTTATTTCACATATTAGAACTAATATCTCCTTTTTTAATCTCATAATTGAGTAATGAAGGCTAGTAAGTGCACACTGAAGCCTCTACAATTTTTAAAACAAATGTAACACAATAATCTTTTTTTAAAACAACTTTTAGTGTTTGCACTAGATATCCCCAAAGTGCATGTATACAAGCAAAATGATTTTTCTAATCTGTTACTCTTTAAGATTTCCCAAGCACAAGAAAAAGAGAGGGAGAATAACAGAAATAGAAAAATAAGAAGTGAGAAGAAGCCAACTTCCAACAAATATTAAGTTATCACTGAAAAGAGCTAATTGTCTCCTCATTTGCAAGGAGAGGAGACAAAGTTTAGATGCAGGAAAACACATTTTGGCATATATACACAAAAGAGAGAAAGAGCGTTTGACAATTTTATCAAGCCATTCAGTTTAAAAGCCAGGGATTATTGTACCCTGAAGAAATGAAATGAAAGAGGAGTCTTCTACATTGAATAAAATAATCTCTTTGCTGTAGACAAGACAATCTCCCCATGAGAGTTTCTTCCTCTTTTGTTCCAAGGGAGCTATCAAATGAACATCTTGCTAATGTCAAAAGTTCCCCCAGCAGCCATTGCAGTTTCACATCATCTCTGGGAAATTTCACCAGTCAGAGAGTAAGTCTATCTTATATTTAGAGAACATAAAGGAAAGAGGGGTTTGGCTTGAAAGAGTTGCAGAGTTGGATCAGGATGGCCCCATGAGAACTCCAGTGGTCAGTAACACTGGTGTTTGTGCAAACTTGTATCTCTAAAACTTGCCCTGATCAGGAGCCAGATAACCACCCCCGACTCTGGGGATGAAACTACATAAATTATTTCTCACAAGACTGAGGGAAAACTCCTTACAAGTTTTTGAAATGGTGACCTAATGCATTTTTACTCAAAGAACATTAGTCTGTTGACACCTTCTGAACTCCTTCTTCAGCACTGGCTGAAAGATGGACTTATCAGGTCTATGTCCATCCCCTCCTTACATACTTTTCTTCTTATAGAATAAACAAGCAGACCGTAGAAGTGAATATGACAAGGCCAGAAAACAATTCACCGAGAAACAACATAAATCTGATCATATGACCAAAAAAGTCCCAAGAGAACTTGTTCTTAAGTACACAAAAAACCCAATGCTGAAGAATCACAATGTAATAATAATCAGAGATTAGTTCAGAGTGAAATTAACCTCCCATAAGTGGCCAGGGTGACACCTTGAACACTTGAGCAGGTAGAGATTTCAAAGGGGCCCAATGTGCACCTTACTATTGAGTCTAGTGTCCTGGTCCAACAGTGAGGGTCTCGGCCCAACCTTAGTGGAACCTGAGTGTCTGTTAATACCCTCCAGCCAAAGAACACACCTGAAGTGGAAGTAAGTTGAGTTTATTGGCTCATTGCAAACAAAGAATATAGCTCATCATGAGGAACTGGGGGAATCTCAGTAAGACAGTGTTAGAAGAAACTGCTGTAGGATTTAGGCTTGTTTTTAAAAATTTTGGAAGGATTTTTAAAAATATGGTTCTGCGCTGGATTAGGAACTGTCACAAACAGGGGCAAGTCCATGATGGTGTCTTAATAGTTTCTGTCTAGAAGGTTAGAGGAACAAAGTAGAGCTAAAGATAAAATTGATCAGAAAAGACGAGTCATTTACATCAGCTGAGATAGGGAATGTTTGGTCATTTTTGTGGTTTGTAACGTGCTCTTCTTTTTTGTCTATGTTCTGACAAGATTATAACGGGACTCATTTTTGTCTTTCTCTGTCACTGTCACAGAGTGACCTTGTCCAAGGTTGGTGTGTTCTGTGAAGTTTTTTATAATTCAACAGAGGAAAACTAAGACCTGTTAGAACCAGAGGAATCCAAGCTGACTGGAGTCAGGAGCTAATTTGTTCTTCTCATCTTGAGCAAAATTTTCTTAATTTCCTAATCAAAAAATCTATAGGATTCTTCTGAGGCTAAATTAACAATATATATAAGGGAATTATTACAAAGCTCAGAATATATAAATTCTTAATAAATATTTGCTAGTGTCATGATTATCTTTTACCATGACATTGAAAATATGTTTCCCTCCTGCTGAATAGTAAATACTCTGAGGACAAGGACTGTGTTTAATTTATCTTTGTACTCCCTGCACCGATTACAGTGGAGTCCCTGGGAGCATGGGCACTGGAGCTAGACTCCTTCCTCTTCTTCTTAACTAGCTGTGTGATCTTAGGCAGGTTACATCACCTCTCTGTGTCTCAGCTTCTTTATTTGTAAAATGAGGATAAGAATAAGACAATGAAGATGAAAGAAATGAATGCATGCCAACAATTTAGAACAGTACCTAAAACATTGTAAATTCTAAAACATTGTAAATTCTATGTTATCTCCCACTGTGGTCCTAGGTGCTCAATAAATATTTAACGGAATCCAGACATGAACTCTACTCTACTAGATACTATAGGCATAGCCCTTGCCTAAGAAACATGGCTAGATATCCAGCAGGTTTCCACTGGAGAGAGGAGCTGATCAGTGTGGTGTCAAAGCATCCCTCTAGCTGCTGTGTGGAGGATAGACTACCAGGGAGCAAGAATGTGGACAGAGACTTCAGCCCCATATTCCTAACATTGTCTGTGATGCAATACAGGAGAATAAAAACCTTTTCCCCCAGATCTGTTATACAGATGCCACTATGTTACACAGAGGACAGTGTAAAGAGAAAACACCTAGAACTCCAAGAAACACAGTTTGAAAACCACAGTTTGGAAACATTAGGCATTAATTTTTAATCCTAGCAGCCTTTTCTCATTTTCCTAAACATACTCGTTTGTTAGATAGTATATCTAAGTAATTTTAGTATTTATCAAACACTTGGCTATTTAAAACAAGTTTTCTATGCTGAGTGTTTCTTAGAAATATTCCAAAATAAAAATAATTTTTATGTTATGATAAATTATACTCAATTATTTTTAAACTCTATCTTAGTAACTGAAATCTTGAAGTACTATGTCTACATAATCAACAAGAATTAGATTATTTTTATAGGTATTGTTAAACCTCAACCTAGTGCTACTTCCCACAGCATTAAAATATTCCCTTTTATTCATATAATTTAGTAGCATTTATAAAAATCCTTTGCATATGATCTTTTCATTGTTGTTAGATTTCTGCCCTAGAATATCTATCAGATTCAATATAAATTCATATTTAAAACACAGTATTAAGGAATAGTCGAGTACAAGATCCACCAAATGGAATTATAGTACTAAAGAGCTTGCCCCTGTACAGTTACATTTTAGAACCTAATGTTTCTGTTTGGGATGTTTTCAGAAACATCCCCCAGCACATGATTTAATTATGTTGAATGTCTGGTTATCTCGAGCAGCATTTCATTTATTTATTCAGCATGTTTCATGTATCAGGAGGGGCCAGTGGAGTGTATGGTAGGGTCAAGAAATATAATTTCAAAGAACTGTGCATTGGTTAGTAACTGGGGGGCCACTGTGAGGACCACTGGGGAGGGCATCACTTTCTTGAATTCTTATAAATCAGATGCCCTGAGGTCAAAGTCCAAAGTCTGGCTGTTTTTTGGCAGAATGCTTCCAGAGTATTCTAGACTCACTAAGACAATGCAATTCATCTTAATGAAATTATATACAAGGAAGATAGGGATATGGACAAATGATTGAAGCTATTTAATTCATGCAATCTATAGCAATTTTCTTTTAAAGAGAAAAGAATCCAAGAGGGTCACAGGAGTGCATGGAGAGTATCTGAGAGATTCTGAAATAACTGAAGACGTGTTCTACAGAGCCAGGAAAACATTGGAAAGGAAACTATGAAGCCAGGTGAGCAGAAGAGGTAATTTCACTCTCCTTATTATGGCAAACATATTGTCTGAGCTTGGACAGATGTGAGTTTGCTGCTGAATACTTAACAGGATTATTTTGATTTGTAGTTTTCATGGTTTAAAAATGCTGTAATTTGTTAGGATACAAGTGGCCAATTTAACTTATTTTTAACTCTTTTCAATGATCTCTTCTTTTGAATTATATATAAAAGGTTAAATTGAACTTTAAAAAGTAATGAGTAGGGCTTCCCTGGTGGCGCAGTGGTTGAGAGTACGCCTGCCGATGCAGGGGACACGGGTTTGTGCCCTGGTCCGGGAAGATCCCACATGCTGCGGAGCGGCTGGGCCCGTGAGCCATGGCCGCTGAGCCTGCGCGTCCGGAGCCTGTGCTCCACAACGGGAGAGGCCACAACAGTGAGAGGCCCGCGTACCGCAAAAAAAAAAACAAAAAAACAAAAAAACGTAATGAGTAAACTATATACTGAATCTTCAGGTACATGGCTTTCTTCCTAATTTATTTCCTAAACTCACCAAATAAGGTACCTTATATGTCAATATTCATATGCCAATAATTTTATTTCGCTGAATAAATGTTCATTTTTAACCCTGTCATTTTTCAAGGAAAGAAATAATGGGTAGCTTTTTTATTTAAATACCACGAATGCTGAGCTAAGTATAATTTTTTTCATATTGGCAAAATTAAGTATTTAACTGAAATTATAATCAGTCATTAAGTTTTATTTGTAGAATATTATGACAAATTCAGTTGATTTCCTGCAAGAGTTCATCATCTATTCTAGGGGCTAAATTAGTTATTAAGAAATATGTCAAAGGATATTTCCTGGACTAAAACCAGGACTAATCGAAAAGCTCAAAATGTAAATACCCCAATTTACTAGTTAATGGGGTTTAATCCACACTGGTTTTATTACTAAAAGTCTTTTTACTCATTAAAATTATATGTAAATGAATATAGGGTAGGATGAGGGGAATGCATATGGAGCTTTTAAAGAAGGAGACAAAAAGCACTGTAACGCAGGGATTTATTTTGTGCAATGATATTGAAGCTGTAGCTCAGGAGCAAGCTGCAGGGACATTCATGCTTCGCACATGAAGGGGCTGATAATACGTGAACTAACAATTTTAAATCAACAAGAAATAGATTTTCTTGATTATGAAGTAAAACAGACCAATAGTTGATATCAATGTGGAAATTGCAGTAAACTTTCAGTGACCTCGCATGATTAAAATGGAGAATCATCAGTTATTCAAAATAATTTTAAAAATTTATTTATTTTTGGCCGTGTTGGGTCTTCGTTGCTGCGCGCGGGCTTTCTCTGCTTGCAGCGAGCGGGGGCTACTCTTCGTTGCAGAGCACAGGCTCTAGGCGCACGGGCTTCAGTAGTTGCAGCACACAGGCTCAGCAGTTGTGGCTCATGGGCTCTAGAGCGCAGGCTCAGTAGTTGTGGTGCACGGGCTTAGTTGCTCCGTGACATGTGGGATCTTCCCGGACCAGGGCTCGAATCCATGTCCCCTGCATTGGCAGGTAGATTCTTAACCACTGCGCCACCAGGGAAGTCCCTCAAATTAATTTTTTTTTTAGAAGGTGTTGGGGGTAGGAGTTTATTAATTAATTAATTTATTTTTGCTGTGTTTTGTCTTCGTTTCTGTGCGAGGGCTTTCTCTAGTTGTGGCAAGCGGGGGCCACTCTTCATCGCAGTGCGCGGGCCTCTCACTATCGCGGCCTCTCTTGTTGCGGAGCACAGGCTCCAGACGCGCAGGCTCAGTAGTTGTGGCTCACGGGCCAAGTTGCTCCGCAGCACGTGGGATCCTCCCAGACCAGGGCTCGAACCCGTGTCCCCTGCATTAGCAGGCAGATTCTCAACCACTGCGCCACCAGGGAAGCCCCCTTCAAATTAATTTTTAAATGCTTCACACACTTTGCTTATGAATTCGCACAGTTAAAAATTCCAATATGATAAAAAATAGACTTAATATGTAAATTCTATCAAACATCATTTAGTAGTTATGATCCAGACGCGTCTTCAACATCAAATGGTGGATTTATCATCATTATCAATATCTTATCTTTCCTTCCAATCCCTGCCGTGTGCTCTGTTTTCCTTAATGCTACTCCATTCTCACCCATCACTCAGGCTTCAGACCCTGAAACTCTAGCACTGGTCCTTGTCATTTTATACAGGGACCCCTAAGATTACATTTTGACCTGTTTCCCTCCATGTAGAATCTAATACACCACCAAAATGAATTTCCCCCAAGCAAAATTATATTTGTCACCCTTCTGCTTGGAAACCTTCATTGGCTCCCTAAAGCCAATATGATTAAATTTAAATTCCCCTAGTCCCGTGTTCTAGCCTTTGTCTTTCCTACCTGTCTCTTGCTACTTGTCTCATTACTTTGCTACCACTTGCTTTCCCCTTACAGCCAAACACATCTAATTCCTCTGCCCCCGCCCACTCCATGGTTTGCACCTCCATCTTTGGCTCCCCGACTTTGGGGGCCCTTTCTATTCTACAATGCTCAAATTCCCCTTTATCATTTAAGACCCAGTGCAAGTCCCTATTTCCCCAAAAAGCCTTCACAGAATCTTCTAGTCCACATTGAACTCACTTTCTGAATTCTCTGCCTAGTCCTTTCATTGGACAGTTATTGATACACTGCAGCAGTTCTCAGACTTTTTGAACTCGGGATACCTTTACCCTCTTGAAAATGATTGCAGACCCAAAGAACTTTTGATTATATGGGCTGTATTGATCAATGCTTGCCATGTTCTAAATTAAAGCTTAGAAAAAATTTAAACAATGTATTTAACAATAAAAGTAAGTCAATCGCTTGTTAGCATAAATAACGCTTTTATTTTAAAAAGCAGTAGTGAAAAGGGTGATACTGTTTTATATTTTTGCCAATCTTACTGTCTGGCTTAATAAAAGAGAGCTGTATTCTCATATTGATTCTACATTTAATCTGTTGTGATATCACAAATCACATATATGATGTGATATCATATAGCTTCTAGAAAACTCCACTGCACACTCATGAGAGAATGATAGTGAAAAGAGTTTCACTATGGAATGACGGGGACAGAGAAAAGGGACAGTAGGTGATTAAAGAGTTAATCCCACTAGGGAATTGTAAGTAGAAAAAAAAGTATGGGAGACCCCTGTAAGTTAAGAATCACTCAAGAAAGCAGGTTTGCTTGCCCACAAAACCAAGCAGGCTTGCTTAGCAACAAAACCATGCACAGAAGCATGTGACATGCCCCCAAACAATAAAACAGTGGTGGCATGAGACCCACATCCTGCCCAGTGAGCTCAGTAAGTTAATGATTCCCAGGACACGGTCCTCCGTGCACACGAAAAACAAAAATATAAGGAAGAGGTGACATTATACTGAAACTTGAGATGATTTACCATATTTTAGTATATGTTACCTCCTTTTTGCTCATTTCCATTGCACCAATCACAGTCCCAGTTTGACCATGTAGGGACAAGAAATCTCCCCCACCCAACACAGAGGAGGAACTGATGATGGAAACATGACTTCTACTCAAGAATGAGGAAGAAGGTGGTCTTGTCCCCCTCCCCACTTTTCCTTTGATTAAGTGATTCCTTTAAATGATTAAAACTGGAGCCCACTAAGTTCTCAGGGCAGCACTCCCTTGCCCACCCAGTTGTATCTCTCACAAGCAGCCTATCCTAATAAACTCTTTGCTTACCTGTCGCTCTGCCGCTCTCTGAATTCTTTCTGTGCCAAGACAGAAGAACCTACACTCTGCTAAGTCCCAAGATGCATTCTGTCGGTTTCAGAATTAAGCATAAGTTTGGGTATCTAAAAATGAGTCCTTCATTAGGTCTGTCTATATCTATATCTACTTGCAAAAAAGTAAAAGCAAAAGAGAAGTCATATATGGTCACAATTATTTAAACACAGATTACCCTCTTTGTGGCTTTAAATCTCAAATAAACTTCCTTCCAATACTAATGCTGGGTATAACTTCCACAAAGTCTATTCTTAATTTAAGGAAAAAAATTTTAATATAAGTTGAAGCAAAAGCCACTGATTTTACATAAATCTAAGACATTATTTTTGTTATAAGTCCATAATATATTCCAAATTAAAAGGTAACTGATCTTAAAAATTAAGTCACAACTTGGGGCTTCCCTGGTGGCGCAGTGGTTGAGAGTCCACCTGCCGATGCAGGGGACACAGACTCGTGCCCCGGTCCAGGAAGATCCCACATGCCGCAGAGCGGCCGGGCCCGTGAGCCATGGCCGCTGAGCCTGCGCGTCCGGAGCCTGTGCTCCGCAACAGGAGAGGCCACAACAGTGAGAGGCCCGCGTACAACACCCCCCCAAAAAAAAATTAAGTCACAACTTACTCCTTTCCATTACATATGGTAACTGAGAATCAAGTCTGTTAATTATCCCACAATGTTCACTATTATTATGGCTGGATGGTTATAAATTTATTGAAAGGGATTATTTATAGTAAATAGGCTTATTATTATTTTAAATGCTAATTAACTCCTATTTAATATTTCTACTTTCAAGAGCATAATACTAAGTATGTGGTATGATCACAGTTAATATAGGCAAAGAAAAAAGGTTTTTATTGAAGTGTTAGGATTATGGGTTATTTTACTAGGAAATATACTTAAAAAAACAGCTTTTTAAAGTCAATTATCTGAGAAGCAAAATATTTGAGAAGCAGGAAATACATTTACTATTTAATTAACAATTATTTAATATGCTACTCTAGGGAACATGGCACATTGATGGGTGATCTTAAATTTAAAATAAATGAAATAAGTCTTGTCTCTCAGAGAGCTTACATATTTTTTGGAAGACAGAGCAAGCACTCATGAAAGTTATATAAGGAATAAGTAATAATACCAGTGATACTGCCAAATGTATATCGTGTAGTGGGAAATGGTAAATGTGAGCCCATGCCTTTATTATAGGACACTCAGACACCTCTGTGGGCCACTGCATTTCTTCACACCCTCCCCCACTCAGCCATGCGTTTAGGGATTACTTACTCCAGGTTTACACAGATGCACTGGGCAATGCTTCAACTCAGACTGTCTCACATAATTCTCACTTCCTGACTCAGGGTTTGCCTGATACTGTGGTAGAGACACCCACAGATGCAGGAGGATTAGTAGCATGGCATAACCCTTGACAACTAGGAGATGAGAGACAATGGAGAGATGGTTCCCTATTACATCAACCTGACAGATAGTTCTGAGTCATTCATAAAAGTCATAAGGATTGGGCCTCCCTGGTGGCGCAGTGGTTGAGAGTCCGCCTGCCGATGCAGGGGATACGGGTTCGTGCCCCGGTCTGGGAGGATCCCATATGCCGCGGAGCGGCTGGGCCCGTGAGCCATGGCCGCTGGGCCTGCGCATCCGGAGCCTGTGCTCCGCAACGGGAGAGGCCACAACAGTGAGAGGCCCGCATACCACAAAAAGAAAAAAAAAAAAAAAAAAGTCATAAGGATTGAGGACTGAGCATCAGTCTCTCAGGTGATGCATCTTTGTATTACTTTGCACCCTTTCCCTTTTCACTTCCACTGTCCTTCTCTCCTGCTACTTGAAATAATTTCCCAAATAAACTGCCTGCACATAAGCCCTGAAATAGGGCATTTGTGTGGATGAGCTTGAGGATCTTAAGCCATCAGAAGAACCCTTGAGTTTAGCAGATGTCATCCTCTTGCTAAAGGAAAGCAGCTTTCCGTTACCTGGAAACATTGCAAAAACCCTGCCTGAAGCCAGAGCTTCACAAGATGATGCTTTCTTCCTCACTGCCTCCAGCCCTATATCCTGGATCAGAGCTCAGCATAACTAGAATAGGAAATAGCCCCTGCTTTGGGAGGAAATAGCTTGCACACCAAAAGTATTCACCATCTGGTTAGTATTTAGCTAGGAATAAGTGGAACGCATGTGAGAGTGGAGCTTGAGCATGTTGGCCCAAAGTAACTAGAAGAACAGTCTTAATAGTGGAGTATTTACTAATTTAAGAGCATTTACCCATGACTTGGGGTGCAATGTCCCAGTAAAGCCACTTGGAGCTGGTCCAAAAACTGATGAAATGTTTCTCTGAAGCTTGGGCACAACAATGGTCTATAGTAAATGAGGTGGGGATTCCAGAAATGCCTTAGCAAGGTATTGCAGAAAGAGTCAGAGGCTAGGGAGGTGGGAATAGAGAACATATTTCTCATTTCCTGCCCCAGTGGCATGGGTTACCTGCAAGACCAGCTAGTCGCTCCGCCACACACAACTTGAAAGTTCAGGGAAATTAAAGCCCTGGATTAGCCTTGGCCAATGAGGAAGGGGACCAATGAGAAAGAGTAGTCAACGGCCCAAAGGGGACATCATTTTTGAGACCCATTTGTAAAGTACCTCAGAAGGTCCAGTGGGATGATGTGCCAGTCTCCAAGAGATAGGGCCAACTGGAGAACACATTCTTTGTAAAGAATTTCTCTCTTCCCTGTTTCATTCCCACTGCCCCTTACTCATTTCCTGCAATTCATTCCCAAATAAATTACCTGAACATAGCCTTTGCTTCAGGTTCTGCTTTGGCAATCGCTTTCATCATCTTATTGTAAATATTGGTTTACTTTTTTTCTCTCCCAGCAAGACTATAAGAACAGGAATTTTCATTTATTCATTTCTACATCTACTAGGCCTAGCACATAGTAAAACCTTACTGTAATTTTAAAAAATAAATGACAGCATTTGTGGAAAATTTCCTGTGAGTAGAAGCAATAGCAGGTTGCAGGCTAGAGTTAAATAGGTAGAGAGTAATAGGAATGCATGAGCAAAATTATGGAGTGATAAACCTCTGAATCTTCTCTATTATTTCTATATCTCTGTATTTCCAGGTACATGCAATAAAAATTGTGTTTGTTATCATATAACACAGCGGTTTCATTCAATACAGAGGAAGGGATGTTTCATGGCATCCTATAGGACTCTTTTGATTTTATAGAAATATAGGTTGATACCATTTAAATAACAAGTAGCTGTAGGTAGCTAATTTTTTTTTTTTTTTAGAACTGTACCAGGCACTGGACCAAGTGGTTCACATGAATTATCTCATTGACAAATGAGGAAATGAAGGCTTTCAGAGGTTTAATATCTTACTCAAGGTCATTATGTTGCAAGTGAAATCCAGTTTTACTGTAGCATCAATCTCAGTCTTCATGATGTTAAAGATATTTAAACATGTCTATCTACTTACAAAATCAGAAATCCTTATTGTCAGAGACCATGCTTCATTCTTTTTTTCTCTCTCAGTGTTGCCATAATGCCTCTCAAAAAGGGAGTATTTGTTGAATTTGAATTCATCTAAAATGTGATTAACAAAGATATCATGTGATTAAAGAAAAATTAGGAGATGAAAGGATAGCAGGATGAAGAGGTTAACTGGATCACAAAAATCTCAGAATCTGTCTGAATCCAGTTAGGTATATAGGAGGCATAGAATATCCTAATTCTTCTATCCTTAAGTATCTCCAGGTTTTCCTTTTAAATATATTGAGAGCTATACTGACTATAACCACATACCAAGATTCCATATTGAACAGGCTAGTCAACAAACTAGAGAATTTTTATACATAAAAATATTTTAAAATAGAGCCAAGCGTCCACTTGCCTTTGATGGTAGGTGTTGACCCTTCTACAACTATAAGATCACTGAGTCTATTGTAGCTTCAAGGCTCTGTAATTTATGAGTAATAAACTAGTTGAAAGCCTATATAGCTACAACACAAGAACGAACTATGAAAAATGCTGATTATATAAAATAACCTCCTAGGATTAATACCAAAAGATATTAATGTCTTTACAGTCTTCAGTAAGTTTCAATTAGGGTTTTAGCTCCAAAAAAGTTTTTTAAACTATCCTAAAATTAGCCAAATAAGAGAATAAAATGCAAGCATTATTCTCGCACTCATGACTCCTACATCATGCTTCAGCAGTTTAATTAAAAGATGGCCGATAAATCTTATGTCAGCAGATGTGTGTATGAGAGTGAATAGGAAGCCAAGTCAATGAGCCAAAATACAGGATGACACAACACTGTCGTAACAGTGTTTTGCTGTATAAGCAAATGCTATTTTGTGACTTATTTGCATAAGAGATTTCATTTATTGATTCAATTTTAGGATAGTCTTAGAGTGTCATGAGCATATTTTCAAATAGAGAAGAGAGAACAATATAATTTAGATTGATTCTTTTTTAAATGGAATTATTTCTTCATATTTAGATGCAAATTTGAGCATAAAACTTGTGTTTAGCTTTACGAAAAGATGAGGGATTATTAGCATTGCTCACTTTTTTTCTTTCTTTAAAAATTTTATTGAAGTATAGTTGATTTACAATGTTGTGTTAATTTCTTCTGTACAGCAAATTTACTCAGTTATACATATTTTTCATATTCTTTTCTATTATGGTTTGTCACAGGATAGGAAAATAGTTCCCTGTGCTATACAGTAGGACCTTGTTTTTATCCATCCTATATGTAACAGTTTGCCTCTCTTAATCCCAACCTCCATTCCTTCCATCCCAGCATGGCTAATTTTAAATACTCTTTTAAGTAATTACTAAAAGAACCCCTGAGTAAACCTTTAGTGACATAAAGATGTTTTAGCCCTTTATTTTTCTCTCAAAATTCAAATTTACTGCCATGACTAGTAACCACTCCTACACATATTTGGTTTATTTAATGTCTCTTTACAATATTGGGGAAAAAAGAGAAAAGGATGTAAATATTATAGAAACTGAGGGTATCTTTTGATAAGAAGTGACTTGATGATACATTAATCCAATTCAATTAAAGAAATTCTTCTATTGAATATTTAATACATATTGTGTGTGTGTATATATATTATCTCTATGTAATTATCTCTATATTAGATATATTGTTACATCTATATGTTAATACGTTTTATCTATATAGTAACCTTATATTAAAATATGATATTATTATATAAATAGATATGTTAATGTATTATATGCATGAATATATCTTTCCTCAATTAAGAGAACAAAGAAAGATTTGAAAAGGGTTTGATAACATTTTTTATATTTCTCTTTATTTTCTCTGTATTTTTCTACTTTTTTCTCAATATCACACACTATAAGGATAAAACCATAACATGTATAATTTGAGATTATAGTAAATAATCTGACACCAGAAAATTAAGAGCATATTGCGTAAAAGACTTTCTTTCTAATGGTAAAAGGTAATAATTATAAAAATACTAACCAAATCATAAAGCTAGAAAAGATTTCAAGAGACAAGCACAAGCAATATGCTAAGTGAAAGAAGCCAGAGAAAAAAGGCCACACATTGTATGATTCCATGTATATGATTCCATGTATATCAAACCTAGAGAATGGGTAAATATATCGAGGCTGAAAATAGATTCATGGTTATCAGAAGAGAGAGTGGGGAATAACTGCTAATGCACAGTTTTGTTTTTTAATTTTGCGGTTATGAAAATGTTTTGGAATAGATAGTGGTGATGGTAACAAAACTTTATGAACATGGTAATAACCATTAAATTATACACACTTTTAAAATAACCACTAAATTATACACACTTTTTATAAACACAATAAAAAGTAAATTTTATTGCATGTGAATTATGTATCAACTAGAAATAAAAATAAAATTTAAAATGGAGCCAAAAGACAGGACATCTACTCTTTTATTTCAAGATGACACACATGTTGGTGGAGATCTTTTAGTTATGTCCCAGGGGAAAAAAAACAAACAAGCACAAGATTTGGAAATACATAATTGAAGGTGAAATATTTAAGATACGTCTGATGTTTAACAATTGTTTACTGTGATGTTTGGCAACTGTGTAACATGCACCGTATAAAATGAAATATGAAGAAGGTCTCCCTTTGAGGTATATATTGTTGAATTTGATCATTGTGCCAGAAAGTACAATCATCTAATAGCTGTGTACAAAACTTAAATGTGAATATTGTAGCTTTTTCTTGCCTCATAATAAATATTAGGGTGTTCTCACAGCCCTTTATAGTGTAAGTTGTTATTCACCTTCACCCTAATAGGTGTGTGTGTCTATATATCTCCTCGTGTCTGACTTTGTGAGTATGTGTGCATGCGTGGTACATAGTAGCACAGGGAGCAATCGGGTGGAGGTCAGTTTGATGAGGGACACATAACACTGTACTGGTAAGGAGATCTGAGTTATTTTAGGTTTGGGAATAACTTTTTAATGACCTTACACAAATCAATATACTTCTTTGTTTTTAGCTTCTTCATCTCTAAAATAAAAGGATTGGATTAAGAGAACTTATGGCAAATAGGTATAATCTCAAGTGACAATTCTGAGCTACTGGTAGAGACTCCCTGGAGGTCTTTGCTCAGAAGGAAGTCCAGGCTTCCAAGGAAAGTGGGAATTTTGATTAATGACAGGTCATAGCTGAAAGGGAACAAGGGAATCTAAGCACTGATACCACGAACTAGATGATCTTTAAAGATCTTCATATTTCTAAAGTTCAATCACATTTTATTAAGATCTTTTCCCAGTTCTGATACAATTCAAATAACCATATTAAAAGAGGCATACAATTAATCAGCTCACTCCCTAAAATTAAACTTAAATGATATAAACATGCTAACATTATATACTACTGTTAAAACCATAGACTCATTTGGAAATATATTCTTTGTAATGGATAACCCACATTTTTATATTTTGCCTGATTATCTATTACTCATCCTTTTTATTCTTCAACAAACAATGAGGGAATAGTGAGTGACCTTTTATATTTCATAGAATTAATTGTCTAAATATAGCCTGTCTAAATCAGAAGCATTATTGCCCTCTGGTTAATGGCAGTGTGACTGTGAGAGCAAACACTTCATATAATGAATGGCAGAACAGAGAGTTTCATGGAGGAACCAAATTCTTTCAGCTCCAATTTATAAACCTACCCACTTTAATTAAGAAAAGTAATCTGTATGGTAACGGAAACGCAAACCATTCGGCGGGGGTGGGGGGGGAATCACCTGCTATAGTGCCAAGAAGCTATGTATGTATCAAGAGAAATACATAGAGCCCAAGTGTAACGTATTGTAAATGAATAATGCCATGAAGTAATCAAAATGAGAAGCAAGTCTGCAACAAAGTAAGCTAGTAAACAAAATGAAATTGTCAGTAATTAAGGTCAGGTGAGAACATTGGAAACATTTTACTCACTTGCTTTAAAAAGTTGAAATAGATCATGAATTCTGTATATTGGTTGGCAATACATTCATCTGTAATTGTTTTAATGGCCACTTTATGCTGAATATATCAAGGACAGAATATAGGAAATATATATGAATTCTAAAATCAATGAAGCATTTCTGACTCAGTTAACTCAACCATGAAAGTCATTAACAATAGATAACTATAAAAATCTATACTAACTTGACTTTTTATACATTCCTCCAAAGTCCCCTAAAACTTTTTAGGTTGGATAATTTCACAAAATAGGAAATTCTGGGAAAGTTAAAAGGGTATAGTAAAAATTTTTGAATAGTACATTCCTTGTGTAATATGCTACATAAATTTTCATATTTGAAAACAATAAAAACTTCACTGACATTTTGCTCTATGCTGATGTTAACAGGACAGCCTCCAATTTTGGTTCCAAATTCTACAACTAATAACGAACCAAGGAAAATGTAACATTTGGACATTTGCTAGAGTCAGCAAGATGCTGAAATAAGAGGGTAGAATTTGAGCAAAATACACACCTAGATTATCAATCTCCCTTAAACTAGTCCATTATCCAGAGGTGTTATTTTCATTCCTCAGTGGAGCCAGTTAGGGGAAAAAAAAAATGTAAGTATGTTTAACTATTTCACTGAGGATTGGCAGCTGACAGAGCTGGATTTTAAAAAGAAACTGTCCTTTAAAAAACATTAAGGTAGAAATTGATGGGCTCATCCTAAAATTCATATGGAAATGCAAAGGACCACTTTGCATAGAGCCAAAACAATCTTGAAAAAGAACAAAGTCAGCAGTCTCATACTTTCTGATTCCAAAACTTTGTAGAAAGCTACAATAATCAAGAATATGGTCTTGGCATATGGATAGACATGCAAATTACCAACAGAAAAAAATTTGATTCCAGAAATAAATCCAACATCTGTGGTTCATTGATTTTCCAACCAAAATTAAATAATGATATTATTTATGGAGTATTCATTATATGCCAGGCATTGAGCTAGAATATCTACATATTTTCTTCCTGTCTTAACCACACCCATGCAAGGTAGCTTTTATTACATTCATTTTATCGATAAGGAATTTGAGGCTGAGAGAGTGTAAGTCAACACACAAGTAAGCGGCTGAGTCATAATTCTGAAGCCAGATCCACCTGATTCTGGAGGCTGATTCCAAAGGAATCGTGAATACCACCCTATGTGATTACTTTCATATGTCTTTATAAAATAAATAAGATAAAGTGGCTTTTGAAAATATTATTATTAACATCAAGTAAACATAAGTGTAAAAATAGTTTAATAGGACTTCCTTGGTGGTGCAGTGGTTAAGAATCTGCCTGCCAACGCAGGGGACATGGGTTCGAGCCCTGGTCCGGGAAGATCCCACATGCTGAAGATCAACTAAGCCCATGTGCCACAACACTGAGCCTGCACACCACAACTACTGAAGCCTGTGCGCCTAGAGCCCATACTCTGCAACGAGAAGCCACCACAATGAGAAGTCCGTGCACCACAACGACAAGTAACCCTGCTCACCGCAACGAAGACCCAACACAGCCAAAAATTTTTTAAAAAGTAAATAAATAAATAAATTTATATAAAAAAAGAATTCTTTAAAAAATAGTTTAATAAACAAATATAGGAAGCTATTCCATACCAAGAACCAAACACAGCGATCGGGTCCCTTGTTTCAGATTAGATATTGTCTTCATATTTTTAAATAATAGTGTATAATTCTCAATTTATCTCCAACAAATTAAATAGTACCTTTTGATTCTCCCCATGAAAGACAAAGAAAATGGAAATTTTACTTCCAACGACCAACTCTCCATCTCCCCATCTATGGCCATTTTTAAAATGATTTTTTAATCCATTACTATCAAGTTATTGTTTTTCTATTATGTAGTTTTCCTTTCATGAATTACAACAATTATACTACATTTGTAGCTACTAAGTTATTTATACTTAATCTATGTTTCTTTGGATCTACTTCTCTTAATCAATTTTTATGTATTATGACACTCATTTGTGAGTTTCTAATTTTTACTTAATATTTGGGTGGCTGTATTAAATTTTCAAGTAATATTTTCAGTTAGGTTCATGAGCATGGTAGTTCACAATGTCTTGAATATTTAGGATTATTAGGAATCCTCTCTGGGCAAAAACTTCTTGGGTCCTGTGCTTGGGTTCTCCAGAGAAACAGAACCAAGCATACACATATATGCAATATACATATAATATGTATAGAGATTTATGTGTTTGTGTGTGTGTGTGTGCATGCACACATAGAGAGAAGGGGGGATTTATTTTAAGGAATTGGCTTATGTGATTGTGGAGGCTTAGTGAACCCAAAATCTCATGGAGGATGCTGGCAGCTGGACACTCAGGGAATAGTTGAAATATGAGTCCAAAGGCGGTCCACTGGTGGAATTCCTTTTTGTTCAGGGGAGATGCCTTTGTTCTATTAATGCCTTCAACTGATTAGATTAAGCCCATCCCCTATTATGGAGCATAATCCAATTTACTCAAAGTCCATTGATTTAAATGTTAATTTCATCCAAAAGACACCTTCATGGAAACATCTAGAATAATGTTTGACCAAATATCTGTGCACTGTGGGCCAGCCAAATTGGCACACAAAACGAACCATCACATTTTTTTTTCTTCTACTGTGTTGACACTTTGATTCTCTCCTCTCTTTCTCCTCCTCCTGATGCTTCTCCTTTTTCTTCATCTTCTTCATTCTCCCTGAGTGAGCTACCAGCTTTAATAGGGACAGAGTTAAGTGACAATGTAGCTGATTAAATAGTTAATCTAACTAGGGGATTGTAAATAGAGAAAAAAGTATGGGAGACCCCTGTAAGTTAATTATCACGCAAGAAAGCAGGTTTGCTTGCCCACAAAACCAAGCAGGCTTGCTTAGCAACAAAACCATGCAACAGAAGCATGAGACATGCCCCAAAACAATAAAACAATGGTATCATGAGACCCATATCCTGCCCAGGGAACCCAGTAAATTAATGATTCCTAGGACATGGTCCTTCGTGCACACTAAAAACAAAAATATAAGGAAGAGGTGACATTATACTGAAACCTGAGATGATTTACCATATTTTAGTATATGTTATCGCCTTTTTGCCCATTTCCATTGCGCCATGACAGTCCCAGTTTGACCATGTAGGGACAAGAAATCTCCCCCACCCGACACAGAGGAGGAACTGACGATGGATGCATGACGTCTACTCAAGAATGAGGAAGAAGGTGGTCTTCTCCCCCTCCCCACTTTTCCTTTGATTATAAAACTGTAGGCCACTAAGTTCTGGGCACAGCACTCCCCCCTTGCCCACTGGCTTGTAAGCCTCACAAGCATCCTATTCTAATAAATCACTTCTTATCTATCATTTTGCCTCTGGCTGAATTCTTTCTTCTCTGAGATATAAAGAAATGAAGCTCCTTGGAGCTCCCCTTAATGCATTTCTGTGGTTTCAGTTTCTTTTTTCTGAATCCTTACAAGGTTCCTTTTTTATACTTACATTATAAAACCCCCTTGACTGTGGTCTGGTGGATCTTATTAATTTTTTATTTATTTTCCTTTGTTTAGACATTGAAACTTTTCAGTCCTTACATTTAGGCTTTCTTTTCACTGGACCTTTTCATAATATTTTGATTTTTTTTTCTGTTCCATTTTTCTGTTTTCTTCTGCACATAGCAGATTGCCATTGTCTATTTACTTGTGATATTATAATTTATAAGAAATATAGGGGGCTTCCCTGGTGGCGCAGTGGTTGAGAGTCCGCCTGCCGATGCAGGGGAGACGGGTTTGTGCCCCGGTCCGGGAAGATCCCACATGCCGTGGAGCGGCTGGGCCCGTGAGTCATGGCCGCTGAGCCTGCGCGTCCGGAGCCTGTGCTCCGCAACGGGAGAGGCTACAGCAGTCAGAGGCCCGCGTACCGCAAAAAAAAAAAAAAGAAATATATATATTTAATTATTCTAATGACCAAAATATATTTCTCACATATATTTGGTCTTTATTCACAGTTGTTGGCTCACAGCTCCTAAAACCCTTGGAATTTCCTAAGTGTTTGAGAGTAATAAAGTGTCTTTTGTGTAAATGAAGTGACTTTTGGAAAGCACCTACAGAAGGGGATTGGTTGCCAGGAGAACCAATCATGTGATTAGAAGGTTAGAACTTTCTGCCCTACCACATGACCTCTGGGGAGGGAAAAGAGGAGGGGCTGGAGGGTGAATCAATTGCCAGTGGTCAATAATTTAATCAATCATGCCTATGTAATGAAGCCTCCATAAAACCCCAGAAGGACAGGGTTCAGAGAGTTTCTGGGTGGGTGAACACATGGAGGTGCTGGAGAGTGGCACCTGGAGAGGCCATGGAAGCTCTCTGCCCTTTCCCTATACCCCACTGTATTCATCTTTTCTGCCTGGCTCTTCCTGAGTTATATCCTTTTATAATAAACCAGTAATCTAGTAAGTAAAATATTTTCTTGAGTTCTATAAGCCTCTCTCATGGTCTACCCATACTGCTTAGCCTCTTCTTTCTGAGAAAGGACTCTTCATAGAACCTGCTGGTTGCTGTCTTTTGCAACGCCAACAAAAATGTATGGTACACCCTTGCCAAGAACTGTGAAGGGTCTGGGATTTTTACAATACTTGCAAGCTAATAATTAGCTTACCACAATTTCATGGATGCCGGCAAAGGACACAGACTCCTGGGTTAGAGACAAAGGACTTTATTATTTATGGCACAGTGGGCAGCATGAGCTTAGTGTTTGAATAGTTTCTTCTTGTCCTGCAAGTCTCACAAGGGCAAAACACAGGTCGTCCCAGGTGGCTACTATACACACAGCTGAGTTTAAGAAACCACCAATGTATTAATAGGCTGAGAGCAAACCTGCATAAACTTTGCCTCAGAGGGAGAAATGATCTTTATTATTTTGGTGAAGAAGCAACTAGACCCTCAACCCTGATGGCAGACACTATGTCTATCTTCCAAAGTCTAGAACATAGATGTCAATTCTTCCTGCTCAGAAGAAAAACAAGCAATCCATGAAAAATTGTCTCCCCAAAATCTTGACCTCATTGTTCAATTTGTTTCACATTTCAGGGTCTTAATTATTTGTGACCTCCCCCCCATTTTTGTTCTTTGTTTGTTTTGGTACATTTTAATACTGAAAGTTACACAAGTGTCATTCGAATCCCTGGAGGATGGGATCTTCCTGATGATGAACCTGGTGAAAGATGCAGAAGTTCCTAATGACTATAAACTCTATTTTATCTTTCAGAATGGTGATCTAATCTCATTACAGAAGAGCTATTGAGTAGTGAGAGGTCAACACTTTTCTCAGCACTGACAGGACCCCTCGACTGTATAATGGTGAAGAGTTACAGGCAAGAATGTATCCCTTTAGGGACCAAAGATGACCTACATAGATGATCACACCATCTACCTACTCTAAAGTGAGCCCCATCAGTCACTGCTTTCTATAACTACCTTGTTTTGTTGTAATCTGTCCTTCAGGCCTCATAAATCCAGAATTTACAGCGGGAGTGTGGGTGTTATCTCTTCCTAAATCAATAACTTACCTGCCATGCAGCACGAATCTGAGATGTGCAAACATTTTTTGGTAAGCAGTGTAGAGCAGTTAGAGATTCAGGCATGCTCCTAGTGACACAGTAGGATGATTCAACTATAAGCAGATATTAGGATTGATTGGAATATGAGAGATGATGAATTGAGAAATATTTTTATAACTTTGAATATTATATAAGGATTAACAGCCTTATGTTTTCTTATATTGTTTGCCTCAAATAGAAAAAAAATCATTTTATTTTCAAAAACAGTGATACACGCACTTATTAAAAAATTAATACCAAAAGCACTTTGTTAAAATAATGCAATTGCTTGCACCCAATGTCTCTCAGCCAATTTTGGCCTCTCAGAAGCAATGATATTCAACTCTTTCAGCTACTTCTTTGGGGATTCTTGAAGTATAATTGACACAAATAAAATGAGTATTCTTAAAGCATAAATCTGCAAGATTTTACATGTGTACACACTCATGAAACCATCACCATAATCAAGATAATGACCACATTAATCACCCACAAACCATTACTCACGCCCCTTTATAATCTCTTCCTCCTGTTCTATCCCTTTCTCTCTTATATTGATATCTCTTTGAGGTTTTAACTTGAATTTCACCAATGATTAATGATGTTGAACATCTTTTCCTGCACTTAATTGAAGTACATCCACCGTCTTTCATGAGGATTTGTACAAATCTTTTGCCTGTTTTTTTTTTTTGGTGGTAGGCGGGCCTCTCACTGTTGTGGCCTCTCCCACTGCGGAGCACAGGCTCCAGATGCGCAGGCTCAGTGGCCATGTCTCATGGGCCCAGCCGCTCCGCGGCATGTGGGATCTTCCCGGACCGGGGCAGGAACCCGTGTCCCCTGCATCAGCAGGCGGACTCCCAACCACTGCGCCACCAGGGAAGCCCGTGGCATTGCTCTTTAAATTTCAGTTTCTAACTGTTCATTGCTAATGTATAGAAATATAACTCATTTTTTTATATTGACTTTCATTTCTACAACCATGCTAAACACACTTATTAGTTTTAGTAGCTATTCTGTATATTTCATCACATTTTCTACATACGTAATTATATCATCTTCCAATAATGACAATTTACTTCTTCCTTTTCAATTTGGACGCCTTTTGCTTTTTATTCTTGCTTTATTGCACTGGATAGATGACCTTCCAGTACTATGTTGGTAATAGTGGACATTCTTGTCTTCTTCCTGAACTTAGGGGAAAGCATTCAGGCTTTCATTAAGTTTGATACTAGTTGTAAGTTTTTTGTGGATGTGTTTTATCAGATAGAGGAAGTTCTATTCCTAGATTGCTGAATACTTTCTCAGGAATTGACGTTAATTTTTAAAAAATATTTTTCTGCATCTATGGAGAATATTAAAGGGTTTTCTTTTTTAGTTTGTTAATAAGGTGATTTGCATTTATTGACTTTTCACAAACATTGCATTCTAGGAATGAACTTCCCCCCATTTACATAATGATGCATAATCCTTTTTACACACAATGTCAAATTAAATTTGCTAAGATTTTATTTGGAATCTTTGCAGCCATAGTCATGAGAGATATTGGTCCTTGGTTTTATTTTCTTATAGTGTCTTTGGTTATGTGATCAGGGTAATACTGACTTCATAGAATAAGTTGGGAAGTATTCCCTCCTCTTCAATTTTCTGGAAGAGTTAGTGTAAAATTTGTGTCATCTTTTCTTCAAAAATTTGATAAAATTTACCAGTAGAGCCATCTGGGTCTGGAGTTTCCTCTTCAGGAAGATTTTAAACTACAAATTCTTTTTTTAAAAAAAGATATAGAATTATTAGGTTATTTAGTTCTTCCTGAGTGAGTGTTGGTAGTTATCTTTCAAGTAAATTGTCATTTCATATTAGTTGTTGAAATTATTGATGTACATTTGTACATAGTATTCCCCCATTATCACTTAAATACCTGTAATTTCTGTAATGATGTTACCGGTCTTCTTCCTGGTATTGGTAATTTGTATCTTTTGTTTTCCTGATCAGTCTTTTAGAAGTTTATCAATTTTATTTATCTTCACAAGAACCAGCTTTCAGTTCCTTTGATTTTTTTTCTTTTCCTTTTTTTTTTTTTCTGTTTTCTATTACTTTGGTTTCTGCTTTGATCTCTGATATATCCTTACTGCTTACTTTGGGTTTAATTCTTTTCATTTCTAGATTTTTTTTTTTTTTTTTCTTTTTGCGGTATGCGGGCCTCTCACTGTTGTGGCCTCTCCCGTTGCGGAGCACAGGCTCCGGATGCGCAGGCCCAGCGGCCATGGCTCACGGGCCCAGCCGCTCCGCGGCATATGGGATCCTCCCAGACCGGGGCACGAACCCGTATCCCCTGCATCGGCAGGCGGACTCTCAACCACTGCGCCACCAGGGAGGCCCCATTTCTAGATTTTTTAAGGTTTGAAGTTGAAGGCTTTGATTTGAGGGTTTTTTTTTTTTCAGTTATAGGTGTTGAAGGCCAAAAATATCTCGCTAAGTACTGCATTAGCAGCAGCCCACGCTTTTGATATGTTGTATTTTCATTTCATTCAGCTCAAAATAGTTTTTAATTTCCATTTTAGTTTCTTTTTTGACCTACACGTTATTTAGAAATATGTTATTTGGTTTCCCAATAATGGGGGATATTCCAGATATATTTCTGTTATTCATTTCTAATTCAATTCCATTTTGATAGAGAACGTACTTGGTATGAATGGAATCCTTTGAAATCTATTGAGCCATGATATACATTCAGAATATACTCTCTTGTAAATGTTCCATGTGCACTTGAAAATGTATGTGTATTCTATTTTAAACTTATTTTTGTTTATAAACTTAATCAGTTCAGTTGTTTTCCCAGGGAAAAGCAAAACAGAATCTGAGTTATAATGCCCTAGTAAATAAATTTAGTCAAGTAGAAATTTACCCTACAAGTTTCCTGAAGATGATCACCACTGTTGAAACTTTACTAAATAGGACTCCATTCCAACTAATTTGGAAACTTTCAGACATGGAGCTTCTCTTTGCCTTGAGGTTTGATTTAAATCTGACTATTGAATTAAACTGGAAACTAGATATTTAAGAAGACAGGGGATGAATCAAATCTTGTTACTCCAAAGCACATACAAAATAAAAAGATTAGGACCTCCCTGGTGGTGCAGTCGTTAAGAATCCACCTGCCAATGCAGGGGACGGGTTTGAACCCTGGTCAGGGAAGATCCCATATGCCACGGAGCAACGAAGCCGGTGCACCATAACTACTGAGCCTGCGCTCTAGAGCCCGCAAGCCACAACTACTGAGCCCACCTGCCACAACTACTGAAGCCTGTGCACCTAGAGCCCGTGCTCTGCAACAAGAGAAGCCACCACAATGAGAAGTTCACACACCTCAACGAAGAGTAGCCCCTGCTCGCTGCAACTAGAGAAAGCCTGCATCCAGCAACGAAGACCCAATGCAGCCAAAAATAACTAAATAACTAAATTGATTTAAAAAAAGATTAATTTTATTACTACTCGACATGTTTGAACTGTCAACACTTTCTCGAATCTCCTGTTTAGCATTACATAAACAGAAAATAACTTGTTAAAACATACATACATATGCATGTTTTGATCAACTAAAACACAAGAAGATAGTCCCTTTGTGTATTCACATTCATCTCATTTCTAAATGATTATGTCAGTTAATTTACAGGGATGGAATGTGAACTTCAAGGTGATTTGCATTTTAAAGATAAGATGAAGCCCAGAGATATTAAAAGTTACAAATCCAAAGTTAGGACTACAAGTTTGTTCTGATAATACCAAATCTGATGTTTTTGCGCTGTTATATCACAATTTCAAATTTCAAATTTCACAGAGCATTAGATTAAAAAGAAAAGGGTGACAACACCCTGACATAGGGTGTTGCTGCTTATTTATTGACAAGTAAGGACATTAAAAAAGAAAACAAAAGTGGTCACTAATGTTCTCCAATATCCACTCTTCTCTTTCATTGGAAAAGAAACTTGATTTTTATCAGACCAAAGATTTCACTCTTACCTGGGTCCTCAGTGTTCCTCAGCTATTCTTTTCTCTTTCCCCATTGGCTTCTTCTCCCATTCTCAAGACAGTTTATCCACATCATTCACAGCTTTCCCTAACTATCCCTCTCATTCTGAGCCAATGCTCTTATCTTGAATTACAACTCTATCAATCAAGACTTGTGCAACCTGGGGCAGTTACATAATTTCTTAAATTTTCAAATTCCTATTTGGTATAATGGAGTCAGTAACAGTACCAACCCTGTTGGGAGGAATTAATTAAGGTAACACATTTAAAGCTCTATATTTATTTAATATAAAATGGGAAAAAGACAGTCTCTTCAAGTGGTGCTGGGAAAGTTGGACAACTGCATGTAAATCAATGAAGTTAGAACACACCTTCACACCATGCACAAAAATAAACTCAAAATGGCTTAAAGACTTAAATAAGAGACAATAAGAGACAAGACACCATAAAACTCCTAGAAGAGATCATAGGCAAAACATTCTCTGACATAAATTGTACCAATGTTTTCTTAGGTCAGTCTCCCAAGGCAATAGAAATAAAAACAAATGGGACCTAATCAAACTTACAAGCTTTTGCACAGCAAAGGAAACTATAAACAAGATGAAAATTCAACCTATGGAATGGGAGAAACTATTTGCAAATGATGCAACTGATAAGGGCTTAATTTCCAAAATATATGAACTCATACAACTCAACAGAAAACAAACAAAAACCCAATAGAAAATGGACAGAAGACCTAAATAGACATTTCTAAAAAGAAGACGTACAAATGGCCAATAGGCACATGAAAAGATTCTCAACATCACTAATTATTAGACAAATGAAATTCAAAACTACAATGAGGTACCACTTCACACTGGTCAGAATGGCCATCATTAAAAAGTCTACAAATAACAAATGCTGGAGAGGGTGTGGAGAAAAGGGAACCCTTCTACACAGTTGGTGAAGTGTCAGTGGTACAGCCACTATGGAAAACAGTATGGAGGTTCCTCAGAAAACTAAAAATAGGATTACTATATGATCCAGCAATCCCACTCATGGGCATATATCTGGACAAAACTATAATGCAAAAAGATACATGCATTCCTATGTTCACTGCAGCAGTATTCACAGTAGTCAAGGCATGGAAACAACCTAAATGTCCACTGACAGATGAATGGATAAAGAAGATGTGGTACATATATACAACAGAATACTATTCAGCCATAAAAAAGAATGAAATAATGCCATTTGCAGCAACATGGATGGACCTAGAGATTATCATACTAAGTGAAGTAAGTCATAAAGAGAAAGACAAATACCATATGATATCACTTATATGTGGAATCTAAACTATGGCACAAATGAACCTATCTATGAAATAGAAACAGACTCACAGACATAGAGAACAGACTTGTGGTTACCAAGGTAGGTAGGTGGGGGAGGGATGGACTGGGAGTTTGGGGTTAGTAGATGCAAATTATTACATATAGAATGGATGGGCAACAAGGTCCTACTGTATAGCACAGGGAACTATATTCAATATCCTGGGATAAACTATAATGGAAAAGAATATATAAAAGAGTGTACATATGTGTATAACTGAGTCACTTTGCTGTACAGCAGAAATTAACACAACATTGTAAAGCAATTATACTCCAATAAAGATGTTGAAAAATAAAATATAATAGAAAATAAGAAAAAGAAATAAATTTTTAAAAAAAGAAAGGAAGTCTAGATTCCTAAACTACCTTAATGTTTTGCCTTTGGACTATACATTTGTCTACAATCTCACTTAATCCCATTTAACCATTTTGTCAGTTTTCTAAGGAAGAGGGCTCCATCTCTAGTTTTAGCTAATCTGACCTTCTGCTTTTTAGATCGTATGCCCTCCTTCCCTCTTTGAGATCTTGTCAATCATCCTTCCCACAGAGTCCTTCACTTCAGTTAATGAATATCCTCAAATGTGTCCTATGAAGAATGAATGCTCAGAGCAAGTTTCAGCTCATCCTTTATTACTGTGGCTCACATACTACCTCTTCTGTTAAGATTTGTTCACCTCCCTCCGTTCTGTCTGGCTTTACCTCTTTGTTAGGCAATTCCTCTCCTTTATTCCCTTTGCATGTTTATCACTTAACTGTAATTTTTTCTACTTCCTCCCCATACCCTGCCCAGTATTAACTCCAAGAAGGCAAAGACTTATTAGTTGAACCTTCAGCACCTGTCAGATTCTCAGTACTTAGTGCTTGTGAAATAATTCTTGAATTAGAATATGAGAGGTTATAGAAATCATCCTCATTTACATCTATTTTCTTTGTCTTGTCTTTGTTCTTATAGATTCCTTTGACTTCAAAAGAGCATTATTTAACTTCTGAAAAATTTGATAAAACTGAGAAAGGGCAAAAACTCTTAATTTTCTGTAACTATAAAAAGAGCTGGAATCTAAAAGACACATGGAAAATGGATGTTTTCCAATTTTTTTCCAGATCACCATCTGTCTGATTTTCAACAAATATTCCACTTTAAGAGAATTTTGGTAAGGCATGAACTATAAAGGGATCAGAGTTATGTATATGGAAGATATCTGAAAAAACAACCACCAATAGACACTTCCTCCTCCCAATTAAAAAGGACCCTGAGGCCAGGGAATTAAAATATGCAATAGGAGAAATCATGTTTAAAATGGTAAACTAAAGCTTACCTTATTATTCTTTCTGTCCGCATAATGAATGAAGATGCCAAGTTCTTCTATAGTTTAAGCAATTTACTATGTGTTCCAGCATGAGATGGGAGTTACTCTCTTTTTTACCCTCTCTTCACTCAAGGCATTTTTACAATTTGGGAGGCAGAATCTCTCACCTAGAAGCTATTGCAAACACTAGTACAACAGCTTGCTGTGGACAGGGATCATGAGTTAATAAATTGATTTTTTAATTGTTTTTAACCTCTTCACTGTGTCCTATTGTTTATGTGACCAGATTAGGCAAGAATATGTTCCTTAGGATTTTACAGAGATCTGTAATCAAGTGCTAGAAAGGAATGTTCTCCTTCAACCACTGGAAGCCTATATCGAATCCTTTCATGTGTTTACTATCAATTCTTGCTTCCTTTGAGGGTTTAAAGCAAAAAAAAAAAAAAAAAAAAGTAACTTTACAAATATGAAATAGTTTAAATTAGTGTTCCCAATTTGACATAGGATTCATCAGTTAAAAATATAGTTTTTCTGGCCCCCCTTTCAGACCTACTAAATCAGATTCCCCATAGGAGAGGCCTGAGCACCTCTGCTTTTAGTTGATGAGTCTTAGGACAGAGAAGTTTGTGAAATTCTGTGGTAAAGGAAGCCACAGAATGGGAAGGAACAACTAGTGTGGCAATGGAACAGGCAATCAGGGAATGGTCTGTTGTTCACTGCTGAAGACTTTACCAACAGGAATAATAATGTTGCTAAGATTATGCACCAGCAATTAACACTCAAATTGACTGATAAAGAAATAGACATGGTACATTAAGTACAGACCTAAAAATATGTCAGAAAACAACTAGACTTGCCACAATGCCATAATAACAGACAAACCCCCTGGATACCAGATTATCAGAATAACATCCTGATTCCTTCCTCCCTCCCTTCTGCCCTCCCTCCCTTCCTCGTTTTCTCCCTCCCTCCCTCCTTTCCTCCCTCCCTCCCTCCCTCCTTTCCTCCCTCCCTTCTTCCCTCACTTCCTCCTTCCCTTCTTTCCTCCCTTCCTCCTTTCCTTCCTTCCTTCCTCTTCCCTCTCTTTCTTTTGAACTGACAGTGCACTTTCACTTACTGACATAGATGTCTTCTTTAGAAGAAATATTCCTAAAATATTTTATCACAGAAAAGTAGCTGTGGCAAAGGACATGAATCATATAAGGAAACAGTTGCAAAGTAAAGCCAGTTCTCATGTTGATAACTGAGATGATTTATTCCAACTGATGGATATTTTGTAGGCTTGGTGGATGGAAGGCAATCTGTCCTATTTTCATTACGTGGGAGCCAGATTTCCTGACTCTTACCATATGGTAATAAGATTTTTATTATTTTGTTTAATGTTTAATGCATACTGAAATAGTATTGTTTAGGAAGTCTCTACCTCTTTTGAAATGGAAAACACATGAATTACAGAAAAGAAAAAAAACAAACTTCAAAAATGTACCTCAAAAATATTACCTTTAGGGGCTTCCCTGGTGGCGCAGTGGTTGAGAGCCTGCCTGCCGATGCAGGGGACACGGGTTCGTGCCCTGGTCCGGGAAGATCCCACATGCTGTGGAGCAGCTGGGCCCGTGAGCCATGGCCGCTGAGCCTGCGCGTCTGTAGCCTGTGCTCTGCAACGGAAGAGGTCACAACAGTGAGAGGCCTGCATACCGAAAAAAAAAAAAAAAAAAAAAAATTACCTTTAATAGAAGAATTTGGTTTGGCAACAGCAGATATAGTCCCAAAGAAAGAGCACTAACAATATGGTGTGATAGGAATGTATTTCCTTTTGAATAATTTAATAAACTAGTGTTAATAATAATGATGATAACTAATACTAATAATAACTTATCCTTGCTGAAGACTTATACCTACGTTGTCTCAGGCATTATGCTAAGTAATTTACATGGATTAATTTAATTCTCACAAAATCTCTATGAATTGGGAATTCTAATGATCTCCACTATTTTACAGTCAAGGAAACTGAGGCTTACGAACTTAGAAAGCTGGCTAGTAGTAGAGCCAGCATTTGAACCCAGGCCTACATTATTAACCATTACTCTGTAGAATTAAAGATTTGCCTTTGCTGGAAGCATTGCGTGCCTGACTGAAATCTAGTCTGAAGTGAGCAGTGGATGGGGAGATAAACTGTGTGCTCTTTTCTACAGAAATTCTTTTTATATCCATACCTCTTGGGTCTTATAACCCAGGCACATGAGGTTCTTAGTTATAAAGTGAAAGTTCAGTATCTAATCCCAAAAAGAGATTGGTACAGAATCGGTCAATAAGTACTATAATTATATGTTAAAGTCAGATTAATATAATTTCCAAAAATGATGAGCTAGTAAACTGACATATTATTTCCTATTTTTGCTGTAACAAATTATCACAATTTTGGTATCTTAGAACAATACAAATCCATTATTTCATAGTTCCAGGAAGTCAGGAGTCTACTGGGCTAAAATCAAATTGTCAGTACAGCTTGTTCCTCCTGGAGGCTCTAGCGGAGAATGCTTCCTTTTCTGGCTTCTAGAGGAAGATGCCTTCCTCCATCTTAGAAGCCAGCAGGATAGCATATTGAAATCTCTTTCTCTCTCACACCTCTGATTCCACCAACACATCTCCCCTTCTCACTTTGGCCCTTCTGCCTCCCCCTTGTAAGGACCCTGTGATTATGTTGAGCCCATCAGGATCATTCAGAGTAATCTCACATCTTAAGAACCTCAGCTTAACCACAACAGCAAAGTCTCTTTCCCATGTAAGGTAACAGGTTCACAGGTTCTGGAGTTTAGGATACAGCATCTTTAGAGGGCCATTATTCAGCCTACCACAACTGGATTGATAAATTCAAAGACATTGTGTGTATATTTTATTTATCCTACAGAATTTTATTGCAGAAAAAGACTAATTTCTACTGATGGAGAAATTGAGGTCAAGAAGGAATAAGAGAGTGTTGAAAAATAGCTTAGGCTCTTCAAGTTTCTTTTAAAACCTTAAATTAGAAGAGAAAATGGAAACTACGTGACAGCATGTTTGCACACGAGCCAAGTGAAAATAAAAATAAGAGGCTGGCCTAGATAAGCAGTTGTGCAAAAATATACTCCCATTTCTTTTTCCATCCTAGATGCTTTTACTGATGAAACTTTTACAGTGATAAGATCACGCACTGACAATTCTTAAGTCTTTCGCAGAATCACTCAAAAACAGCAAATTTTATGCATCTAGTCAAATTTGCTGAAGCATATGAATCCCTATATTTAAAACTCACTCTGAGGGCACAGCACAGTAAATTTAAAAGACCCATGCCAAGGCATATTAGAGTAAAATTACAGACAGTAGGGCATAAAAGGAAGATCCTAGAAATATCCAGAAAGAAAAATGGCTCTCATACAAGAATCAATCTCAAAATGATACCAAATTTCACTAACACTGGAAGTCAATGGAGAAATACCTTCAAAATTCTGACGTTTCTAAACCCAGCTAAATTATTGACCAGATGAAAAATAGAATGAAGACACCTTAAAAAATACAAGAACTAAAAATAGTATCTAACTTGCAGTCTCTTTGGGAAGGTACTGAAAGATGTGCTTCTGCAAAATGTAGGATAAAGAAGAGATAGAAAAAAACATAGGATCCAGGAAATGGTGATCCAGTAAAGGCACTCTAATAAAAGGAGGTTCCAATCAGGTTCCAGTGGTAGAAGGAGGGTGGAATTCTGGAAAGAGATCTCAGTGCTGAGAAGGGTGAGATAAATTATAGATTATATGATGTATTTGAGTTGGAAATATATTGCTTAGGTATTTGACAAATTAGTTGGGGCATTTGGGGGAAAACAGGAATGTATATATAAAACTAAGCAAGTGAAGAAATAATGAATATATAGACTCCAGCAAAAAAAAAAGTACAAAGGAAGACACAAGCATAGTTTACTATTTGGCTTAAATGTGAACATTGTTTACATTGTCAAAATAATCTAAACTCTGCAGCTTTAACTAAACATTGTGATGTAACTATATTGAGAGGATGGATTCAAGTTGAAAAGAAGTCCTCATAATAACATGAAACCAATAGACGATGACTAAAATTGAAATATCAAGAAATAGAATTATGAGCATAATTGTTTGGAAATATGGAGGTAAATACCAGAAGGAATAGATTAAAAGTGATAAGAGGTACTTCTACAGATCAATACTGGAGGAAGGTGGGGACAGGTAGGATAAGAGTCTGCTGTTATTAAATATGTTTTCAAATACAATTTGCTTTTTAACTTTATACCAGAATAACTTTGACAGAAAGGAAAACTTTAAAAGAGCACTAGGAACAAATTAGTAAAGCAACCAGCATCCTATTAAGTATACAGTAAGCACTCAATAAGTATTCTCCATCATTCTTATTGTTGCCCTTTTCTGGAGGGAGAAGACAGGAGTAGGAGGAGAGGTGAGTGCCTTGCAGACTCATCGACACTTTGGGTGCCTATGGGAGTCTTCTGTCTGGTTGAGGACGACTGCCACGCTCAACCTGGCTTTGTCTTCCCTGCTCCCAAATGGTGTACCAACTTGAAAGGATGAAAAGAAAATCTACCACCATTCCAGACTCAATATACATTTACTAAGCAGCTACTGTTTTCAAGGCACTAGTGATTCAAACATGAATATGACACTCCTGCTTTCCAATAACTGAAGACCTACTGAGCATAATAAAGGTGGCAAGTTTTGCTAATTGCTGAAGTGAAGTATAAGCAAAGTGCCACGTGTGCACCAAAGAGAGAACAACTGGTCAAGACTTGCCTTCAAAGGTGGATTCATGGAGGAGGAGGTACATATTTTATTTAGGTCTTGAGAGTATCTTCATAGATTTCATTCAGAAACGGAGAAAAGGTACGGCCAAGAAGACAAGTTAAGCAGAGCCTCTAAAGGGAAAAATATGTGAGACAAGCCTCATAGTTTTTTGTATGAAGGCACAGAGAGATTTCAACAGTTCTGTATCTGATTTGGTGATAATAACGTGGCTGTATCTCGATCTGACAAAACTCATTTAATTGTACACTTTAATCTTTTCATTGTATTGTATAGAAAGTATACCACAATAAGGAAAATATATTAAAAAATAAAAATGTTTAAAATTTTCAGACATGAAAAGACAGACAGAAAGAGAGAGAAAGGAGAAAGGAATAAGGAGGCTGGCTTGACATTGGAGAGATTGACACTGAATCCAGAAAGAAAGCATCAAGATGAAAGCAGCAATGGAACGTAGTGGTGGTATAATTGATAAGAAGAGATTTGAAACTGAGATGGGGCACAGGTTAGGGAAGAGGAGAGAGAGTAACTGGGCAGCAACAATGAACAAACAAGGAAAACACCTAGCTGACCTCCAGGCCCAGTTTCCAAAGGTCCGTGGGAAAAAATAACGAGACACCTGGATCAGCTGAGGTTTAATTAGGTAAGCAGAAACACTATGAATGATGTGGAAATGAGAGAATTTATTATATGGCTTAGACCTTACACGTTGGGAAGAACTGGAAAAGAAGTCTATGGAAAGCTCTAGTGTTTGCATGTGGGATGGCTAAAAGTCGCTGTAGGTGAGCGGGGCCAACAACTGGGAGAAAAACCTTGAAGGAAGGAAAACAAGTAGAAGTGGAGGGTCACCAGAACCTGCATATTTTCCACTATGTCCAACGTTGACAATGCAGGTGATCTGCAGAAGATGGGAAAACCTAAAACACTGGTTATTTCCAATGCTCCACTTAATCCACACCTGCACTTGTGCAACTAATCGAGGTTGGAAAAAGACAAAACCATGCTGAGTGATTTAACTTCACATTCATGGCTAGGAGCCTCAGGAAGATGCCTTGGCCACCATACTGTAGTTTTCTGGTCTATGCACTCTCCTAGAATACTATTTCATACCTACTCTTCTCTACTCAAATCTCCAGCATTTTCTTATTTTCAACTTTTGCTCTTACTTCCTACCTCACTGAGAAAATTGAAGCGATCAGAAGCAAACGTCCACAAACTCAACACCACATCTATTTATCTATTCAGTCTCTATTCTTATGATCTCTTCCCTCTGGAAGCTGTAATCTTAAGGTGGAAACCTATACTTTCAAATAAATCTCATCCCGTTTCTCTACTCAAATGCACCATCCAGTAATTTTGCATCCCCTTTCCCAGATTACCAAGTTTTCCTTCTTCAATAGGTAATTTTTTTATCAGCATGCAAATGTACTTTTGTCCCTTCCACCTTAAAAAAAAACAAAAAGAGAGAACCTGTTGCAAGTACACTTGCCTTTTAGCTACTATCCCATCTACTGGAGCAAAACATTTCAAAAGACAATAACTATAGACCTGTAATTATTGCCTCTAAATCCTCTCCTCTCATTCTCTCTAGAATTTAACTGCAATTAGGCTTTAAATCCCATCACCCCAACAAATTGCTCTTGTCAAGGCCTCAGTCATCGGAAGACCATTCCTTATGGGTCTACAGCGTTTCTGTAAGTTTTGTGAGAAGAGGCACTGACTCTCTTTTCTAAAATATCTTTTAAGGATGTTTGTGTAGTGAACAACCTTGGATGATAGAAATAGTGTCTTTCTCTGGGACAAACGTCAAGCAGGATTACTACTCGTTATAAAAGTTTTGGATACCCTCGTTTAGGGATTTTTCTGCTCTGGTGTAACCCACTGCCTGTGTACTCATTACCTGGCCCTCTTTACATCATCCTGTGGAAATTAGGGCTTGAGGACAAACACTGACACTCTGATTCATTTCTCCATCAAGTCTCTGCTCAAACGTAAACTTCTTAGAGATTTTTACAATAAATATCTCATTAAGTTGAAAATAGCATCATCACATTTTAATCCCCCTTACTTTGCTCATTTCCCCCCCAGCACTTACCACATTTTCCACATTATATCATTTACTTATTTATTATGTTTATTGTTCATCGTCTGCCTCCTTCATCTTCCTGGGAACAGAGATCTTTTTCTCTTTTGTTCACTGATATATTCCTAGCATCTAAAACAGGGTCTGGCACATAGTAGATGCTCAATAACTATGTTAAAACAATGAGTAAATTCACATTTATTCTTGCTAGATTTCTACTCCCAGCTTCTTTTAATTCTGCTATGAAAATTTTCTATGCACACAAGTCAAGGTTTTGAAAAGTCATTCAAAACAAAATAGTAATTCTTAAGATTTAACGTAAGACACAAACATTGAAAAGAAACTGTCAAATGAATTTTCCAGCATTGTTTTTATTTTTCTCTGATTAAATTTTACACATTTGATAGAATTTGATGTAACTGCATGGTCATGAATAGAAATTTCTACTTCTCCTCTGTTTCACTCTTTAATGAATATCCTGCCTGCTAAACTACATCTAAGAATTTGCTTCACAGGGAATCCAAACTGACCAGTGATACTTGATGCCAGGAATGTTCTGAGAAAGCAGGTGCTAAAATGGGGTTTGGAGCTGCATCACTCACTCACTGCTGGCAAAGAGGACCCTAGAGCTGGTAGAAGGTAGAAAACAGATAGCCCCCTACACTAATTGTTAAAACTTTTACCAGTAGTGAATTGGTATAGTATGCAAATGGAAGGACTGAATTAGCTGGTGTAATGTATCATGAGTTTGAGGTTTATGGGAGAAATAATAAGTTTAAAGAAAGTAAGATGCTAAAATGGCCCAGCCTTCCCTATTCAAATGAGCCACTCCTTTTGGCTTCAAGATAATGAGGCTTCTTCCATGCAAGATAACGTGTTCCCTCTTCAGGATCTGTTCCTATTCCCCACTTGGTCACTGGGTCAATAGCTAGGCTTACCTCACAAAACAGATCAGCTGGGAATGTGCTGAGCATGATAAGTGAGGAAAATGACTCTATATCTAAGGACACACAAGGCCTTGCCAGAAACATGCCAACAAAAGCCAGGAAAGTATGTGTTGGCTTGAACTCAGGGTATCTGATCAAGAGGGCCAGTGCAGGGCTTCCCTGGTGGCGCAGTGGTTGGGAGTCTGCCTGCCGATGCAGGGAACGCAGGTTCGTGTCCCGGTCCGGGAAGATCCCACATGCCGCGGAGCGGCTGGGCCCGTGAGCCATGGCCGCTGAGCCTGCACGTCTGGAGCCTGTGCTCCGCAACGGGAGAGGCCACAACAGTGAGAGGCCCGCGTACCGCAAAAAAAAAAAAAAAAAAAAAGAGGGCCAGTGCACAAGGTTGGATAAAGGGAAGGTTATTAATTTGAGATCAGTCTCCCAGAATACTGGATTTAACACTCTGGTAATGACCTTAGGAGATGGTGCAAATTTGCTAATAGGATGGCTCCTAGAAGCATGGGGTCATCAATGGCCTGTGCTAAGTGACGATGAAGTGCCAGATATTGCTTTGGCAGAGAACAGAAAATGTGTTTACGGGCTCAGGGAAGTGGGCTGGCTGTGTAAAGCCAAGAGGTGTACCAGGTGATTATGTGCCATAGGAAGACCCAGAGGGCACACCATTTACCAAAGCTATAAGGAATGCTGTTGAGAGCGGCACCAGCATCACTGGGATTAGTGGTGGTGGTTCTCTGTAGGACAAGGCTGATGGTAAAAGAGGGTATTAGGGAACTAGTATCACTAATAGCAACAGGACTATTGCAGGTGGGTGACAGGACTTGGAGCAGTAGAGGAGACCTGGTAGGGTTACCTGTTGGAAGTCAGGTAGATGAAATTTTCATATTTAATTGCAAAGTAGGAGAAGCAGAACTTCACCAATTTAATAGAGCATGAAGACCCTAGGGACAAAATAAGTGAGAAGTAAACAAAGATACATTCAATCTATAACAGCAAAAGAAACTAAAGGTGGATGATTATGAGTTCAAGGACAATTTCTCCAATATAAAGCTCGAATGTTCTGCCCAGTTTCTCTACTGAGCCAGTGTTTGGATCTGGAGCCCACTGATGAAAAAAAAAAAAAGCTGCTTTCCCTGGAATAATGACCCTGAAAGATTATGGCAAGTATACTTGGTAAAGGTTCCCATCCTTACCCAATAGGGACCAATTTCTTGGGTAGAATTGTACAGTAGAGACCGGGGAATACACAAACATATCAAGGGCTACAATATATAGAATCTGGAGAGTGAAAGCGTCATCACAGAATCCTGCTAGAAATGGGCATGTATGGGACAGGTGACCAGCTCCCATCCAGGCGTTCATCAAAGTCACCTCATTAGAACAAAAGACACTGCTATCACTCAGCAAATTCCAAGGGCTTTAGGAGCTCTGTGTCAGAAACTCGGGTCAAAGACCAAATGTTAGAACAAAAGATACTCTTTTTTTTTTTTTTTTTTTTTGCAGTACGCGGGCCTCTCACTGTTGTGGCCTCTCCCGTTGCGGAGCACAGGCTCCGGATGCGCAGGCTCAGCGGCCATGGCTCACGGGCCCAGCCGCTCCGCGGCATGTGGGATCCTCCTGGACCAGGGCACGAACTCGTGTCCCCTGCATCGGCAGGCGGACTCTCAACTACTGCGCCACCAGGGAAGCCCGGGAAGCCCCAAAAGACGCTCTTAATGCTTTTATCACTTAAGAATTTACAAGAATTTTAGGAGGTCTGTGCCAGGAACTGGGAACAGAGACCAATACATATATTTTCTATTATCTCACAGTTCTACTCACCTTTCTCTTCTAAGTTTCCCTCTAGAAGAGTGGTCTATTGGATTCTTGGAGGACCTTTTCACAGAATGTGTATGAATTATGACTCTCAAGTAGCACAAGCAACGGGCTGTAGCTGACACTGTGATGTGCTGCCCAGATCCCTCTTCAATGAAGTATTTGTTACTCTAGCTGCTAAAAAAGCTGCTGGGAAGCTCTCGGCAGCCAGACCTCTTCTGAAATTGCCTTGACCCCAGAAAGCCTCCTTGTCCAAGATCACAACACTTCCTGATTAACCCACGCCCAATGACAGACCTCAGACTGACTGTGGCTACTCTGAAGAGGACCTTCTAGCTTGAGAATCCCCCAAGGGGTTAGCTGAGGCTGGCATTTGTCCCGCATCCGAATTCAACTTATCTCTCTGTTCATTTGTTCTTCTTCTTCTCCCTTCCACAGATACCCCTTAATAAATATCCTACATGCTAAACACCATTTCAGAGTCTGTTTCCCCCCAAAAGTTAATCTGTAACAGATATCTTAAGTATCCATTGATTAAAAAATGATAAAAACTATATAAATTCAGTAACCGTTTGAATAAATTTGTTTTCTTAATCATACACATATGAAAATAGTAGTACATATATATATACATTCCTTATTCTGCCTGTGGTAGGAATAGGAGTTTGAGAACTGCTTGTAATAATTCTTTAGTCCAGTAGAGATATACTGCCCATAGGTTGGAAATTGGAATAGAGGTGTCTCATTGTTCCATAGGTATCTTTCATCTACGGTACATAATTTCATTACCTGTCAGATAGAACACTACTCCATGTCACTCATACAATTTAGATGATAGACTCCAAATTAGACGATATGACATCCATATGACAACCCTGAAGGGCTTTCAATTCAAAATTCATCGACTGGGCTTCCCTGGTGGCGCAGTGGTTGAGAGTCCGCCTGCCGATGCAGGGGATGCAGGTTCGTGCCCCGGTCCAGGAAGATCCCACATGCCGCGGAGCGGCTGGGCCCGTGAGCCATGGCCGCTGAGCCTGCGCATCCGGAGCCTGTGCTCTGCAACAGGAGAGGCCACAACAGTGAGAGGCCCGCGTACCGCAAAAAAAAAAAAAAAAAATTCATCTACTATATATGGCACAGGAAGACCGCTTGAAGCAACACAGCCTAGCGGACACTGTGAGGACAGTAGCAGTGGCTGAGAGCAGGGCAGCTCGTGGAGCATCAGGCTGGTATGGGGGGCTATTCTTGAACAAAGATCCAAGGATATTACAAGTCTAAAGGGAAGGAAGTGCAAATAATACCATGTTGTGTAAATAGCAGCTGGACTTGTAAATCAAAGGGCAAATTTTATGGGCACAAATCACTGAAGAGGTTATGGCATATTTATTGGCCTTTTCAGTGAAAATCATTAGTACCGTCCTTCAGCTATGACGAAGGGCGATATTTAGACATTTTATATCTTGGTTTCCAAACTCAGTCAAAATAATGGTTATAACTGGCTGATTACCTAATTGATTGGGTAAGTAACTACTAGGAAGGAAAATTATAACTTTTATATTCTAGATGTAAAATTAAGGTTGATGTGTTGCACTCATCTTTTTTTTTTTTTTTGCACTCATCTTTTTGATGTGATTGTTAGTTTAGCCTTTAATATACAGTATTTTCTTTTCCTAACTGGATAGTTCAACTCCTAAGGGCAAGAACTACATTTTATATTTATTTAAAAAATTTATTAAACCTACCAGCACCAAGCATTCAATAAATATTTAGTGCTTCATTTTTTTAAAGTTGATGTCTCAAAGTGGGACCCATAGAATGTAGTAAATTAGTGAAGAATCTAGAGTCAGACCAAGGTAGAATTTTTAGCTCTTTGATTCACTGTGTGACTTTGGATACGTTACTTAACCACTCTGTCTTAGTCTGTTAATAATAACTACCTTGCAGAACTTTTATGAGGATTAAAGATTATGTTTACCAAGCACCTAGCACTGTGTGTAGAACACAGCAAAGGTTCAATAAATGGTAGCCACTGTAATCAGTTCTCTCTTTTTTACAATATATTATAGGACTTGGTGAAGAGAAGAAAAATCAACTCCATTATTTTTGTACACTTGTACATTTTGAATATTTTATGTATATCCATGAGGATAAAACTTCATGGATATCATAACTAATGATATATTTAAACATTTACATAATTTATGTCTGAAGTAATCTGCAAATCACTACGTAAAATCTCCTACCCAATGCATTATCTATAATGTTCCTAGGGCCACCCAGTTTCTGTTTAAACACTTCCAGAAATAGGGTGTCTACCACCTCAAGTCTTCAGTTTTGGGGCAGTTCTTAATATTAGAATATTTCATCTTTAGGGACTTCCCTGGTTAGTCCAGTGGCTAAGGCTCCTTCCAATGCAGGGGGCCCAGGTTCAATCCCTGGTCAGGGAACTAGATCCCACATGCCTCAGCTAAAGACCTTGCATGCCACAACAAATATCTCACGTGCCACAACTAAGACCCGGCGCAGCCAAATAAATAAATAAGTAAATACATATTTAAAAAAAAAAGAATGTTTCATCCTTAAGGTGAAAACAAATTAGGAAGCTGGCGATCTTCCTCCTACTGGCCTTAATCCTGTCTTCTGGAACTGTATAGAGGAGACTTTATTGCATACAAGGTCTTCAAAGAACAAAATGGAAAGAACAGTAATACCGAGAAGCTAATGTTAACTGTCATATTCATATTATTAATATGAGGGGGAGGTCAATCAGGGAAGACTTCAAAGTGTGGGCATTTCTTAAGTAGCTGCTAACTCCTATTGTCCTTCATCTCATCACTCTGCCCAAATAGGATTCACATACCTATCCTCTGTGTTCCCACAGCCCCTGCATGTACCTACAGACCGATGAGCCCCTAGATGGTGGCAAAGAGACTTCCACGTGGTGAGTACTCAACACATATTTTACAAATAAATGAAAAAATAAGGTAGATTAGGGGTAGAGGCATTTCAGGAAGTGGGAACCATGTGGAAAAACCTGAAAGTATGAGACTGCATAGTTATTTGAGGTAACTCTAGGTAGTTATATGCAATTAGCTGCACTAATGAATATTAAAGTTGTCAATATACAAACAAAATCATTTAGAACGGTTAACACATGGGAACTGCTTAGAAGAGAGCCTTGCATGTTGGCCCCGCTTTCTTTAGGTCATGTCTCTGGGTTGATGGGTAGCAGCTAAATATGCCTAGGGTTCCCAGAGGATGCTTAGCCCTGGTTTCTCCACCCTGTGACTTGTGAGTCAGCTGGACAGGGTACAGCACAGAAAGGTTAGGGACTTGCTTCCTAAGGATAATCAGCCATATTTAACAGAGTGTGTGTAAGCAGAGAGAGAATTCGTGTGGAAGAGGTCTGTAATTCCACCTCTTCACTAGAAATCTGGCCTTGTCTTCGGATTTCCCAGAGACTCATTCTGATCTGTCATACAGATCTAGCTAATGAAATTCTGAGAAAAATATCTCCTGCATTGTATTGTTTTGGTGAATTTCTTTCATTTTGCTAAGTAATATGAAACGATGTACTTTCTTTGATAAATATCATCCTTATTGTAGAAAGGAGTGATTTATTTTTTATCAGATATAAAACAAATCAGTACCTCTCTCAGACAAAGGATGGACTGTTTTATAAGAGGAGGAAACCAGCATGCCTATTATGTATACTTGGGCTGTCCTGGGCTTCTTAGCCCTCAGGTCCACTCCTTTCTCTTGCCCTGTAGGGCTGGCCTCTGCAGGCTGCATTTCCCAGGCTTCATGTCAGCAAGCCTGCAGCTGGGTGCAGCCAATGGGAGGCACTGCTGGAAATTGCAGGGTGATATTAGGGTTGGGGAGGGAGCAGTGGAGAAGAAGGGGAGAAAGGTGGAGTGTTTTTCCTCCTCTTTCTCCTCCCCCTGGGGCAGCTCTCTGGTGGGGGCCGTGCCTTCTCTGTGGTTCCAGCTCCTGGAACAGTCCTGCCATGATTCTACCTTCATGTGGTTGTGATTCTGGCTCTTGTCCTTTGATAATGGTACCTCTTTTCTTTGTCTCTCCTGCCTAGGGGTGGTGATGGTTTCATGTTGGTCCTAATATCTGACGTTACTCACCATCACCTATTTGGCTTTCTAGTCCTCCATCATCCATGTAAAAAAGAAATCTCTGTAATAGATTCCTTCTTTTGTAAATACTTTTTGAAGGCTCTTTCTTTCTGGTTAAAGCCTCATTGATATAATGTCTTAGCAAAGCAACACAAAAGAAGACATCTTTTCTTCTCACTGTGTCAGCATCAACAGAATGACAATACTTTATAATATATGATCATCTAATCATAACGGAATTAATCTTTACTACCTTATATGCCTGATTTTGGGGGAATAGAATAGATTCTGATATAATGTATTTTGAATGGCTAGGAATCTTTAGAAACAATAATTGAAACTATGGGGGGGAGGAATCTCAAAGTTAACATACTTATATTCCTAGAAGAGGTTACCATAGTGACAGAAATATTTTAGAGATAAATGCATATATTAAAAGTTGATATTGAAGGAAAATTTTAAGTGACACAGGAAAAGGAAACTTCAATCAGGATGGGATACAAAATCAAAGAAACATACAAATTGTCTACTTTAGATCTTCCCTTCCCAAATGTGTATCATTTTACAGATAATGAAACCGATGCTCAGAAAAATTGATTTTCTAGAGTCCACACTGCTTAGATTAGAGCTAGGAGTAGAATTCAAGTCACTTGAATTCTATACCACTTTTTTTTAAATTTTATTTATTTAATTTATTTATTTTTGGCTGTGTCGGGTCTTCGTTGCTGCACGCGGGCTTTCTCTAGTTGTGGTGAGCGGGGGCTACTCCTCGTTGCGGTGCGCGGACTTCTCATTGTGGTGGCTTCTCTTGTTGCGGAGCATGGGCTCTAGGCGCATGGGTTTCAGTAGTTGTGGCACGTGGGCTCAGTAGTTGTGGCTTGTGGACTCTAGAGCGCAGGCTCAGTAGTTGTGGCGCACGGGCTTAGTTGCTCCATGGCATGTGGGATCTTCCCAGACCAGAGATCGAACACGTGTCCCCTGCATTGGCAGGCGGATTCTTAACCACTGTGCCACCAGGGAAGTCCCAAGGTCACCTGAATTCTAGATGAGCGTGTTTTCAACAACTCCATACTGCCAATCTTCTTTTTAGTAGAAAATATCTTTGTAAGCATATTGACTAGTCTAGTGACAAAAACAATAAACTAAGACTAGATAAGAAGTTAGGTAAAGTTTGCTTTGAAATTTAAGGCAATGGTGCCAAAAATATGTGATTATTGGAAATATCTAACATGGAAGATAGAATTTAGAAAAAATAACAGGATAACTTGGAAAATGTTTTGTATGTAAATGTAGGAAGATAGAATTACTTAGGGAAATAAGTGTTTTAGCTTACGAAAGAAGAAAGATATGAAACAAGCTGAGAGGATTAAAATACACAAATAAAACTAAATAGATGATTAAATCAGGAAACTATTCCTCAAATATAGTAGGCAATGAAGAAAAAAAAAGAGATAGAATTTTATTGCTCTGCCAGAGATGAAGGGAAACTAATAACAGATAATGGTATAAAAACTGAAGGTTTTCAATGTATACGTTCCTGACACTTCAGTTATTTAAAAATAAAATAAAACCCAACTATATGTTACTTTAAGAAAGCAATGACTGGGTGAATCGCATTCCAATTATATTCAAAAGTTGTAAGGCATAACTTAGTAGGAAAATATATACAGTACCTGGATATATTCCTATTATTAAGAGGCATACTTAAGGAACTACATTATTATTAAATTCAAATTTTGAAACAAAAAATATAGAATAAATTCCTGAAAATTAATAAAAGAAAAATAATATGTTTATCTTAAATAATTATAGAATAGGAAGAGAGGATTATTCTTGGAAATTACAGAATAATCAATCTAAAAAATATTACAACCAAGTACAGGCAGTCTCACTTTGTATAGCCTGGATATGCATAAATTTCAGTTACCACATTTTAGTTAAGTAACACCAGGCCCCTAGCAACACAGTTCAAGTTTCAGTTACCCTATATATTAACTATAAATAATTACATAAAGGACAAAATTAGCTGATAGCTCTTCAGTCCACAAATCACCACATAAATAATAGATGTATATTATGATCAACGACCAATCACATCTCTTTTCTCAAAATCTGTGGCTAATTGATCACTGTGCATCTGTTATTCAGTTCCTGCCCAGACAGCAAAGTGTGTAGTTAATGTTGCTTACTTGTTCCCCAATGATAAACCTATGTGACATTTTATGAAAATGGTAGTTGAAAGAGGGAATTAGCCAATAAAGATGAAAGTGCAGCAAAGAAAACAAAAGTGATAACACTGGAAATGAGATTCACGCTGAACAGTGGATTTATAATGGCTGGTAACGGTGATTTATAATTGTTGCCATTTGAAAGACTCTAGTTATTGAGCCAGAAGAACTTGGTGAAGGTGAAATTATAGAAACAAAGGAGGAATGTGGTTGTGATAAAAGGGATAAAAGTGTCCTAGAGGAAGTGATGCTGGCAAAAAACTTCACTTTCAAGGTTCTCTTGGAGATATTTTCTGACACTGAAAGTGCAAAAGATAAGTAAATTAGCTGATCCAAACTTAGAATGGAGCATTATGATTCTTTAAGGCATAGACAAGATGCTCACTCCAGTCATAAACTATACTGTGAGAAGAAAGCAAGTACTGTTCAAATTACTCGATACGTTTTTTGCACAGAAATAAAACATGTCTCAATTTTCTAATGTTTTAAATTAAGATGTATAAAATACACACTTCTTTTACTCTTTTTCATTTCCCTCTATATTTATAGCCAACAGTAAGAGTTCTTAATATTGACAAAATTTTTAATGGTCTTTGAACAATCATAAATTTTCCCATAGATTTTTAAGATTGCTTTGCATGGTTTCAGCTTGCACAGTCATCTTCATGACTCTGCATGACTTTGCAAAGCAAGAACTGCCTACATTAAGCAACTAGTTCGTATGTACCAAGAATAATATAGTATAATGCCTAATTATTTTTGTGAAGAACAAGGTGCTCAAGATTAACGTTACATTTTATCTATCTCATTCCTACTATGGAATGAGAAAGGGATAGATATGTTAGATCTCATTTGACTGAACACTTAGATGTATCTCTCATAAATACTGTAACACTTATGGGGTTACTGAATGTTCACTGTGTGTCTTCTATTACACCAGAAAGTGTGGAGAAAACTAAAGAAGCTTTTACTTCAGTGGCTTCATAAAATAATCATAAATATAAATGAGCACAAATGAAGCAACTAGAGAACAATTAAGTGGTGAACTATGTTCATTTCTGATACAGAGTGATTGATGTGGTGTTATGATTCCTGGGAACTGGGCTTAGGGCAGAGTGGGGATTTGAGTTAAGATGTGAATCATGAGATGGATTTGGAAAAGTGGAGACAATTTTATTCTAAGAAGGAGATGCATTACATCAGCATAAGATCATAAGTGGTTGTTGTCTCTGTCCATGTGCCTGGTATCCCTAGGGCACGGAATAGCAAAGGAGTTTGCTAGAATACACAAATAAATACTTGGGAGTCCACAGATGAAAGAGAGCATAGATCTTCTGGAGCCAAATGTGTTACCCTCTGTAGGTCAGTGCCCAGGTCAGAACAAGAGAAGAATCAGTGTGAGAAAATAGAGGGTGAATTTACCACTTCCCAAGGACCACACAAAGTAGATGTTGAATTCCAAAGGCTAGAAAAAGAGCCATGAATTCGAAGGATAGCATAAACTCTAAGAATACTATTTTTGTACCTGACTTATATTTACACTCCATCAGGAAATATATATTTCCTTTTAAGGAAGGCATCAATTTATAATTTCCAGTTGTATTTCACCCAGGACCTGAAGGTGGCAGCACTGCACTGGTGGGTTTAAATAAATGGGGGGAAGACAGATTAGAAGATTAGAAGGGGATAAGACAATTGTTGACAGAGTATGAGAAAAAGGGCCAGATAATAATCGTACTATGGAAAAGTGGATGGAATAATACTTAGTTTTCAAATGATAGCTTGTAGAAGACGATACATGATTCTCTAATTAACGGGAAGAGTGTCAGAGATAGTTTATCTAATATATTAGAGCAAAAAGGTCTGCACAGAGCTGCTTTATGTAATCATGAACAAGATTCTAGGAAATAAAAAGAAGTCAACTCCAAACACTGAAAATCAGACTGGTCTTAGACTTTTTCACAGCAACATTCACTGCAAGAAGGAAATGAAGCAAAGTCTACTAACGAAAGAAAATCTGACTCTAAAATAAGCATAAATGTAGGAGGCAGATTTCTTTGAACATGAAGATCTCAGGGACGAGCCCCCATTAAAAAACAAAAAAAACTACATGATGAGAACACTCCCAGCCAACCAAGACAATCCAGAAATGGAAAGCATGTGGCAAAGAGCTGGTGGAGAACACTGAATGCACTTAAGTCAAAAGCAAACAAACAATTTGAAAAGTTTGGGTTGCGTAACCAAATATAAATATTAAAATTTTCACTACAGTAGACATACTGTAACATATGTGACAGGATAGTGGGAGAGAAAAGGAGAACATATAGCCATGCTCATCATCTCATCTTTTACAGTGGAGAAACAACATGTAGTTAGAAGTCACAATGGTTTCCTTTATTCTTAACTTCAGAGGATTTTTTTAAGGAAATAATAACTCATATCATTTAAAAATATGTATCTGAAAAATTTAAATATATTCAACTTTACTCCAGTTTTTCTTTTGTGAACTGTAATTAACAATAAAATTTTATAGAATTTAACTTCAGAAGAGTATATATGGTATTAACACATTTCTCCCTTTTCTTCTCTCTTTTCTCTTGTTCAATATATATGAATAGAGATGGATCTTGTATGTTCTGCAAATGTTTGAGGTGGTTTTTAATCTGCGAGTGTTTGCAGTTTAAGATGATTTTTTTTCCTTGACATTTTTATATGATTTGAATTTCTGTGTTTTGTACTGGTACTATTTTAATTTATTAAGAGTCATTGTGTAAAGTAATATGTACTCAAGGTACAAACTTTGGAACCCAAAAGAAAGTCGAAAGAGGAGAAAAAAGTCACTCATCCTATTATTTACAGACACTGCAATTAAAATTGTGTTTCCTGGATTTTTCCAATTTTTTTCCTATTCCTAAGAATTTCAGTAGAGACAAATTTGTTATTATTCTGTGTATATTATGTGTTACTCTACCACGGCATTAATTTCCCATGTCATTATAAATTCTTCATAAGCACCCCTTTAGTGATTGTATAATATTTCATTGTGTATATATACCGTAATTTAGATTAAGTACATCTAATACAGTTGAAAGGGCAATTACACAAATAGCCTTGAATATGCTGTAGTGGTTCAAACATATGATTAAAGGAACAGTGATTGGCATACTAATATTCAACTTCTTTCTGAATTATATTAATTTTTAACTATAAAATCATTAGTAGAAGCTATAACTTTTCTTTACATGTCTTGAAGAATAAGGTCTTTGAGCGTGACGTTGAATGCACAAGACTCCTGGGTTTAAGATGAAACATATAATTCATAAAATTTTATTTATCTATTTTATTAATCAATAAAATAATTTAATTTCTTATTTTCAGAGCCAGTGTATACAAAACGAGGGATCAGGTACTCAATTTTTACCCTTAGGGTATAAGGAATCACAGAGGATTTAACAGGACATCAATGATGTACATATATACGAATCAAAATAAACTGTATGCTACAAAAACAAATGATCCCCCGAATATTACTGGCTTATATCAACAAAGATATATTTCTTGCTCACCATCGATATCCACAGAAGACAAGCTTCAGATAAGCTCTACATTATCTTTACTCTAGGATCTAGACTGTTAAAGAAGCATTTATCCTTAATAGTGCCCAAGGGAAAAGAGATCATGTGAGCCACAAGGTAGCCTTTAAAAGTTCTGCTTATATTTCATTGGCCAGACCAAGGACCAAGAGGTAAAGAGGTAGCAACGTATAATGACAACCGTTCCATAGGGAAGGGTACTGGAGTGAGGGAAAGTAGATTATTTGCCAGAAGAGTAGTTTAGTCATGTTATGGACTAAATTGTATACTCCTCCCACCAAATTTATATCTTGAAGTCCTAACTGCAAGTACCTTAGAATGTGTCTGCTTGGAGACAGGGCCAAAGAAGTAATTAAGCTTAAATGAGGTTGAATGGATGGGCTCTAATCCAACTGATAGGTGTCTTTATGAGAAGAGGAGATTAGGACACACGGACAGACATGAGGGGCGTGTGTGCACAGAGGGACAACCGTGTGAAAAGGGAGCAGGTGGGTGGCCACCTGCAAGCCATGGAGAGAGAGCTCAGAAGAAGCTACCCACGCCAACCCCTTGATTTTGGATTCCAACAACATTTTTTTGTTGTTTAAGCCACTCAGTCTGTTATGACAGCCCTAGCAAACCAAGGCATGTCAAGTATAACATATCTTCATGAAAGCTTCCATGGATATTTTACTTATTTGTGTAGCGTATGGAGCCTAATTCAGAAATAGGCAAGAAGGAGAAAAATAAGAAAAAAAATAAAGCAGGAAAGCAAGAAGATAATTTAGCCATCAGGTGATTTAGGACCTACAATTCTTTGACAATTTATATGAAAACACCATAGTGTATAACATACATTTCTCACTATACTTAGTTCTTGCAAACTGTCCAATGTGAAACGTGAGATTGATTTTTGAAGTTAGTTGATTGATTGCAACTCACTATTTGCAGAAGTAAACTATCTTTACAATAAAAATTTTATGTTAGGTTGTAGGTTTTTTGAGTCTCCATCCCAGAAAACATAAAAAAAAAAAAAAAGGTGAGGTTGTGGTTGTGGGTGGTATAACATCATAGACAACTAAATGGAGGCTTTCTGGGCAATGGAATTGGAAAATTCCAATTTTTGAGCACAACACAGAATAAATTCCTTTGTCAATAACATTTTACGAATATAAGTGAGCCCTGTGTTAAACCTTAATCTCTGAGGATTTACTGGCTTTGGTGATATAGCTACTGTGCTCCACAGAGGGGGAAAATATCACTTTAATCAATCAGTAAAAAGACCACAGTGTGTTAAAGTCAAAACACTCTGTAAACTTCTGAACTATTCAACAAAGATAAGCTATAACAGAACACAAATGAATATAATACATTAAGAAATAAGACGCATATTTTGGGTGATTAAATATATTTCCTAGGATTTACTGTAGGTTTTCAAATTATTATACTCTGCTCAGTGTTCACACTGAATTAGACATTACTAACTTTTTTTTTCTTTAAATGGATTCTTTTCTTACATAAGAATATAAAACCTATTTGAAAAATCACACAATTACATAGTCATTCCTTGGGTACAGGCTGCACTTTGGTATGTTAAAAAAATTCACTTTATTCAGAATGAAATTTCTAAGTTGTAGCAATCAAGTATTGTAGGAATAATTTTAAAGATATTTTTGAAAGCTTGATGCACAGAAAGCCAAAAAATACCTCATTATGTTGTTAAAATTCCAGAAGTTCTACTCTATTGAGTTCTAAATGTTCATCAAACTGAGTTATCCTTGTTAGAACAACCTAATTAGAAAGGAATATATTCCAGAATCACTTAAACCTATCGGGGAAGAGAATTAATGCAACTATATCACCTAGACTTTCAGAGTGCATACATCCTGTTAATGCTAATTATATTTATAAAATGCAAATTACTTACTTCCCTTTGCTCTGTGTATTTATGTTAATGTGCACAATTTAAACGAAGGCAAAAACACACAAGCTGATAATGTTCATGTAAAACGAAAATGATTAGTTTATTTTATTTTTTATTTATTTTTATTTATTTATTTTTTTGGCGGTACGCGGGCCTCTCACTGTTGTGGCCTCTGCCGTTGCGGAGCACAGGCTCCGGACGCGCAGGCTCAGCGGCCAAGGCTCAGGGGCCCAGCCACTCCGCGGCATGTGGGATCTTCCCGGACTGGGGCACAAACCCGTGTCTCCTGCATCAGCAGGCGGACTCTCAACCACTGTGCCACCAGGGAAGCCCTGATTAGTTTATTTTAAAAAAATAACTATTGTAATGGTGCATATCCCCAAATACTCTAATGCTCCAATTTTCCAGTTTATTTATTTATACTTTTTCTTTCAACTCTATAAAAATGAAAGTATCTGTACAGGGTTAAATAGTTTCTGGTCTCTAAGTTTACCTAGGGGAATTTAAATATCACTTTGGGGATTTGGCTAAGAGGCTGAGAGATAAACGGAAAACTGACAGATGGGAAGAATAATATTGGTATTAATTAACTGAATCCAAAGATGATACAACCTAAAAATTATCTCAAATGCTGCCTTAACTAGGTAAGCACCATACAAGAGCACAGGGTAATAGTGCCCACCTCTGGGGAAAGACTGGTTTAGATTCTGCTCTTAGCTCTGTCCTTCATCAGTTCTATAACTTTAGGCAAGTTTCTTAACATCTCTAGACTCATCTATAAAATGGATCTAATAATCATATAAACCTCTCAGGGTTGTTGTGAAGATGACATAGGATCATTTAAGCCTTCACGGCTTAGCAGCAGTGCCTGGCAATATAATAATTGCTCAGTAAAATTAGCTATTATTATCATGTAGCAGCAAACCACATAAAAGGGGGACACATAAATGCAGTAGTTAGATCGTATCAGTTGACAATTATCCAGACATTTAAGTAGCTAATAGCAAAATAAAGTAAATGAATCTCTGTATCAACACATGACACAGAAGAGAGGGGTGGCTTGAAGATAGAAGAATGCCTTCTTTAACAGAGTGAACAGAGTCTGGCAGTAATGCTCAGGGTTGGAGTGGGATGAAGATGGGATGTGGGTGTGTGAGTACAGAGGAAGAATACAGAAGGTGAGATTATGAAATAAACCCCAAGTTCTAAACTACCCAAAATTCCTAGTTATTTCACTTATATTTAAATGTATTCTCATTTCTTTGAACATTCAGTTTTAAGTTTTTTCTACTATGAAGAAACAAACACACATAGTTTCTAGTTTAAAAATATCACCACAAACCCACAGCTGTAAAATTATGCATGATTTTTTCCCTGTATTTTCCCAATAAAGAAGTTAAATTCCAGGATGCATGCAGCTTTTCTTATACCTGTTCCATTTGTTACTCTTAGTGAAACTCAGTGACTTTGTCAATGAAATTAGGTAACTTTGCTCAGTAGAACTGAAAGTTTTTCTTGTTCTGTGAACCTATGAACTCTAAACCAATGCTTTGAGTGACAATGCCAACAAGACTTCAACTTGAAGAATTTCAGATGAAGCAAGCTTTTTTCATATAATGTTTCATATTAAAGTGACACATTATAAGAAGCCCCACTACTGGTTTTATGGATCCTGATCTGTATATCAAAACACCTGAGATATCAGTATCCACCACAGGAAAGTTTGATTATTTTCAGAGATAACATCAATGTTGAAATTATACTGTATACTGAAAATACCTATTCTCCAGATTGGTATAGAGAGTCATACAATTGCCTTCCAAATTCCAACAAAAGTTTTCAAATTTGCAACCTGATTCTAAAGGCTATATGGTAGAGCCAAGTTACAATACCAGGCATAACAACCTCACACCTGTCAGAATGGCTATCATCAAAAAGCCCACAGATAACAAATGTTGGAGAGGACGTAGAGAAAAGGGAATCCTCCTTCACTATTGGTGGGAATGTAGTTTGGTACAGTCACTGTGAAAAACAGTATGGAAGCTTCTCAAAAAAACTAAAGATATAAGTACCATATGACCAAGCAATTCCACTCCTGGGTATATATCCAAAAAACCAAATACACTAATTCGAAAAGATATGTGCACCCCAATGTTCATAGCAGCATTATTTACCATAGACAAGATATAGAAGCAACCTAAGTGTCTATCAACAGATGAATGGATAAAGATGTGGTATATATATATACAACGGAATACTACTCAGCCATAAAAAAGAATGAAATTTTGCCATTTGTAATGACATGGATGGTCTTGGAAGGTATTACGCTAAGTGAAATGTCAGACAAAGACAAATACTCTATGTTATTATATATGGAATCTAAAAAATAAAACAAAAGAAAGACTATAACAAAACAAATATACTCACAGATACAGAGAACAAACTAGAGGTTACCAGTGGGAGGAGGTGAGAGGGGAGGGGCAGGATAGGGGTATGGGGTTAAGAAATACAAACTACTATGTATGAAATATATAAGCTACAAGGATATAATGTATAGCTCAGGGAACATAGTCGCTATTTTATAATAACTATATATGGAATATAATCTTTAAAAATTGTGAATCATGATGTTGTACATCTGAAACTTATATAATACAGTACATCAACTATACCTCAATTTAAACAAAGAATAGTCATAATACTCTTGAATAAGAAGATAAAACCAGAGGAATTTCCCAGAGAGATATCAAGGCATATGATAAAGCTGTACTAACTCAGCGAGACCATGACTCATATTGATCAGTATAACAGAGCTCTTCTAAATAGGCTCATACATATAAAGACATTTTAAATATCATGGAGTGGATGCTACAAATCACTAGAATAAAATAGCAGTCCTGGGCTTCCCTGGTGGCACAGTGGTTGAGAGTCCGCCTGCCGATGTAGGGGACACGGGTTCGTGCCCCGGTCTGGGAAGATCCCACATGCCACGGAGCGGCTGGGCCCGTGAGCCATGGCCGCTGAGCCTGCACGTCCGGAGCCTGTGCTCCGCAAGGGGAGAGGCCACAACAGTGAGAGGCCCGCATACTGCAAAAAAAAAAAAAAAAAAAAAAAAAAAAGCAGTCCTGAACAACCCGTACTACACGAAAAAAAGAAAAATCAATTGGATTTCTACTTCAATTCAGATAGGGTGCTACAAAACATCACACAAACCTTTAAAAAAATGATGTGGCAGAACTTCATTGGTGCTTTCTCTAACAGTAGCTAATCTTTTGGCCAATTATAGTAATATTTCAGACATTCAGGGAGGGCCCATGTGACCCAAGTCATTGGCTCAAACTTAAAATAACATTATTCGCACCCTGTGTAAATACCAATATTCCTGGTAAGGGTAACATTTTAATCCACTAAGTAACATTTATATCAATCATAGTGGGAGCTAAGTACATGAAAGTGGGTTTTTATTGAGATAGGAGCAACAAAGACATCAAATAACCCCATACTTTCTTGAAAGGTCACTAAGAAATCAGTCCATTTTCAGTTTATAGCTCTGTCTTTTCCAGAAGACTTTTAAACAAATCTGCCTATTAAGACAGTATTACTTTTTGGTTTCTTCCTTTGCAAGTTTAAACTATATGGGCTTAGTTTTTTTTTCATCCCTGACTGATAAACATGTTCAGGCAAATATTTCTGAAAACCAACTGTATAGATTAGTTCTTAGTAAGTCTGGGAAGATGTGTTAGTGATGCTATACCCAAGAAAAGGCTCAGTAAATTTTTGTCTCTTGAAATATTTTTCTGTATTTGAAGAATTTATAGAATTAAAACATTATTTCTCACATCAACCTGAGACTCAAATGATGTAATTTGTTCAAGTTCACATCCCTCGTGAGGCTCACAGCTGAGATTAGAATCCAGGTCTGCCTGATTCCAAAGTTGGTATTTTTTCTACCACATTTGTCATTCATACACAGAAGGAATGAAATAGTGAAACAGAGTCATGCAGTTGATATAAACAACATTAATGTGAAAATGTAGTAAATTATTTCAGATTTTGCTTTAGTTATAGATCCAGAGTTCATGCATAATTTCAGATACAGCTTCAGGGAACATAACTACAAACTAATATATGTGTCTGATCAGTGAATATATGTCATCCTAGGCATAGGCATTCTGCCTAATTATATCTGTAATTTCATTTCATAAAATATTTGACCATATTTTTGCAGCATAATAGATTTGACCTTGATGTTTAGTAGTAGAAATGTGGATAACTGGCTACGTGGAGTAAAAAATTTTTAATTGACATCATTTCCAGTTTACAACTCGTGTCCCAGGACACTACCTTCTTGCCTACGTCCTTGTGTCATACTGGATATCACTAAAGTGAGCTTTATTTCAGAAGAAAATAATATGATTCACTTTGATGTTCCACTCGAAACAGAAAGTTGGGGCTTGATGAATACTTAGGAAGGACATTAAGATGATGAGAGAGGTTTTGACTACTTCGAATGTACTTTTGTCCATAATGGAAGGAGTGGCCAGAGACAAAATTCAGACCTTCAAAAATCACTTTCAAAAATGATTTGTTCATGGTAATATCACAAATTGATGTAAGTATGATATCGAATCTTTTGTTCAACCTCATGGATGACAAAGTTTTAGGAATTTATTTTATGTTCGTTTTTGTGGCCAATTATCCTTGATCTAAAAATATTTCACCATCTCTTAGGCTTTGAATTACAGAAATCATCTGAGGCAGACATTTTGGACGTTTACCACAGAAAACCAAGTCAAGTTTTAGGCATAAGTTGGAGAGACCTTTATTTTGTTTTCTCTATATGGTATTTGAAACAAGCTAGTTCCAATTTGGAAAATTCCTCATAAATATTCCCATCAGAAATACACCAAAGATATTTTCTCAAAGCTAAGAATTATTTCTCATGTATTATTGAATAATTACAAATCTGTTCACTATGATTATAACTTGGTTGAATAGGGTAGCCTATTTTAATTAATTTTTCCTTGCGCACATAGCCAGAAGACACATTGAAATTACCAATTATGTTATTCAATTATGATATTAAATCAGTGGAACTAGAACGAAATTTCACAGTTGTAAATTTATAGTGCTATGATTCATGAGGTCTTTTATGTGAATGTCCACTTCTTCCCTAAAAAATTGAGTAAATTTAAGATAGTTTCTCTCAGAGGTGAAGTGAAGAAAAAATTTTCATGGTAATAAATAGATAGAAAATATCTTCTTCCAGGGACAATAATACATTCTTTCAGAACAGCGTTTTTCAGTTTGGAAATAGCCAGAAAATGCAAGTAACAACAATTGTTATAATGAATGAGCACTGGGGAGCAAATTTCATGCAAATTATTTTGCATCCGTTTCTCAATAAAACAGGTAACACAGCACTTGAGAGGCAATGTGATACTGTGAAAAGAGTATGCTTTGGGAGTAATATAGAAGGCCTTTGGACTTCAAGGGCAGTAAATATTTTCTTATTGTTATGTTCCATCTTGCTGTTAATTCAATCAATCTTTTTCCATTAAGCAAATTTGATGTTATAGCAATTTTGACACTATTAAAACAAATTAATAGTGTTGCCACTTAAAATTGATAAGGGAATATAGGAAATGGGCAAATTTAAAAAAATTATTGGTTTGCCATTATTTTAAAGTTTGAAGAAAAATTAGCCTTTGGAGATAAAGTGTTAAAATAATCTCTAAAATTGCAGTACTGGAAAGTTCTATGTTTTCTTTGAAACACTGTACTAAGCATTAGTACCATTTTTATTGTATTAATTATATTATGTGAAAAAAATAGTAGATCACTGCAAAGTTCAAAGGGCAAAACTTTTTCAGCAGTTGATGTGTTCCTCTTATTTCATCAGATAAAAGCAAAAGAGGATGGAAGCTTGAGGCTGTTTGGTCTAGTCAGTACACACATCTGTTCACTACATTTCTAAGCAACTTTATTTTTCCTAATGTATCTTGCATGTTTCTTAATTTTTCGTGGCTAATGTCATCCTGGAAGAGTTTCACAATTTTATTCTGTGACTATTATAAGCGCTCAGAGCTCAGCTATTTAGTTTGAATTTGAAAGATGTAGTAATGATAAGGATTTTTAACTTCCCCTTGCACTATTGTAGAATTCTGAAAGCATTAAGAAAATGTAATACAGATGAAATACATTAGGACAATCATCTTATATTAAGAAATAAGTTCTACTCAGATATTAAAAGGTATATGTATAGCTCAAAACAGGACAGGCTTTGGATTTTTAACTTCCCCTTGCACTATTGTAGAATTCTGAAAGCATTAAGAAAATGTAATACAGATGAAATACATTAGGACAATCATCTTATATTAAGAAATAAGTTCTACTCAGATATTAAAAGGTATATGTATAGCTCAAAACAGGACAGGCTTTGAGATCACAAAAAGAGGCAAAGCTTGTCTCTGCATCCTTTCGGCCATGCCCTTTGGACATTCCCAGAAACAAGACACCTTATTTCTTCATGGAAACCAGTATCCATATTTCTAGTTTCATATTTTCTTCTACAGACATATCCTCCAGAACTCAGGACACAAACACCTTCTCTGCATACTAATCTATTTAATTCAGGTCTGCTGATGCATAAAATGAACACACTCTATCCAGAGAATAGGGTAGCTCCAACTTGAATTATATGCCAGAATGGTAGTGTGAGAAGTAGACAGAATAATGGCTTCACAACCAGCTAGATCTATGATTTAAATTCCTTCTAGCCATTACTAGCAAGTTGTTCACTTTTTCTGAATATCAGTTTTCTCATCTGTGAAATGGAGTTGTTGTGTGGACTAGAGAGCACATGGGGTATATATTGAAGCAGTGATGAAAGCTCCCATGAATTGCCCTGTGTGGTCCACACTGAATGACTCGACAGTGTGGATGACTTAGAGCTTTTTGATTGTGCTTCTCTAAGCAAAATGTAGAGTAAACAAAGGATCTTCATACATACCAACCATACTAATGGATATTTTGATGATCTGAAAGCAGATCCCTAGGAGAGATTTCTATCTAGTATCATTTCCTAAATAGTTGCTATTTTCCTGAGAACTTGCTTTTTTGTTGTTGTTTATTTGTTTATTTGTTTTTTGTTTTGTTTATTTTTGTCTTGTGGGAACTTGATCAGGTTTCCCTTTTTTTGGGGAAAAGTTTAGTATCAGAACTGACATAAAACTATTAACTATGAATGTTGTTTGACTCTTTCATGGATTTAGTTTTTCTTCTATTCCTGTTTACTTTTCTTCTTTTGTCATAAATATATATATTTATATGCATTTATTATACACACATATGTATGTATTCACATGCACACATATATGATTTTTTCAATTATCTCTCTACCTAAATTTATACTATCTATATTATTTATACCATCATGCTGTATTTTACTTACAGTTTTAAGTTACATAATTTTTTCTGTAGGACAGTAATTAAAAGTAACTTGAAGTATTTTAAAAAGTAAAGTACTTATTTATTTCACAAAATTATAGGGAAGAGTAAAGAACAGAAAAAAGGATAAAGTTTATTAGAAGGGCTGATTTAAAATATTGAGTGCATTACTGAGCACTGAATTCTTATTCCTCTTTCTATTTTAAATTCCAGTGAAAGGAATATGGTGCTGACTGTGAACCTGTTACCTTCTAATAAAACTGGTAGAGTTCTGTGGGAAAGGATATCTGATTATCTGTTCCCAGTGGATTATTTGTTTATATTCTTACTAAAATTCCCTAAAAATGTAGTACAGGACGAACATGTACAATATGGAAAAGTAGGACTGATAAATAGCCCGATGAAACAATCTAGAAGGAATTAATGACATTAGCGACAAAGACTCCTCTTTGACCAGACTTTGATCAAGATCCTGTGAGCCCTCGTCTAGACTAGACCTCAACCTTGGTCTTCTGTGTCTATGACTTCCTAAGCCTGGTTTTGGTGTGAATCCCCTGATCCTTGATATGTGATCAAGTTCTTCATCCCCAATCCTTGATATGTAAGTTTTTTGGTCTGTCTTTAGCAAGAAACCAATTAAACCAGTTTAGCAAGAATTCCACTATGCTTGATGTCTCCTTTTAATAATTTTTCATCCACTGATCCCTTCACTCTGCTTGTGGGTATAAATCTGTCTTTGTTTTATTCAGAGATGAGCTTGGTTCTCAGTTGAGTTCAACTGAACTGAAGTTTCTCTCCTCTACTACAACAGTTTGAATAAAATCTGTCTTGCCATTTTTAACCAACGTCTGGGGCAAAATTTTTCTTTATACTAGTAAGCAATTAATTGATGCAATTACACACACACATTATCCAGGCTATAACATATGATACATTGCATCTTTGCCTTATAAAATAGACCACTTAAAAGTAAGAAGAGGCTCCATATTGTTAAAGAAAAAATTATTCATGAAACTTGTTAATGAACAGTGAGTTTGACTTTATATAGGAGGGCTACTGCAATAGATACAGGGTCTACTGCATGGGGTTTTACAGTAGGGGGAGAGATTGGGCTCAACTACAAAGACAACAGGAAAAATGGAAAATTACAGCCAAGGAGCAGGGTGTGTGTGTGTGTGTGTGTGTGTGTGTGTGTGTGTGTGTGTGTGGCAGGGGGTGGTCAGTGAATGGAAAATTACTAAGAGGAAACACCAGGGGTAAGGGGGGATTCTGGCTGAAATGACCTAACAGAATTTTTGCTGTAGGCAAGCTGGGGTGATTAGGCACCACCTGGGGATGGTGGAAGGTGAGAAACCTGATCAGATACTGAGATTGATCAGATATTGAGAGTAAGGAAATCTGGCTAAACTGACTCAGCAGGATTCCTGCTAAAATTTGACAATGCAGAGATGAACACTGAAGCCCCAAATCCAGGACCAAGTTGAGAAGAGAGTTCGGTCAAGAAGAGAATCTTTGTCAGTAGCTCCCAAATATCTGTTCTCTGACTCAGAAATTTAGAATTTATGATATATAAAGAGAATGATAAATGTTTTCCTGTATCCATAAAAGAGTACCAAGTGAGGCAGGTAGATACCATTTCCTGTACCTCATCTCTCCATTTGTCAGTATTCTTCATCTTGAGAGAAACACAAAAATCCCAGCAAGCTACTGGAAAGGAAGTAGAAGGAGAGTGCTGACAGAGAACTTTCTGGGAACTTCAGACCCAGGAGAAGGGTAAGCTGGGAAATGTATTGTTTTCCTCTGCTATGTCAGTTTATGTACCAGAAAACTGGGCAGTGGAGGAAAGAAGCAGATTAACTAGCAGAAAGCACACTGGAAACAAGAAATTTGAAATGAAGCTATTAGCATCAACAGCCCTTCCAGTGCAGGTCTGAGGACGGAGAGGAGGAACAGGGAATGAGGAAAACTAAATGATCTCATGTCTGTAGAGATCTCCTTGACTTAAGGGTGAGTAAGAATAAAAACTAACTGTAGGCTATTAAAAATCATTGCAGACTAAGGAGGAAAAGTGTCTCCTGGTGGGGAAAAGCAAAACTCTAAAAACGATCTATTCCAGGATCTATTAAAAAATTCCAGGGAAATGTTTGTGATAATCTACAGACTAAAAAAAGATAATGGCCTGTTTAGAAAAGATGTAACAGGTCACATGGAGAGAACCAATTGAGATGAAAAGTGAACAAAATGGAAGTGTAGGTAACAGAATAGGACAACAAAAGGAGGTAAATAAAGTAAAATAAGGATCTGAAGTAAATAGCGACACTATTCAAATGGAAATTCAGACTTAGAGTAAAGAATAGAAGTGTTTCTGAAGAAAATTCAGTTGGTGATATGGAGAGCAACTTCAACACTGTTTCCTAACTGAAGAGGATAAACATAAAATTAAAATAATGAGATGAGATAACAGAGAATGTAGAGTGTTCTCTGCATAACAGATGTTCCTAAATTTAGTTCAAGACAGAGTCTAAGGAGAAATCTGAAGAGCATCTATATTACTCTGTTAGGACTGACAAGGTTATTTCTGGTGAGGCCTCTCTTCCTAGCTTGCAGACAGCTGCCTTCTCACCGTGTCCTTATGGCATCTTCTCTCTGTACAGGTTATAAGAATCTCTGGATCTTTTCCTCTTATGAGGACACCAGTCTTACTGGATTAGAGCCCACCCTTATGACCTCATTTAACCTAACACCTCCAGAAAGGCCTTATCTCCAAATATAGTCACATTGGGGGTTAGGGCCCCAACCTATGAAGTTTGGAGGAGACACAATTCAGTCCATAACCATATCTATTCAGGAAAAAAAATAATAATTCAAAAAACCCCCCAAACAAGCAGCCGCATAGCACAGGGAGATCAGCTCGGTGCTTTGTGACCACCTGGAGGGGTGGGATAGGGAGGGTGGGAGGGAGACGCAAAAGGGAGGGGATATGGGAACATATGTATATGTATAACTGATTAAATTTGTTATAAAGCAAAAAAATGAATAATAAAAAAAAAAAACCATCAGTATCATACTTCAAGGGATGCACACTTAAAATCCAGAAGACAACAGAACAAGATCTGAGGAGTTTTGATGAGAAAATGCTGTAACTCAATTTATATACCTGATAGTACTTCATGTGCTAGAAAAACAGAGACAAAAATTGAAAATAAATAAAAGCATATGAATGAGAAAGAAATGGCATTAATGGAGATTAAAGATGCAAATTTAAATTACTGTTAGATACCTCATTATAAAACTAAAAATAAAGATTAAAAAGTTTTCTAAGAAGAAATTTTAAATATAATAGAATATTTCTAAATTGAAATGCTCAAAAACTGAAAAGTTTATGGTACAGGAGTAAGAAAAGAAGCAGTAAAAATGTAGTAAATGCTTCGTTTAAAATAGATTTGACACACAGATTCTGTCACTTTGACACTCTTGACACTAACGTGCTTCAGAAATATAGGTTAATGATTACCTTTGAAAAACATAAAGGCAATTATGTCACTTGTTCAGTTATTTTTATTTTTCCTATTTAGAGGACATTATGTTCGCTTCTCTGCAGGAAATCAAATGTACGTGATGTAAAATGTCAAAAAATTATTACCAATACAAGAAACGTTATGGGGGGCTTCCCTGGTGGCACAGTGGTTAAGAATCGGCCTGCCAATGCAGGGGACATGGGTTCGAGCCCTGGTCCAGGAGGATCCCACATGCAGCGGAGCAACTAAGCCCGTGCGCCACAACTGCTGAACCTGCAATCTAGAGCCTGTGAGCTGCAACTACTGAGCCCGAGTGCCACAACTACTGAGCCTGAGTGCCACAACTACTGAGCCCGAGTGCCACAACTACTGAAGCCTGCATGCCTAGAGCCCGTGCTCTGCAACAAGAGAAGCCACTGCAATGAGAAGCCCGTGCACAGCAACGAGGAGTAGCCCCCGCTCACAGCAACAAAGACTCAATGCAGCCAAAAAAAAAAAAAAGTACCAATGTCATTAAAGGCCAAAGGAAACTAATTAAAAAAAAAAAGAAAGAAATGTTAAGGGATTTCACACAAGAACATACAAAACCAGAGATAGCCTCATAATGTTATAATGTATAGTTCAAAAAACAGTCATAAAGGATGAAGAGCTGCATTATTTGACATGGTAGCCCCTGGATACACATGGTATCTAAATTAAAAAAAAATTAAATTAATTAAAAATTAAAAGTGCAGTTCCTCAATTACACTACATCAAGCAATCAATAGCCATGCATGGTTAGTGGTTACTGTATTGTATGGCATAGACACAGAACTTTTCCATCACGGCAGAAAATCCAACTGAACAGTACTGTTCTAAAGGGTATTATGCTGAAGGAAATAAGTCAGACGGAAAAAGACACACATCAAATGATTTTATTCAACTGTGGAATATAAAAAACAAACAAAAAACCAAAATTAATGAACAAACCAAACCAAACCGAACTGAACCAAACACACAGATACAAAGAACAAAGCAATGGTTACCAGAGAGAAAGAGGCAGGGAGAGAGCCAAATGGGTCAAGATGATCAACTGTATGAGAATGGATGGAAACGAAATTTTTGGTGGTGAGCACGCTGCAGTGTACAGAGAAGTAGAAATATAATGCTGTACACATGAAACATACAATGTTATAAACCAATGTTACCTCAATAAAAATATCTAAAAAAAAAGAGTAAATAAATATTGATACAAGCTAAAAGGCACATATCAGAATCACCTTTGGAACGTTCTCCTATTTTAAGATGGACCTACTCAGTCCTTCACATGTTCTATTATTTGAAGAAAATAGTAGGGCAGATGCGAAAAAAATGTACATAGAATAGAGTAGTGTCCATTATAGTATTTTTACAAGCTTGAAAGAGTCGATATAAAGCTTTGCCCAATAATATTACAGTGCTGGTTAAATAATGAGTATAACACTACCAGGCAAATATTAAAATTGATTTAGACTTTTTAATTGAAGTGGAAAGATATTTATGATGCCTTGTAAAAAAGAAAGAAAAGAGTAGTGCTAAAATGGATATATGACATAATTTTACATATATACACACACACACGAACTCATATAGAAAAGCTTAGGAGGATTCACTCTTAACAATATTTATCCCTGGGTAGTGGAATTTTAAGGTTTGTGTGTGTGTGTGTTTACATGCTTATCACTATTCTCTTTTTTTTTTAAAGCAAGAATGAGTTTTTTTTGTGTAACGAGTTTAAAAATTATTATTAAAAGGTAATTTAGAAAACTGCTGCTTTATATGTATTTGATACATACTTTATTTGGTGAACTGAGTATTTAGAGCTCTTTTTTCCCACTGAAAAGATTTTTTTTTTAAATCACACAAAGAATACATTCTTATGGAGAGAGTTTCAATAACACTAAAGTACTATCACATACCTTAATTACACATAAACAGAAATTGTCTCTGGCTGACTATTTTAAGCAGGCAAGAAACTAATTAAAAGGATACTGCGTAGCTCATAGAGCCTCCAGGGAGCTACGCAGGCGTGCTTAGAACCTCCAAAGCCGGAAGTAATGCCTGCATGGCCTATTGGGAGGACACTGCTGGAGTCTGCACGGGCGGCCTGGTTTGCTGACCCTGCAGGTAATGGACTGGGCACCACTTCTAGCATCTGCCACTCCAGGTTGAGAACTGCATCTGCCAGAGAAGACTCACTACATACCCCTTTCCTGGACATCATTAACTCTTGGTTCAAAATTCACTTGATGACGTTTGGTCATGAGTCCGCGTCCTCCCTGCAAAGGAAGGCTTGAGGAGCAAGTACGTGGCATTTTCAGCTTCTATAATGTGAGAAGGTTCTAGATCGTGGGCAGCTCCAAAAGATGATGCTGTCTCACGTGAGTAATTAGAGGAAAATAGGAACGCACTCAACACTTCACCATTGTCTCCTTCTAACTCCTTCCTGCGCCTGTGGTAATTATGATAGGAACTTAACGGTAACAGTACTTCGTAGAAATTGAACCATGAAATTATTGAGGGTTTGCTATGTGCATAAACAACATTTGAAAAGTGTTTTAACTGTAACATCACATTTAATTTCTACAAACGACCATATCAAGTAGTTCTCATTAGTATCCCTATACATTTAGCAACAGAGAAATTGGGAAAATTGACCAGGGTCACAGCACTGATGAGAAATATGACAAGATTTTAATCCAGGAAATTTTGTGCCAGAGCTCACACGCCGAAGACTGAGGTTAGGCTGCTTCCCATATCTTCAAAGAACTCTGCTGTGGTGGTGATTTATATTTCCCTTAACCAGATTTATTAGAATATCTTTCCATGCCAGTAATAAAGTGAGAAAAAACTATCATTTTCCCATCAGTGTAGCTGCTTTATTTTACCTTGCTCAGGGTGAACCTGGGGCTGTTTTTGCTTGTTTTGGTTTATCTTGGACGTGAGGCTGTGATAGGCATGCAAAATGTTAGGGGTTTTTGCTGTTGTTGTTGTTTTTCAGGAAAGAAAACATCTGTCAACGATGGAACATTTTGTTTGCTGACTTTCTTCTCACTTCCTCTTCTTTCCAAACCTGTTTAAAAATGTTTTGAGCTCTTGGTTTAAATACTACATTTTCAAAGTCAAAAAGAAATTTGGATGAACTTATAAATTAAATATCAGAAGATCCATCAGTGAAGGCAAAGGGGCAATGATTACCAATTCCTTTAATTATATGCATGTAGAAATTATTCTTTCCCCACCAGAGTAATAGTTTGCTAGTTGTAGATATCTACTTAAGTTCTACAACTTTCCCGAACTTTAAGAAAAGGCAAAACATATTAGGAGGACTCCTTTGCAAATGGAGATACCATAGTATAGAGGTGAACTACGTAACTAGAATTAGTGGTTAGGATAGAACGTTAACGTACACATAGGCTGGTGGTTTTAGTATGCAGACATGGGTGACCACGTCCACCCATTTTGCTTTCTGTAAAGGTCAATGCATGGCTTATACAGGTGATTGCAGAAAAACTGCCAACTGGAATAATTTTTTTGAAGAATGCCTGTGTGTGTGACTTTACATTAGTATGCTAATAATTATTACTTATAATTATTTCAAATTTTAATAATGTCCCCAAACCATGAAAGCAATAGACTCTTCTTTCCAATCATTCAAATAAATTGAATAAGTATGTATATTTATTCAATGTTCATTTCTCTCTCAATGACATTGCCTGTTTACTTTTATGGCACCAGCAAAATAGCATGTAGCTCCTTTCCTGTCAGCATCTTTCAAGAAAAAGTGGTGATTTTCCATCAGACCTTTGACTTGTCAACTTGAGCAAAATGACTCCATGCAGCTGCTGTGAAGCATTTAACGAATCACTTTCTTTTCCCATCCAGTTGCAGATTCATTAGCTACAGTGGCCACATTTTCAACACATGCATAAATGCATGGATTTCTTGAATCACCAAGAGGTAGACAAACAGGATTTAAATATATTCATAGAACATTCTACTTGGGGCAATCACTTGGGACTTTATAAAATTACACAGAGGACTAATTCTCAGGAATAGGGTAACTATTTATTCCCAATGTGGAGCCTACAGATTATGTATAGATTTTTTTAGCTACAGGATTCTGTTTTGTCTTTCCAGATTTTCTGTCAGGCACTGACGCTTTAACTAGACTCCAGCCAGCTATTTGATTCAATTCTGTCATCTGTCAGGAACACAGCTTTCTCTGACTAGCTGTTCCTTTCTTCTTTTAGGGTTCCTTTAACTTTGTAAAATCACTCAAATATTGCTGTAACTCAGAAGGAGCCCTTATTTTGTATGCGTTATGTAACCAGAAATAATTTTGAGAAGGAGGTGTTGAACTTGCCTGCCCAATTCTTACAGTTAAGAATGCCTGCCTACAGTTAAGTAGGCAGAGTTGATTTGGAAAATTATATCCTAAACCTATCAGGATATAATTTAATCAATGATTCAATAAGCACGTTAATTGCCTTGTATTTTTCATACTAAATATAAACTTTTTTTCTGTACAATTTCCAACTTTGTGTAAAGCATATCAGTTTAAGATGTTAGAATATTCTCTTAGCCACTAGTACTCGTTCCCTCTTTCAAGATGAATCCTGAAGGAATTAAAGAGGAAGAAGACCAAGAATACCATGGGAAACCCTAAAGGCAATGGGTGGTGTTAGCAAGCAGGGTGTTTTGAGATAACTGGAAGGTGATGACTTTGACCTGGGGGAGGAGACAGCCTCAAAGGGCTAAGGCAGAATAGAATGGTAAAGGAGACATTTGTCCTGCTCCTGCCTCTCTCCACTACCGCCTTGAGATAGACACCTGTGAATGAAGATCCCAGAAAAATAAGTTCATACTAACTGATCACTAGCATTTGCTTCCCATCCCTTTTTCTCCAAAGTCCCAGGGCTGGCAAATCATGATCTAAGGAGAATCTAATGTGGCTTCTCTCTGGGAAGTGAGGAGAAAATTCCTAATCTGTAGATCTGTTTTATAGACTGAGGAGCCAGTGACTGGCTTTCTGAGGCCTGGGTTTCTTCATCATAGGGCCAACAGGTTAAAATGATAAGATATTTGAGAAGTATAACTATTTAAAAGAGGAAAAAAGGCATATCGGACTATGGACTTTCATTAGGAGCAGACATATTAGAAAGATGAATTGAGAATATGTTCACTGCAGCACTATTTACAATAGCCAGGACATGGAAGCAACCTAAATGTCCATCAACAGAGGAGTGGATAAAGAAGATGTGGTACATATATACAATGGAATATCACTCAGCCATAAAAAAGAACAAAAATTGGGTCATTTGTAGAGATATGGATGGACCTAGAGAGTGTCATACAGAGTGAAGTAGTCAGAAAGAGAAAAAGAAATACCGTATATTAATGCATATATGTGGAATCTAGAAAAATGGTATAGATGACCTTATTTGCAAAGCAGAAATAGAGACACAGATGTAGAGAACAAATGTATGGATACCAAGAGGGAAAGGGTGGTGGTGGGAGGAATTGGGAGACTGGGATGACATATATACACTATTGATACTATGTATTAAATAGATAACTATTGAGAACAGACTGTATAGCACAGGGAACTCTACTTAATGCTCTGTGGTGACCTAAATGGGAAGAAAATCCAAAAAAGAGGGGATATATGTATATGTATAGCTGATTCATTTTGCTGTACAGTAGAAACTAACACAACATTGTAAAGCAACTATACTCCAATAAAAATTAATTTAAAAAAAACCTAGCCAAATGAAATGTTCTAAAAGTTATTAGGAAGGGATTAGCCATAAGTCTATGAACAAGAAAACATGATAAAAGACGAAACATAAATATCAGACCTACTTTTTTTGAACAATTGAACAACATATATGAACTAAATACCAAAAACATAAAATTGAAGAATGAAATAATGTGTTGGAAGTCTAAATTGAGAAAATCTTCTAGAATGAGTTGGGAGATTTTTTTTCAGTATAGAGCCAGAGAGTAGACTACGTTTTGTGGCCACAGATGGTCTCTGTCATATATAGACATGCCTCATTCTATTGTGCTTTGCTTTATTGTGTTTTACATTTTTTACAAAACGAAGGTTTGTGGCAACGTTACATGGAGCAAGTCTATTGGCACCATTTTTTCAACAGCATTTGCTTACTTTGTGTCTCTGTGTCACATTTTGGTAATTCTCACCATATTTTATACTTTTCCATTATTATTATATTTATTACAGTGATCTGTGATCAGTGATCGCTGATATTACTATTGTAATTGTTTTTGGGTGCTGTGAACTGCATCCATGTAAAATGGCAAACTTAATCCATAAATGTTGCATGTATTCTGACTGCTCCACCAACTAGCCATTCTCCCAACTCTCTCCTTCTCCTTAGGCCTCCCTATTCCCTGAAACACAGCAATATTGAAATTAAGCCAAGTAATAACCCTACAAGGTCCTCTAAGTGCTCAAGTGAAAGGAAGAGTCATGTGTCTCCCACCTTAAATCAAAATCTAGAAATGATTAAGCTTAGGGGGAAGGCAGGCTGAAAGCTAAGATAGGCCAAAAGCTAGGCCTCTTGTGCAAACAATTAGCTAAGTTGTGAATGCAAAGGAAAAGTTCTTGAAGGAAATTAAAGGTGCAACTCCAGTAAACACAGGAATGATAAGAAAGTGAAACAGCCTTAATGCTGATATGGAGAATGTTGTAGTGATCTGGACAAAAGATCAAAACAGTCACAACATTGCCTTAAACCAAAGCCCAATCCAGAGCAAGGACCTAACTCTCTTCAATTCTATGAAGGTTGAGAGAGGTGAGGAAGCTGCAGAAGAAGAGTTTGGAGGTTTAAGAGAAGAATCTGTCTCCATAACAAAAAGGCAAAATGTGAAGCAGCAAGTGCTGATGTAGAAGTTGCAGCAAGTTATCCAGAAGATCTAGCTAAAATAACTAATGAAGGGGGTTACACTAAACCACAGATCTTCAATGTAGATGAAACAGACTTTTATTAGAAGACAATGCCACCTAAGAATCTAGGAATTTCATAGCTAGAAAGGAGAAGTCAATGCCTGACTTCAAAGCTTCAAAGGACAAGCTGACTCTTTTGTTAGGGGCTAATGTAGCTGGTGAGTTTAAGTTGAAACCAATGCTCATTTATCATTCTGAAAATCCTAGAGCCCTTAAGAATTATGCTAAATCGATTCTACCTGTGATTTATAAATGGAACAACAAAGTCTGGATGATAACACATCTATTTACAACATGGTTTACCAAATATTTTAAGCCCGATATTGAGAACTACTTCTCAGAAAAAAAGATTCCTTTCAAAATACTACTGCTCATTGGCAATGAACCTGGTCACCCAACAACTCTGAGGGAGATGTATAAGATGAATGTTGTCATGCCTGCTAACAAAATACCCATTCTTCAGTCCACGGATCAAGGAGTCATTTTGACTTTCATGCTTTACTATTTAAGAAATACATTTCAAAAGGCTATAGCTGACATAGGTAGTGATTCCTCTGAGGAATCTGGGAAAAGTCTATAGAAAACCTTCTGGAAAGGATTCACCATTCTAGATGCCATTAAGAAGATTTGTGATTCATGGGAAAAGATCAAAATATCCACATTCACTGGAGTTTGGAAGAAGGTGATTCCAACCCTCATGGTTAACTTTGAGGGATGCTAGACTTCAGTGGAGGAAGTAACTGCAGAAGAGGTGGAAATAGCAAGAGAACTAGAATTAGAAGTAGAGCCTGAAGATGTGACTGAATTGCTACAATCTCATGAACTTTAACAGATGAGGAGCTGCTTCTTATGGATGAGCAAAGAAAGTGGTTCTTGAGATGAAATCAACTTCTGGTGAAGATGATGTGAAGATTGTTGAAATGACAACAAAGGATTTAGAATGTTACATAAACTTAGTTGATAAAACAGCAGCAGAGTCTGAGAGAACTGAATCCAAGTTTGAAACAAGTTCTACTGTGGGTAAAACACTATCAAACAGCACGGCATGCTACAGAGAAATTGCTTCATGAAAGGAAGAGTCAAACAATGCAGCAAACTTCGTTGTTGCTTTTTTTTAACTTTTTATTTTATGTTGGAATATGGTTGGTTAATGATGTTGTGATAGTTTCAGGTGTACAGCAAAGTGGTTCAGTTATACATATACATGTATTTATTCTTTTTCAAATTCTTTTCCCATTTAAGTTGCTGCATAATGAGCAAAGTTCCCTGTGCTAAACAGTAGTCCTTGTTGGTTATCTATTTTAAACATAGCAGTGTGTACATGTCAATCCCAAAATTGCTAACTATCCCTTCCCCCTACCCTTCCCCACCCCCGTAACCATAAGTTTGTTCTCTAAGTCTGTGAGTCTGTTTCTGTTTTGTAAATAAGTTCACTTGTATCATTTCTTTTTAGATTTTGCATATAAGTGATATCATACAATATTTCTCTTTCTCTGTCTGACTTACTTCACTCAGTATGACAACCTCTAGGTCCATCCATGTTGCTGCAAATGGCATTATTTCATTCCTTTTTATCGCTGAGTAGTATTCCACTGTATATATGTACCACATCTTCTTTATCCACTCCTCTGTCGATGGACATTTAGGTTGCTCCCATGTCATGGCTACTGTGAACAGTGCTGCAGTGAACACTGGGGTGTGTGCATCCTTGCCTTATTATAAGAAATCGTCACAGCTGCCCCAACCTTCAGCAACTATGACCCTGAGCAGTCAGCAGCCATCAACACTGAGGCAAGACTCTTCAGTGGCAAAAGGATTACAACTCACTGAAGGCTCAGATGATGGTTAGCATTTTTTTTTAGCAATAATGTATTTTTAAATTAAGGTATGTACTTTGTTTCTTAGACATAATATTATTTTATACCTAACAGACTATAGTATAGTGTAAACATAACTTTTATCAAAAAAATTTGTGACTCTCTTTATTACAATAGTGGTCTGGAACCAAACCCACAATATCTTTGAGGTACGTCCGTATATATTTTTAAAAAACTATTTAAAAATGTAAAAACCATTCTTAGCCTCTGGTTATACAGAAACAGGCTTCATGTCAATTTGGCCCATAGTCTGATAACCTTTCAACTAGAAGGAAGAAGAAAAGTAAACCGAATAGAAAACAGAAAAGACCATTCTAAAATATACATGGAAATGTAAATTAATAATAGCCAGATACTACAGAAGAATAAGAGCACTTACGGTCAGTTAATCTATGACAAAGGAGGCAAGAATATAAAATGGAGGAAAGACAGTCTCTTCAATAAATGGTGCTGGGGAAACTGGAGAGCTACATGTAAAAGAATGAAATTAGAACACCATATACAAAATAAACTCAAAATGGATTAAAGCCCTAATGTAAGACTGGATACTATAAACCTCCTAGAGGAAAACAGGCAGAACACTCTCTGATATAAATTGCAGAAATATTTTTTTGGATCCATCTCCTAGAGTAATAGAACTAAAAACAAAAAGAAACAAATGGGACCAAATTAAACTTAAAAGCTTTTGCACAGCAAAGGAAACCATAAAGAAAACAAAAAGACAGCCTACAGATTGGGAGAAAACATTTGCAAACAATGTTACTGACATTGTTACAATCCATATTTTGGATTAACTTCCAAAATATACAAACAGCACATACAGCTTAATATTAAAACAACAAACAACCCAATCAAAAAAATGGGCAGAAGACCTAAATAGACATTTCTCCAAAGAAGACATACAGATGGTCAACAAGCACATGAAAAGATGCTCAATATCGCTACTTGTTAGAGAAAAGCAAATCAAACTACAATAAGGTATCACCTCACACCAGTCAGAATGGCCATCATTAAAAAGTTTACAAATAATAAATGCTGGAGAGGGTGTGGAGAAAAGGGAACCCTCCTAACACTGTTAGTGGGAATATAAATGGATACAGCCACTGTGGAGGACAGTATGGACGTTCCTTAAAAAACTAAAAATAGAGCTACCATATGATCCTGCAATCCCACTCCTGGGCATATATCCAGAGAAAACTCTAATTTGAAAATATACATGCACCCCAATATTCACTGCAGCATTATTTACAATAGCCAATACATGGAAGCAACCTAAATGTCCATCAACAGTTGAATGGATAAAGAAGATGTGATATATATGTACAATGGAATATACTCAGCCATAATGAAGAATGAAATAGTGCCATTTGCAGCGACATGAATGGACCTAGAGATTGTCATCGTGAGTGAAGTAAGTCATAGGAAGATAAATATCATATAATATAACTTATATGCAGAATATAAGAAATGATACAAATGAACTTATTTACAAAACAGAAATAGACTCATAGACATAGAAAACAAACTTATGGTTACCAAAGGGGATAGCAGCGTGGGGGGGGCAGATAACTTAGGAGTTTGGGATTAACATATACTCACTACTATATATAAAATAGGTAAACAACAAGGACCTACTGTATAGCACCGGGAACTATATTCACTATCTTGTAATAACCTATAATGGAAAAGAATCTGAAGAAATATATATATATATATATATATATATATATATATATATATATATATTCTTAACATATATATATATATATATATATATATATATATATAACTGAATCACTTTGCTGTACACTTGAAACTAACACAACGTTGTAAATTAACTATACTTCAATAAATGAAAGAACATGCACACCCAAAAAGGAAGTGTGTTGTTTGGGTAGAAAACACAGTTGTCTATGGAACGGAATAGCAAGTCTAGAAATAGAGCCATTTGTCTATGAAAGGTTGATATAGACAGAGGTAGGGAAAAGAGGAATTCTTCAAGAAATAAAACTGGAAAAAAAGAGTTGTCCATATAGATAAAGACAAAATAGCATTCCTGTCTCAGAGGTAGGTTTAAGAGAAGTAAACCAAAACAAAGGAGAACAAGAAAAAGGAAGAGGAAGAAGAGAAGGAGAGAAATCAATGTCTTTAAAATTCTTGAGATCTAGTAGCAGAAAAATATTTCTTAAATAAGATTCAAAAGACCTTGTCTCAAATAAGAAAACAAACATAATTCTATTAAAATAAAACATTTATTTACATTTATCACTTTTATGAAAGTGATAAGACAATTATGAGTTGACAGAAGATATTCATGATTCAGAAAACCAGCAAAGGATTCATATCAAGGACATGTAAAGAACTCCATAATCTATTAAGAAAAGCACAAAGAAATACAAAAGTAGATTTCCCTGAAGAGAAAAACATTTGGCCAGTAATAATACGTAATCAGTAAAATGCAAAACAAGCCCATGACCTCTTTTACGGTCAAAATTTAAAAGCTGCACAAAACCAACTTTGGGGGAGAATATGTACTTACATGTACACACCCTACAACCCAGTAATTTCTGCAAGAGACATTTTTGCACCCATGCATCAATAGAGATGTACAGAAATTTCACAGCAGTGCTGTTCACAATAGCAAAACCCTGGAACCAATTCAAAAGTCCATTATAGGAAAGTGAAAAACAAATCGCATAATATTCACAAACCAGAATAATTTACAACATTCAAGTTATGGATGAATCTTAACTATATAATATTAAGTAAAAAAAACATGTTCCAGATAATAACATACAGCCTGATACACTTTCTATAAAGTTTATAAAAATGCTAATGGTTAACAGCACACTTTTAAGGAATACATCTAGATGCATTAACACCATGTAAAATGGAAAGCAATGGAATGGGGAGTATGGAATTCAGGATGGGGATTACCTGTAGTGGGGGAAGTAGAGGGATGGGTTGGGGTTGAAATCATGCGGTAAAGTGTAGGCTAAAGGTCAAGGTCCTCACTTTTGTTTGGGATGATGTGCTTGCAGGTGCTTATTTGGTCATTACAAATAGCCAGTTAAATAAAATCAGGCCACGTAGGGGCCAATGATGAGTGTGCCATGTATCAATAATTAAGATGAATCTATAACCCAACTCTTACACCGGAGGTCCAATTAAAAAGAGTTAGAGTGCATATCCTTCTTCCCAATTTTTTAAATAAGAACTAATTTTCTATAGAATTCAGAGTGATAATTAACTTGGGACTGAAAACTAACCATCCATAGGAAAGAATCATCAGTTTGTATTTGCTAGGACAAAAGCCAATTCCTTCTAGGTCATATTTTTTAAATGTCTTAGCTTTGCAGATGACAAAGCATTAATACGTAAGTTCCTGTACTTCGGAAAGCTTGTTCTGAGTCTACTAGTTCCATAAGCTCAAGGACACTAAATGGGTTTAAGCTCAAGAGTGAGTCTTGGAAAGTGTTAAAACCAGACCTAGTCTTGCTTTTCCTGATATAAATTCAACTTGAATTTTTTCACCAAATAAACCAGATTCATTTTTATTAAATACATACTGGGGTAACTAACCTTCTTTTATGATATCCCCAAATGTTCTACATCTGATATTTCCTTGAGTATCTACATTCATAGCCTTATCACTCAGTTTTATGTTTTGTAGATTTTTAAAAAGCCCTGGAAATATCCCTGACATGACAAAATTTCATCTGTATGATATTTATCATGCTTAGCTTTAAGCTGTCAACAAACTCCTAGTTGAATTAGTATTAGTTTGCATTCAGTAATGGTGTTGACTTTCTAGTTCTGAAAATTCTTCAGTTCTAAAGTGATAACAGAAATTGTTTCACATATTTATTTTGTTGCTATTAATGACTGTCAGTATTCTTTCTCTGTTGGGAATGGAAAAAACTCTTTTTTTAATAACCAATTAACATAGACATTTGTTTGTATGTCAAATTAAAAGATGCAAAAAAATAACAGGTGTGTATATATGCTCAAATTAAAAGATTAAAATTATATAAGGTTTTATTTTAAAAATAAATTTACTTACTTCAATATAAAGAAAAGGGTTATGAAAATATAACCCAGGTACTTGGAAATTATAGTGAAATCATGAAGGTAAAAAGTGAATGGGTGGCTGAAGTGTGGCTAACATTCCTTCAGGTGATGGTACCGGCATCAAATCTTTGGCCATAATTGTTTTCTTTCTTCACTTTCTTTTGAGAAAATTGTATTATAAGACCCCTAGATTCTATGAAATATCAATGTTTCTTTAACAGATGAAAAGTGTTTAAGGGTCATGGCTATTAGGTTACTAAGAGAACCTGGTCCAAGCTGCACAATAATAAATATTTAGTGCATGCCCAATGTCAGGCCTAATTCTGAGCACTCTGCATGTTTTAAATAATTTCATCCTCACATCAATTCTATGAGGCACAACATTTTTACAAATTATATATCTGATAAGTGACTTGTATCTAAAATATATAAATAATGATTACAACTCAATAATAAAAAGACAACTCTAGAAACTGGGCAAAGGATCTGAGTAGACATCTTTGTGAAGAATATATGCAAACGACCAGCTGCTGTTTTCACTTTTTAGATGAGGAAAGTGAGATGCAGCAGGGCTAAAGAGATTGCCCACGGTGACAAAGTCAGGATTTGAACCTATGCAAACAGGATCATAATCTTTACATGATGACTACCTTTTGAAGTTATCTCCTTTATGTTATTAAATTGATTTTCAGAATTCAGAATGCTGTTTCTCCAGAAGAATCTAAGTATTGCTGCCTTAACAAACTGCATTATTTTGAATAGAAGCCAACACTGTGTTTAAACCAGGATTTTTTTTTAACAGACATGGCAAAAAGTTGTGTTAGAGGCATTTCCTTCTTAAAATTCTGTCTATCTTACTGGCCTTTGGTGGTACTGATACCTCTTTCCCTGCTTGACAATTTACCTTTGCACCTGTACAAAGCTGTTAATGCTCTGGTTTCAGAAATACAATCCAACAATGAGCAGAAGGGATGCTGTTCTCTTATGGATAATTCTGAGTCACCAACTCCTTGGATCAGAGAAGCCAAGGGAAAGAGAATTTACTTCTTTTCTAACAAGTGTGAAACAAGTCCAAAACCAATTTCTCAACTGTAAATGGGTAGTAAAGGGAGACAATAAAAAGAATATCTTTGGTAGTAACTTCAATTCTTTTCTTTTTTTTTCTCTTCCTTTTCCTTTCCTTTCCTCTCTCCCTCTCTCTGGTTTACAGACATTTAGGAGACTACTGTTTTGACCCATCAACACATAAGTATTGCAACTCAGTAACAACTGTATAAAATATATGGAATAAAATCTTTTATCAGGAGACCAGTTGACTACAAATTATTTAGCCTGAATTTTAAATTACCTTATACATATTGGTAAGAATAAAAATACATGCTGTTATTTTAGCTACAATTAGAGAGGGCTTCAACTCCATGATTCAGATAATAAACTAGGCTCAGAGGAGATTTTTTCACGGGCTTAGAATAGCAGCAATATGAATATTAGTAATTGTCTTGGTCAAAATTATAATAAAAACATTTATTTTTGGCACCAAAATTGGACTGGGTAAACTTATCCGATTGTACACTTCATGTTATTCCCCTTTTATATGCTCTTAATTAGGAAGCAGCTGGTGAATGAACACCTGAGTGGCAGGAAGGTAGTAGGATGGGATAATAGCTCTTCATATTGTTTAATGGGCTGTACTGAAACAACTTTTTCAGATCATGAAGCCTTTTGATTATTAGCAAATAATTAGTGCTGCAAAGCACCATTAAGTTATCTTTTTCATTCACCTGCATTAAAGAGGATATCAAGGCAAAACTCACATAGCTTGGCTTATCTTCTGGTGTCAGAGATGGTTATCAGTTTATAGTTTCTCTAAAACCATGATGATTATGTTGCTGCGGTTTATACTCGTTAGCAAGTACCCCAGAGTTTGCTATGACATCACATCTTTTCAAAACTATACTTATAAAGTTCTATTATTTCCTTCCCATTAAGCTCTACTTGCCTTTTTGATCATTAGTGCACTTGGGTATTTCTTTAGTAGCGTACAGTTTTATGAATGAAGGAACTGTGGACTTGTGAAAAGGATTCCTAAAGTTGCTATAAGATGCTATTTAGTAAGAATCTATCAAACTGTACTCTAAAATCCTCAGCGTTAATCAAGCCGTAAGTGTATACAGTCAACTGGTGCATGGCAAATTGGTCAATATGGTTTACCGGTTACCAAGATTATTGATTCTTCCAGATAAGAACTGGAGTTTATTTAACTACTGTGTATCTCAACAGAGCAGATATGGAGTGACTACTGTCAGCCAGGTTGATGGTTCCGCTTACAGAGTTGAGTCTCATTAAATGAAATAAACAATGAAATGAAATAAACATAGACTCAAGCTTCAAGCACTTGATAATTCAGGAGGGACCATAATATGTATACAAATAGCTATGCACCACAGGATGCGATTTGATCCATTAATTAACTAACTCAACAAATATTTCTTGAGTGCTTATTATGTGTCAAACAATATTCTAAATCTAGGCATAACAGCAGTAAACAGTGAGAGAAAAATCTTTGTTTTCATGATGCTTTCTCTCAAGTGATCTATTTGAAGCATGAAACAAATACATGTGTTAAGATAAAGTTAGCCAATATTTAAATATGATTGCATATTTATTAATATACTATTTTTTTCAACAAATAAATTTTAATCTACCTCCTTTTACCAGTAAGTTTTACTTTTTCAGTTGAAGATATGGAAACTTCACATTTAACCAAAGCAAGTGTATAATAGAGTTCTAAACTTTTATTTGCTGCAAAGCAAATGGGTTTATAACCCATTTTATTTGTAGGCAGTTTCTTATCCCTCAGTGATACCTTCATGAGGCATACAATGGCTCTTTCCTGTGCCCAAAACTTGGTCATGATTGATATCTTCTAGGAATTCTTAAAAATTTGTTAAGACAAGTTTCAGTTTTACATTGATTGTAAGAAATCTTCCATTGTCAGATAGATTGTTATTTTTGCATAGTATTATGAAAGCAGAAACACCCAAGGTAGGATATCAAAGGGCCGCACAATTAAGTGTAAGAGCAAAAATAGATGAAACCAATATGAGGAAAGAGAGAGCGAGGAAACTTACATGTCTCAATCCTAGTACCAGGTAGTAGGAGGAAAAAAAGTGTATCTCCTCTGAGAATTTGAACCACAACCAGATTTGTGTTCTGAATTCACACCACCAACGTGGTCCAAAATCTCATGAAGAAGTTTTTTGTTTTTGGTTTTTTTCTTGCGGTACACGGGCCTCTCACCGTCGTGGCCTCTCCCATCATGGAGCACAGGCTCCGGATGTGCAGGCTCAGCGGCCATGGCTCACGGGCCCAGCCGCTCCGCGGCACGTGGGATCCTCCTAGACCGGGGCACGAACCCATGTCCCCTGCATCGGCAGGCGGACTCTCAACCACTGCGCCACCAGGGAAGCCCATGAAGAAGTTTTAATTTAAATTGGTCTCAGTCTATTCCAACAATGATGGAAGGACACTGCAGATTATAAAATGCAAACTGATTTAACAAATGTTAAAATGTTTAAAAAATATACCTTATGTTCAATAAAATATGGTCAAAGTGTTGCTGCATAAAATTGCATTTAGTGTCCCTGATAGCGAGTTATTAAAGGCTTATTTTTCAGATCAGGAAGTCAAGATCATGTAGAAGTTTCACTTGCAAACATCTTTCATCAAGACGTGCTTAAAATAAGCCATAATATTTTGAAATTAAAGCTCAAACATAGGGACTTCCCTGGCGGTCCAGTGGTTAAGACTCTGCACTTCCATTGCAGGGGACTTGGGTTCAATCCCTGGTTGGGGAACTAAGATCTGGCATAAAGCGCTGTGCGGTCAAAAAAACAAATAAAGGTCAAACATAAAGGCCCTTTATGAAATAGTTACTTCTCTGCAGTGCATACCTGTTCATTTGTCTTAAATGGCTTGTATGCTGAATTGGTTAGTTTTCTCTTGGGCCTGCTTTAGGTTCTAGGTGCCCTCAAAGTTAACAAGCATTTGTTCATTTTTTGTCACAATCCACTTAGTGGCCCCTAGTTCAGTACGGAATACTCAGGGAACACTCAAAAGATATTAAAATGAAGTAAATCTGTGTTTTGTAATGTTTTGGTTTATAGTACAAATCTCTCAAAAAAACATTATTAGAGTAACTTGATAAAAACTCAAATTCAAAAGTTTTTGTCTGGGGGAACTTTTGAATTTGTAAACTTTAGTATATACTTCTTTTACTGCCTGGGAACAATACCTCACATTATAAATAGTCAAATAGTGTTACATTAGTTTACTGAAACAAACTGTAATGAAATCACTATTTTTCTGAAAGGTGCATTTTTAAAGTTGTTTTTCTCTTCAAGGTAACATCTTTTCTACCAGGGCCTAATTGTAGCAGACACATTCCTTTGGAACAATTTCAGTACACCTAAAGAACTCTTTACATCAAGAGGAAATCACTTAAAAATTACTTTTCTCTAGAGAATCTCTTTGGGACTGAAACAGTTTTTTATACTGCACAGAATCTTAATATTCAAAGTAATTATATGACTTTATATACTTTAGAACCTTATATGAGTTAACTCAGTATTTCAGAATTATAAAAGCCTAAATTTACAGTCAAAGAGGTGCATCTGATATAGGGAAAATGTTTATATAAAAATTTAAAAAATGGTTCTTAGCTAATTTTTTCAGTAAAATTCAATATTGCATGCACAATTAAGCTATTAAGAATCTTGAAAGAGTTTTTATTCTTAACGTTTGAGTTGAGACTTCCAATCTTGTTTCAACTCACATACTAGTTATCTAACTTAAAGAACTAAACTAGTTATCTAACTTAAACAGGGCATTTCTCAAATGTTCTTTTGAACTTGTGAATAGTGGAAGAAGGCAAGTGTTACTTGCTTTTCTTTGTTTCCTTTTGTTGTTGTCTTGTTTTCAAATGAGTCATTCTTTTTAAATTCACTGTTTCCTTTTCTGGTTTTCCTAAAGGGGAGTGTACTTTTCCCTGTCATGATGGAATTCTCAATTGTTCCACTTTTAATTTGTCACTGCAAGGGGTATTGATCATTGAACATGGCTGCTCTTGTCTCCTTATGTAAAAGACTTTAGTTAAAGGACTTAGTTTCTGATATTTAAATTCATGACTTCACCTTCCTTTTCATTGACATTTGTGAAATGCTTTTCCTTTTATATGCAGGAAAGGATAGACAAGGATATGTGTACAATTTTGGTTACACGGTTTAAGAGCTTGGAATATTTGGAAAGGATTCAGAAAAGACATAAATTTGATGAAGTAGTGAAATAAAATCTATGGGGAATGATTAAAAGGCAACATTGATAGGTTTTTTTTTTTTAAGGGTAGTCAACAATATTTAATGTGCATTAGGATGATATTCTACTTGGGATTCATTCTTATCTCATTCTAAGGTACCAAATAGAAAAGTTTTCTAGTCAAAAAATTGTGAGTGTGAAAACTTCTCTATTGATTTTCTTCTCTCATAATAACCTTTCTCTCTCTTAGACACAGTCAACAACTTGGTTTGAAAGCATGATGTGAAGGAATTTGAGTGAACCCATTCTAATCAGGATCAATTACAGGAAACTACAAATACAGCCCTATAGCATAACTCTGCTTTAGGCTAGGACACTTTCTAATTTCTAAGTCTTGTGGTTACAGTTCTTTGCACTAATTTATCTTGCTTTCACCTCCCAGTTTCAATGGAAGCTAGTCCTTAAAAAATAAAGTCTTTTCTTCTTTGCACCTTAGGAACACACCTATTTGGCTTCTCATGGAAACTGCTGCCAGTATGGTAAGTTCCTTCATCAAAATCAGGAAGTGGTCCGTGGCTTTGACTTTATTCCTCCTTGATGTCTTTGACCTGCTAAAGTCCTTGTATGTGTAATCAATCATCTGGAATTATCTTTCTTCTCTGTCTCTCTCTCTTTTTTATATCACTCTACTCTTTTTCAGTACCCTGCATTTTATTTTAGATAAATCAGCTTCTTACTTAGGACTTATTATCCTCAATATCTTCCTACAATATTCCTTAGAGTCCAAAAATATAACTCACTCTGTTTGCCATGGAAAAAGCTTGTAATTTCATGTATACAAATTAAAACACTTGAATCGAGATTTGCTGACAAGATGGTGGTGTCAATATAAGGATGTACTACAAAATAGAAATAATTCATAAATAGGTAAAATATAATGTAAATATAGTAAATATAGGTAATATAACATAGATTAGTAATTAAAAAGATAATGAATATCATGTGCCTATCATATATATATTAAAAAAATTTTTTATACAGTAGGTTCTTATTAGTCATCAATTTTATACACATCAGTGTACACATGTCAATCCCAATCACCCAATTCATCACACCACCTCCCCCACCCCTCTGCCGCTTTCCCCCCTTGGTGTCCATACCTTTGTTCTCTACATCTGTGTCTCAATTTCTGACCTGCAAACCGATTCATTTGTACCATTTTTCTAGGTTCCGCATATATGCGTTAATATACGATATTTGTTTTTCTCTTTCTGACTTACTTCACTCTGTATGACAGTCTCTAGATCCATCCATGTCTCAACAAATGACCCAATTTCATTCCTTCTTATGGCTCAGTAATATTCCATTGTATATATGTACCACAACTTCTTTATCCATTTGTCTGTTGATGGACATTTAGGTTGCTTCCATGACCTGGCTATTGTAAATAGTACTGCAATGAACATTGGGGTGCATGTGTCTTTTTGAATTATGGTTTTCTCTGGGTATATGCCCAGTAGTGGGATTGCTGGATCATATGGTAATTCTGTTTTTAGTTTTAGTTTTTTTTTTTTTTTTTTGCGGTATGCGGGCCTCTCACTGTTGTGGCCTCTCCCGTTGCGGAGCACAGGCTCCGGATGCGCAGGCCCAGCGGCCATGGCTCACGGGCCCAGCCGCTCTGCGGCATATGGGATCCTCCCAGACCGGGGCACGAACCCATATCCCCTGCATCGGCAGGCGGACTCTCAACCACTGCGCCACCAGGGAGGCCCTGTTTTTAGTTTTTTAAGGAACCTCCATATTGTTCTCCATAGTGGCTGTATCAATTTACATTCCCACCAACAGTGCAAGAGGGTTCCCATTTCTCCACACCCTCTCCAGCATTTGTTGTTTGTAGATTTTCTGATGATGCCCATTCTAACTGGTGTGAGGTGATACCTCATTGTAGTATTGATTTGCATTTCTCTAATAATTAGTGATGTTGAGCAGCTTTTCATGTGCTTCTTGGCCATCTGTATGTCTTCTTTGGAGAAATGTCTATTTGGGTGTTGTGCCCATTTTTGGATTAGGTTGTTTGTTTTTTTGATATTGAGGTGCATTAGCTGATTATATATTTTGGAGATTAATCCTTTGTCTGTTGATTCATTTGCAAATATTTTCTCCCATTCTGAGGGTTGTCTTTTTGTCTTGTTTATGGCATCCTTTGCTGTGCAAAAGCTTTGAAGTTTCATTAGCTCCCATTTGTTTATTTTTCTTTTTATTTCCATTACTCTAGGAGGTGGATCAAAAAAGATCTTGCTGTGATTTATGTCAAAGAGTGTTCTTCCTATGTTTTCCTCTAAGGGTTTTATAGTGTCTGGTCTTACATTTAGGTCTCTAATGCATTTTGAGTTTATTCTTGTGTATGGTGTTAGGGAGTGTTCTAATTTCTTTCTTTTACATGTAGCTGTCCACTTTTCCCAGCACCACTTATTGAAGAGATTGTCTTTTCTCCGCTGTATATCCTTGCCTCCTTTGTCATAGATTAATTAGTTGACCATAGGTGCATGGGTTTATCTTTCGGCTTTCTATCTTGTTCCATTTATCTATGTTTCTGTTTTTGTGCCAGTACCATACTGTCTTGATTACTGTAGCTTTGTCATATAGTCTGAAGTCAGGGAGTCTGATTCCTCCAGCTCCGGTTTTTCCCCTCGAGACTGCTTTGGCTATTTGGGGTCTTTTGTGTCTCTATACAAATTTTAAGATTTTTTGTTCTAGTTCTGTAAAAAACGCCATTGGTAATTTGAGAGGGATTACATTGAATCTGCAGATTGCTTTGGGTAGTATAGTCATTTTCACAATATTGATTGTTCCAATCCAAGAACATGGTATATCTGTCCACCTGTTGGTATCATCTTTCATCAGTGTCTTATAGTTTTCTGCATACAGGTCTTTTGTCTCCCTAGGTAGGTTTATTCCTAGGTATTTTATTCTTTTTTTTGCAGTGGTAAATGGGAGTGTTTCCTTAATTTCTCTTTCGGATTTTTCATCATTAGTGTATAGGAATGCAAGAGATTTCTGTGCATTAATTTTGTATCCTGCAACTACGAAATTCATTGATTAGCTCTAGTAGTTTTCTGGTGGCATCTTTAGGATTCTCTATGTATAGAATCATGTCATCTTCAAACAGTGAGAATTTTACTTCTTCTTTTCCAATTTGTATTCCTTTTATTTCTTTTTCTTCTCTGATTGCCGTGGCGAGGACTTCCAAAACTATGTTGAATAATAGCGGTGAGAGTGGACATCCTTGTCTTGTTTATTTGAGACTTTTCTTGTTTCTTGAAGTAGGCTTGTATAGCTATAAACTTCCCTCTTAGAACTGCTTTTGCTGCATCCCATAGGTTTTGGATCATCATGTTTTCCTTGTCATTTGTCTCTAGGTATTTTTTGATTTCCTCTTTAATTTCTTCAGTGATCTCTTCGTTATTTAGTAATGTATTGTTTAGCCTCCATGTGTTTGTGTTTTTTATGTTTTTTGATCCCTTGATCATTATGTAGTGTCCTTTGTCTCTTGTAATAGTCTTTATTTTAAAGTCTATTTTGTCTGATATGAGAATTGCTACTCCAGCTTCTTTTGGATTTCCATTTGCATGGAATAACTTTTTCCATCCCCTCACTTTCAGTCTGTATACATCCCTAGGTCTGAAGTGGGTCTCTTGTAGACAGTATATACATGGGTCTTGTTTTTGTATCCATTCAGCAAGCCTGTGTCTTTTGATTGGAGCATTTAATCCATTCATGTTTAAGGTAATTGTCGATATGTATGTTCCTATTACCATTTTCATAATTGTTATATGTTTGATTTTGTAGGTCCTTCTCTTCTCTTGTGTTTCCCACTTAGAGTAGTTCCTTTAGCATTTGTTGTAGAGCTGGTTTGGTGGTGCTGAATTCTCTTAGCTTTCGCTTGTGTGTAAAGGTTTTGATTTCTCCATCACATCTGAATGAGAGCCTTGCTGGGTAGAGTAATCTTGGTTGTAGGTTTCTCCCTTTCATTACTTTAAGTATATCATGCCACTCCCTTCTGGCTTGTAGAGTTCCTGCTGAGAAATCAGCTGTTAACCTATGGGAGTTCCCTTGTATGTTGTCATTTTTCCCTTGCTGCTTTCAATAATTTTTCTTTGTCTTTAATTTTTGCCAGTTTGAATACTATGTGTCTCAGTGTGTTTCTCCTTGGATTTATCCTGTATGGGACTCTCTGCACTTCCTGGACTTGGGTGGCTATTTCCTTTCCCATGTTAGGGAAGTTTTTGACTATAATCCCTTCAAATATTTTCTTGGGTCCTTTCTCTCTCTCTTCTCCTTCTGGGACACCTATAATGTGAATGTTGTTGCGTCTAATGTTGTCCCAGAGGTCTCTTAGGGTGTCTCCATTTCTTTTCATTCTTTTTTCTTTATTCTGTTCTGCAGCAGTGAATTCCACCATTCTGTCTTCCAGGTCAGTTATCCATTCTTCTGCCTCAGTTATTCTGCTATTGATTCCTTCTAGTGTGGTTTTCATTTCAGTTATTGTATTGTTCATCTCTGTTTGTTTGTTCTTTAATTCTTGTAGGTCTTTGTTAAATATTTCTTGCATCTTCTTGACCTTTGCCTCCATTCTTTTTCTGAGGTCCTGGATCATCTTCACTATCAGTATTCTGAATTCTTTTTCTGGAAGGTTGCCCACCTCCACTTCATTTAGTTGTTTTTCTTGGGTTTTATCTTGTTCCATCATCTGGTATATAGCCCTCTGCCTTTTCATCTTGTCTATCTGTCTGTGAATGTGGTTTTTGTTCCAGAGGCTGCAGGATTGTAGTTCTTCTTGCTTCTGCTGTCTGCCCTCTCATGTGCCTGTCATAAATATGAAGTATTTCTCCTAAATATACTGTTGATGAGACCAAGTGGAAAAGCAAAACTGAAGACTACCGTGTAATTATCTTCCTGAGAGAAGCAGAATGTTCCCCCTCCCTCCTCCATGCAGGAGAGAAGAAGACAAATGCCCTGGTAGAATCCCACAGAAGACCCTTTTGTCTCAGAGATAAAAATTGTTTTCCTAAGAGATGGAAGCCCACAGGGAATTGAGAGGCTAATGAAGCATCTCCATTTCACTACCTAGTACCTCTGTGGACAAAAACATTGCATCAGGTGCATTAAGAGTGAACTACTTCAAAAACAAAAAGACCAGGCATTGCCATGGACCTTTCTCCAAGGGTACTATCTATATTTATGCAGAGAGATGACTCATGATCATAGTTCTGCCAGTGATGAGAGGTTCATTTTCCTTCCCACTCTTTCAAATTAGTAAGGGTATATACTGTCAAACTTTTCTCCCCTTAAATTCAGATCTAATATTTTCTTTAGGAAATATTTGAGTTTTGAAGTAATGTTCATCTTGTTGATAAGTAATTCAATTCTTGCCAGCTTATACCACAACCCTGGACCATCATGGGAGCTTCTTAGAAAAGAATGAAGAAACAAAGAAAAATGACAGTGAGTATGCAAAAGATCCTTCATATCAGTAGAAGGGTTTCAACAGATTTATCTCTTCTGAATATATACTTTAAGAAATATTCACAAAATATTTTAACTCTGTTTTTAAATATAATACAAAATTAAATGCTGGAAAGGGTGTGGAGAAAAGGGAACCCTCCTACACTGTTGGTGGCAATGTAAATTGGTACAACCATTTTGGAGAACAGTACAGAGGTTCCTAAAAAGCTACATATAAAACTACCATATAATCCAGCAATCCCACTCCTGAGCATATGTCTGGAGAAAACCATAATTTGAGCCAAGACATGGAGGCAACCTAAATGTCCATCAACAGATGAATGGATAAAGAAGATGTGGTACTTATATACAATAGGATATTACTCAGCCATAAAAAGGAATGAGATAGTGCCATTTGCAGGAACATGGGTGGACCTAGACATTAGCATATTAAGTGAAGGAAGTCAGACAGAGGAAGACAAATATCATATGATATCACTTATATGCAGAATATAAGAAATGATACCAATGAGCTTATTTACAAAACAGAAATAGACTCACAGACATAGGAAACAAACTTATGGCTACCAAAGGGGATAGCAAGGAGTGGGGGATAAATAAGGTGTTTGGGATTAACATATACACACTACTATATATAAAATAGGTAAACAGCAAGGACCTACTATATAGCACAGGGAACTATATTCAATATATTGTAATAACCTATAATGGAAAAAATCTAAAAAAAGTTGACATATGTATATGTATAACTGATTCACTTTGCTGGACACCTGAAACTAACACAACATTGTAAATCAACTATATTCCAAAAAAAAAAAAAGACTAAAGAAATTAGTTTCCATGAAAGTCTTCAGTGAAAAGAGAATAATCTGAGTTGAGTAAAGAATGCAGAAAGATGAAAAACTCAGATACTGAATAAAAAATAATGAAGGAGGCAGATGAATAGATTTGACCCAGAAGAAAAGTAATTAATAAAAGGTAAAGACAAGCCACACAGATTCTCCTAGAACAAAGAGGGAAAAATGAGACTCAGGATCAGAAGATAATAATAAAATACACATCTGATCCTGTAGATTATAAGCTTCTCAAGAGATAATTAAACAATTGGAACCACAAAGTCATGATCCATGAAAAAAAATTGAAAAGCTCGACTTTATTAAAATTAAAAATTTCTGCCTTGTGAAAGACTGACAAAAGAATGAGAAGATAAGCCACAGACTGGGAGAAAATATTTGCAAAAGACACATCTGAAAAAGGACTGTTATCCAAAATATACACAGAACTCTTAAAACTCAACAATAAGAAAATGAACAACCTGATTCAAAAATGGACAAAAGACCTGAAAAGACACCTCACCAAAGAAGATATACAGATGCAGATAAATTTATGAAAAGATGTTCAAATCATATGTCATTAGGGAGTTGCAAATTTAAACAGTCAGATACCACTACGCATCTACTGGAATGGCCAAAATCAAAAACACTGTCAGCATCAAATGCTGGAGAGAATGTGGAGCAACAGCATTCACTGCATGTGGAAATGCAAATTGGTACAGCCTTTTTGGAAGGCGGTTTGACAGCTTCTTATAAAATTAAACATATTCTTACCATATGATCGCTCCTTGATATTTATCCAAATGTCTTGAAAATTTATGTCCACATAAAAACATGTGATATTTATAGCAGCTTTATTCGTAATTGTCAAAGTTGGAAGCAATCAAGATGTCCTTCAGTAAGTGAATGGATAAATAAACGGTGGCATATTCAGACAACGGAATATTAGTCAGTATTTAAAAAGAAGTGAGTTATCAAGCCATGAAAAGACATAGAGGAATCTTAAATTCATATTACTGTGTGAAAGAACCCAGCCTGAAAATGCTACATACTGTATGATTCCAATCATATGATATTTTGGAAAAGGCAACTATGAAGACAGAAAAAAGATCAGCTGTTTTCAGGGGTTAGGGAGGAGAGAGGAATGAATACGCAGAAAGCAAAGGATTTTCAGGGCAGTGAAGCCATTCTCTATGATACTATAATGGTGGAATATGTCACTATACATTTGTCCAAACTCATAGAATGTACAACACCAAGAGTGAACTCTAATGTAATCTATGGGCCTTGGGTGATGATGACGTGTCAGTGTAGGTTCATCGATTTTATAAATGTTGATGATGGGGAGGTCGTGTGTGTGAGGGGACGGGGGTATGTGGGAATTCTCTGTACTTTCTCCTCCATTTTTCTGTGAATCTAAAACTGCTCTCAAGTCTATTAATTTAAAAATATAGAAGAAACCATTTCTAACCTAAAAATTTCAGTGATAGTTGTATAACTCAACTACCTGTATTTTATATCTACTCTGTCAATATCAGCAGCAAATCCCTAAAGAACAACCAAAAAATGTTCCAGTTTTCTGACTCTAAGCACATAATAAGCAGAACTGACCACTTAGATGAGGTACATATCCTTGAGAGAGGTAGAGGTATCACAGGGGAGAACACCCAGGGACAATGATGTTGGTGATTTCTGGATGGCTGGAATGAGTAAGAGAGGATCATTTAATCTGAATATTTAAAGAAATACATTTGCATAGCTTGACTGTGATTTGTGATGCAGAATAAATTGATCTTTGTGGGAGGGTATTGGTGATCAGGCAACCTGGCATAACCCCTGTCCTTTTACAGGCACAGATTTTAGTGCAGAATTTTCTAGCCACAAGAACAAGGCGATGAGAGATTTGTCTGAATAAAAGGTAGACACTAATATAATCTTTGGCTTTGGTCCACAGGGCCTCAGCATTTAAGCTCTTGAATTTCAAGCACTGATGGCTCAGACTCAGCACCACTTTGAACTTATACACAAACATCTGTTCCCCAAGGTCTCCCCCCACAGTGCCTGAGGGATGAGTTTTCCAGGCAACATGTATACTCTACTTGAAAAACCATCTCTCTTGTCTTCTGCATCTTCTATCCCCCAAGTAAAGAAATCTCCCCTTCTCTCAGTCCAGAATTCTTCCCTTAATTTTTGGCATAGGATTATGGCACTTTGGGGAGGAAATTTCACCTTGCTGCATATCCACCTGTCTTTACCAATCAGAGGCTGCTCAAGCATTTGTAAGGAAAGAAGAATCACACAGCTGTGAAGGTTGGTATCATAACAAATTTATAGTTTCCAAACTCAACTGGGCCCTGAATATGGCTTAGTAATTTTTTCACTGATTTCCTTCTGACATTCCTCATTGCAAATTACCAACTTTACTACTGCATTTAATCCCCATTTCCTCGGTAGCAGGAGATGATCTGTCATTTTAACCATGCTATTCCTTTGCCTACTTTGGCAAAGCTTAATTACTCATAAAGAGATCTCAGTTTTACCTCTTTTTCCAAGCAAACTTTTTGACCTCCACAAGGGGAACTGAACACTTCTAGCCCTAAGGAAATAGCATGTTTTTAATACCTTTGTTATAGCACCATCATTGATATAATCGTTTTGCACATGTCTACTCATCCCCAGAAGCTAGTAACAAAGGGGGTGCACTGACTATTTTTTATTCAGCTTTGCATCCCTAAGGCTGAACACCACAGTGCTGGGCACATGGAGAGCTGGAGTAGGCAGATGGCACTTTTGTTTGCCCAGAAAATTTGATTTGGGAAATCACATTTATTCCACTTCCTATTGGTTTTCTGGGTTATTATCTAGATTATTGTAGTTTTTCCTCCCTCTCTCCCTTTAGACATAGTCTGATTTGGTTAGTCATGTCTTATTTTGAGACTGATAAACAAATACTGGGAGAGGGAAGAAATCTTCCCATTTGCTAAACTTGCTAAGTTGAGATGATGTCTTCCTGGAGCTGCCAGTGACTGTCGTCTCTGATGGGGTAAGAAAGAGAAAAATGAAGATATTCCCAGAAACATCTGGGGTTAATAAGAAGTCCTAAACACCCTCTCCCACAGGGATCAAAAATGACCTCAGAAAAGGCAATTTCTAGTCCTTTCCCTATTATGAGGGCTCATGAGGGCAGGAAGGTCTGTGGAGCTCAGAAATGTACCCATTTATCTCAGGCAGACTTCATAAAGGAGAGGGTAAAGGTAAACCTCTGACTTGTCCTTTCGCTTGGAGTGTGTCTACCTACTCCCCTCGGAGGGTCCAGAGTGGAGACTTGGAGGGAATTGCACTCCTATTGATGGTCAGACCTACTCTCCTATTGAGGACAATTAGAAAATCAGACTAAAATTTAACAAACACTGGGAGCAAACAAGGAATTGAAAAATTATTGGGCCAAGATTCAGATACAGATGGATATTGAGAGAAGCAAATCTAGAATTTAAAGATAACAAATAATAATTACAGGTGTCATTATAAGAAAAAATAAAATCAAACTAATTAAAACTAAATTGGAATTTTTTGGATGATATAACTCTGGGCATGTGTCACCCTATCATAATGCCAAATATGCCCATATTTCACGGTTTCAGATGATGGGCAGACCTCATTCTCTTTGCCTTTCAGCTCTGTTTAGTGAATAGGTACCTATAGAGTTCAGTACCTGCTATGTTCTTTGTTCGTTGTCTCATGAGGGCACAGAACTGACAAAAATCCCCTTCTGTATGGAGCTTGCATTCCAGTTGGGAAATAGAGACAATAACAAATACATATAATAAATAAATTAACTTTATAGTTGATTAGATGGCAATAAGTGATACCAAAAGATAGAATGGGGTAAGGGGACTGGGAGTGCAGGTTGTTATTTTAAATAGGTTGGTTGGGGATACTTTTTTGAGCAGGTGATACTTGAGCAAAGACTTGAAGAAGGTGAAGGACTTGGCAATTAGGATATCCGGAAGATCGTTTCAGAGAATAAAGGCCCTAACATAGTGGGTGCTTTATGTCTTCTTTGAATAAATAGAGAGTAGTAGAAATTCAATCAGAAGGTAATAAAGAGTCAGATGTCCCTGTAGGTCCTTGTCGGCCCTTGTGAGGACCTTGGCTTTTACTTTCAATGAGATGGGGGCTACTGGAGGGGCAGGGGAGTGACAAGATCTAACTTTTGTTTTAAAAGGATCACTCTGGCTGCTGTTGAGAACAGGCTGTAGAGCAGTCAATGTTGGAAGTAGCAAGACCACTCTGAAAATCACTGGGGAGGAATCCGGCTAATTGATGATGGTATCTCCAACCATGCATGGAGATGATGACAAGAGATACTTAGTCCACATAGGATTTGAAGGCCATCAGGATTTTATGACTGATCAGATAGTAAATCTATGAAGAACCAAGGAAGACTCTCAGAATTTTAGCTTGAGTAACTGGAAGGTTAGAGTTGCTATCAAGTAAGATAGGGAAGACTATAAATGGAATACTTCAGGAAAGGGAGCCAAAACTAGTAGTTCCATTTCGGACATATTAATTTGGATATGGCTATGCCACATCCTAGCAGATGTTGAGTAGGCAGTTGGATACACAAGTCTAGAGTTCAGGATAGAAATCTTGGCAGGAGATTTAAAAAAAATTAGAGTCATTTGCATATAAAGGGTATGAAATCAAAGAGACTAGATGAAATCACCAAGAGATTGTGTGTTGTTAAAGAAGAATAGAAGATAAAAGACTGAGCCCTAGGCCAATCCAAAGTTAGGACACTAGGGAGATGAGTAAGTATCCATGGAAGAGACAGAATTAGTGACCCGTAAGGTCAGCTGAAGGAGGGTTTATAGGGCCAGGGGAAGAAAGTGTATCAGTGAAGAGGGAGTGGACACCACTGTTAAAATCTGCTGAAAAATGAGGTCACTGGTCACCTTGACAGAGGCACTGTTTGGAAGCATGCAAGAGAAGCCTGACTGGACATGGTTGGAGAGACAATAGAAAGAAGTGAGGTAAAGAGAAGTTATAATCTTTCGAGGAGTTTTGTAGGGAAGATGAGCAGACAAATGGGGTGGTAGCTGGTGGGAAAAATGAGGTCAGAGGAGGTTTTGTTTGATACAGAAACAGATCCCACGTGACTTTTTAAAAGCCAAAGATTTATCACTAAAATATAACTTTCCAAAGGTGAATTTTCAAAGGCCAGGACAAAACTCCATTTAGAGTGTATAAGCTTGGTTAAAATGTTATCTTTTGCCACATTACATAAAAAAAAACTAATATATTGATTAAAAGCTACCTACTGCTACATTTTGTTTTTTGATGGAAAAAAACCCTGTAATATATTAACCTTTACCTGGTGATTTTAATTGAATATGTGGAACACTTCGAGAGATCCAAGAATATGGATTTATAAAAGATAGTATAAATGCTCTGCAAAAATGTAAATTTTCTCAATGTATTTACAATGCATTGTGCTAAATGATCTTTTTCTCCATTGTACTTTGCACAAAATTGAATATATATGATATTAAACACATACCCTTATTTTTTAGATGAGGAAAGTGATGCTTAGTTACATACAAAAGGCAAGTTGTAGAAGACTGTACATATACTATAGTCTTCTTTCTAAAACTCCAGCTTAAATTCTAGATGTTACGGATGAAAATCTTTGGCATTTATGTTTATATTAGTTCTTTACATTCATTGCTTTGCATTATTTCATGCATATATATCCCTAGACTGGAAACTTTTTGAGAGGAAGAACTTTTGTATTGCTATTTCTTTTCCATATGTGCATCACACCAAATTTGGTACCATATGTGTTCAACAAATGTTTGCAAAATTTATGAATAAACATCCTAAAATATTATGACTGCTATGTCCTAATTAAAGCAAAGAGTAAAAATCAGAAGATAACTGACTTTAGTTATAAGATATACAAAACTCAAACTGTCTTTCTAGACATTTAGTGCATCAAAAGTTATGGAGTGGCTAAGATAATACAACGGCTCAATCGTCTCCATCAGCTGCTTTTCTCCCTCTTATAATTAAATCACTGTGGCGCTTGACAACTTTTGAAAGTATTTTTAATCTTTTTTTTTGCCATATCTTTTATCATGAGATGGAAAGCTTTTTTCCTTTCTCACAGTTACCCTTCAGAGGCTTTGTTCACTGGGATAAGACAGAAGGACTTCTTTACACAAGGAGGTAGAAGGAAATATTTGGAAAAAGGGATATGTATAATCATTCTGTCTTAGGATGCTAGAATGAAATTTAGCAGCAACGTACTTTTCATGTTTAGTTTTTAATTTTACCTCTTTAGTATTGGCCAAAACCCAGCATTGAGCTCTTAAACTTACTGTCTTTACTCTCATTATACCCACTCCTCTCCTGCTATTTCACATTCCTTCTCATTGCCTTTTGGTGCCAAATTTATTAATTTTTATTTTCTGACATAAAAGCTGCTGATTCCTAACTGTTCCTCTTCCCTATCTATCAGTAGTGTTTCTTGACAGTCCTGTGGGGCTAATGACAGCTTTGTAAAATAAACTTGTCACACGTAGCAGTAGTTGGAGAAATAACACTTGAAGTAAATACTTGTAAAGGCCTAAAACTTTTAGGACTCTGGCAGATGAAAATGGTTTTGTTTGGAAAACAGTATAATCTGAGTCGGAAAATGTCTATTCAAATAGTACCCTTTGTTGACATTCCTCAGCCTGTCCAGATAGGAAGATCACCTCTCTCTATAACAGGAAAGACAAGCTATGCGCGTATTGCTAATAGGTTACCAAGGGAGCTGACCCAACCACAGGAACCCCAAACACGTTTAATGATGAATTTTATAGTGGGCACTCAGGGACTGTTGTAGACTAGCATACTCATTGTGCTTCTTTGTAACTGAGTCTCAGTTTCTTTCTCTTCAACATGAAATAGTACGTTGCTTTCTCCTTTTTTTTTTTTTTTATTGAGTAGGAAATTCTCATAACTGTCTATCAAATGGAACAGATACCTGAAAGCTTTTGTTTTCAAGTGTTATAAAATGTCACAGTTTCCCAGGTGTATAGAGTTTTAATAATTGGTTCTGTAATGTTGCTAAGAACTTCCCCACATTGCACAAATATTGGCAGGTTTCCACACCTTCCTCCCTTTCCTCCACTTAATTAAGATAGCTTCATACTGAGAATGGACGAGAAAGACCACAGTCTTATTCAACAGTACGACAACTTAACCATAAGCCAACACTCATCAGGGACATTCACTGAAGGTACTACAGCTGGCCACATCCCAGTCTGTCTCACCAGCTGCGTGGAGGGTAGCCCTCAGATGATGGCTGCTTACACATTACACATGTGTATGGGTAGAGCTATTTCCCACCTCGTACACGTTTACTCTAACTCATTCTTTACATTCTTCCCTGGAATGAACATTTTAAGTCCTAACTAAGTAAAAATCCTGCAGGAGCTTGTGATGACATGACTCCTTAGCTAGACATACATGATTTTACAGGGAAGGACCCAAGTCTATGTTGTAGCCTCATCTCCGGACACTGATCTCATGTAGTCCGTGCAGCATCAGACTAAGCTACTCACTGTGACTGCAGTCTGTTCTCTTTGCCCGATGTTCTTCCTCTCCTTTTGTATTTGGTGAAGTTTTACTTACTTTCAGCTCAAATATTGACACCACTCTGAAGCCTTTCCTTTTTCATGCAGAATTAGTCACTCCCTCATTTCTGTCACCATATAGACGCCCCTTATAGCATCACATTGTCATAAATAGTTATTTGCCTGTTCCTCCACCCAAGAGTGAAAATTAGAGCTTATACATGGTTTGTCCAGCCCCAGGCACAGTGCTTGGATATCATGAAGGCTCCCCAATGTTTAATGAATGGGTGGCTCCTGTTAGTATTTTTGTTTTAGTGTTATTTCATAAAATACTACTCCCTTATATCTGGAATACTTTTCTTCAAATATTTTATTAAATAAAATAGCATACAATTTGGGATGCCCTTTTTGTCTTAAGAACTTGAAGTTGACACATGGATGTAGAATTATAAAAAAAGAAAGGATGATGAATGATAATTAGCCAATTCCATGACTGTGGATTATACTATACATCCTATGTGGAAAAGTGCTCTCCCTGCAAGTCACATAAGAGGCATCAGTTCTCTAGAGAAGCAATAAAATATCCTTCTCTAGTGTTTAGGAACCTTGAATGTCACAAAGGTCTTCTTATGGGCTAAATGAAATCTTTCTTAATGAAGTTTAATTCTGTTTCTTGGTTCATTCCTCAAGGATAATTGATAGTGGCTGAGTCTTATCAGTCAATTAACAAATAAGCAAGTGCTATTTATTCAGTTCTTACTACACAGTCACCACTGTAATTACAAAATTGGGAAACCTAGGATGTATAAGACATCATGATTTTCCTGTTGCAGTTTCAATTTTCTTATGAGATGCTACATGGAAAAATCATTCAATCATTAATCCAAAAATGTTTATTGAGAATCTGATTTGTTCCAGGGACTGGAACAAAGGGACTAGAGTTACAGGAAGAAGACCTGATCTCTGCAAGAAATGCAGAAATAGAGTTTATTCTCTCCCCAAATGTACCCTTCCTATTATGAACACTTGCACTAAAATGTCATAAGTTTTGTTTGAAGCATGGTTGCTGACCATATTCTGTAGCTATAGTAGAGGTCATGGGTATTAGAGTAGCATTGATTGTTGCATGTATCAGTTATGTGTTGCCACGATAATACTATATAACAAACACCCGCCAAACTTAGTAGATTAAAGCAATAATGATTTATTATTACTCTCAAACTTATGGGTAAGTTGATTCTGCTGAGTGGGGCACTCTAAGGCTTACCTATGTATCTTCGGTTAGCTGTAGGTTGGCTAGGTGACTTTGCTGATATTGACTGGGCTCTCTTTCTTGTCTAGGGTCTCACCAAAGACAAATGGCTAGGCTTTTCTTAATGTGTCTCATCCTCCAGCAGCCTAGCCTGAGCATGTTGACATGTTATCAAGGCAAAGGCAGAAGAGGCAGATGAAGAGAGAAAGAGCAGAAATGTGGAAGGAATTTTTCAAAACTTAATTTGAATCACATTTATTCCATTGGCCAAAGCAAGTGACTTGGCCAAGCTCAGCATCAGAGTATATACTAATGGGCATAGACACAGAAAGACATAAAAAATTTGTCCACTAATACCGTGAATCTGCCACAATAGAGTAGCTAAGGCTTGAGAGGTGGGTTCCAAGCCAAAGTGACCAGAATGCTTATGTTAAAGATTTTCCAATCCTTTGCCCCTTCGAATGCAGGAGGTATGGGAGGTTGAGTTGATCTTATTTATACAGCTGATGATCTGATGGATATGACTGCAGAATCACTAATTGCACATGAGCATCCTTGCAACAAGTGAGTTTTCCGGGCAAAGACAGAGGCTATAGGAGTATGAAGAACCCACCTATATCACAAATCTGTTTTCAAAGTTCATGTCTATAGTTTAGCAATAAAGACATTTCTCTGCTCCAGCTGCTCCCTCTATGGTTCTTTTTGGAAGAGCAATTTCCCATTATCGCACTTAGTTGAGGGGCCATCATGCCTAAAAGGCCTGAGTTACTGGCATTGTTCAAGTTACATATTGTTATGGGTTGAATTGGATCCTCCAAAAAGATATGTTGAAGATCTTACCGTCATTATTTCAGAATGCACTCTTATTTGGAAACAGTGTCCTTATAGATGCAATTAGTTAAGATGAGATTATACTGGAGTAGGTATGATAGACCCTTATTTCAATATAAATAAAGTCCTTATAAGAAGAGGAGAGAGAACCACAGAGAGGAGAATGCCCTGTGAAGGTACAGAGAAACACAGGGAGAAGACAACCATGAGATGACAGAGGCAGAGGTTGGAGCCAAGGAATACCAAGGATTGCTAATAACCTCCAGAAGCTAGGCGAGGGGCACGGAACAGATTCTCCCTCAGAGGTCTCAGAAGGAGCCAACCCTGCTGACCCTTTGATTTCAGATGTCTAGCATCCAGAACTGTGAGAGAATACATTTCTGTTGTTTTACGCCAACCAGTTTGTGCAAGTGTCTTTGGAATCGGGTCATGGGTAGGATTAGCCCCAGGAGAGCTGTTCTGGGTGAGGTACCAGTGCCCAAAGCTCTCCAGAACTAGAACCCCCAGTAACTCTTCCTCTTCTATGACCAACTCTCTAGGTATGGCATAGCTTTAGAAAAATTCTCAAAACTCATGTCTTATTTAGGCTATTCTCCCAGGATTATTGGAGCCAACTGCTGTGCACCTCTGTTTCTAAGAGACTGCCAAACCCAGCAATCCCAGGGTGACTGACCCATCCTAACTTTACTGTGACATTTTTGGTTACTATTCTGGCTTTAAAAAATCACACATATTTTCTCTGAGCACCCCCGTAGGGCTGCTTGCTAACTACCCATCTAAATAATTTTACCTTGTGAGACTTTAAGCAAGTCCCATGTCCTTCTGCATCCCCTCAAGCACTGTAGGCACTACAGGATGCTTCTGTTCCCTAACTCCTTCAGCCTTTATTACAAGGACCCCCAGGAGCACCTGCTGGCCCATCTTGTTCTCTAGTTATCATCAGGGATGAGGATTCTTGTTTTACAACCCCTAGAAGAAGCCTTCACTTCTTTCTGTATTCCCAAGGTGCCTAGCACACTGTCAGGAGTGTACTGGCGCTCTCCACTGGATGATGAACTGATTCTTGACCTGTCAGGCAAGCAGTTGTCATAAATCCATGGAGAAAGTTCTCTGAAGCTTTATTGGTGGTGGTGGCGTGGGGAGATGAATTAAAGGGAGGAAAAGCATCATACAGAGCTGGCAAGGCAGCTGTCTTTATGCTCCAAGTACTATCTGTCCCAGCCATTGACCAAAGGGCCCTGGAATGATTTCCATTAGAGACACTTCTCAGTGATGTTTGAGAGATACTGGATTCTAACTGGTAAGTAGGAGATGGAACATACTGGGGAGTTGGCCCAGGAGACATGTTAGGTAGTATAAGTACTAACTCTTTGTTCTAGTTGTAAAGCACAGCGGGAAGGGGGCGGGGGATGGGGAAGGGAGGTTTCGGGCAAGGGGAGGTAGAGGTCTGGGGAACACAATGCCCCTTTGTTCCAGCAGCAGCCTCTGAATGGCCCGAAGCAGTTGAGGGGTCTCTAGGGAGAAAGGAGTTCAATCAGCCGGAAGGTATCAAAAGTGAAAAGGTAGAGTAAGACGTGGAGGAAACAACTCTGGCAATTTCTTAGGCTGATCTCTGGTGGGAGACCTGGGGTGTTTCTTTCCCCAGTTTGGTCTGACAGGTGAGAATGTACATCTGGATTTCTGCTTCATCCATGAAAGATTTCATATTATAGAAAATATACTACGAATACTTAAATTTTTTTTTTTCTTTAGAGAGCCCAGGGAGATTTTCACAGAAGCGATTAAAAAAACATCTCCAGCTTTGATCCACTCCTTTGCAATGTTTTGGTTTTAAATCAGACACTTGAGTCCTCTATAAAAATAGCAAGCAAATTTCACAACCACAGATATACATTTTAAAGTGTAAATGTTCTTAAATTATATTTAGACTAAATCAGGATTAGCTTCATGTTTTTAAGTAAAACAACCTCCTATAAATTATGAATATATTTTGATTTGGAGTAAGTAAATGACTTTTAAGCAAAGCAAAGCATTTCTATGCCAACATGAAACTTTATTATAAGAAAGGTACTTTTTGGGGCCAGTGTTTTTCTTCATGTTTAAGTATGAAGAAATGCTACATCTTTGAAACAGCAGGTAACCCTTGAAGCACTGACACTGCTTAACAAGGGACACATCTAGTCATTTCAGGTTTGGATCGTTTGGAAATAATCTCACGAGGTTAAGGACTCTGGAAGTGAAGGCCTCTGATTTAAAGGGATTTTAGTGTTTGCCCAGGTCTCTGTTTCATGGAAACTGTGGTTTGAAACAACATTACTCAAGCAAGATAGAGAATCTGCAACCTGTCAACCCCAGGCGGATAAGATGCTCTAAATCCTTGAAAGAGCTGTGGTGAGTAACAAGCTCTTGGACATTCAGTCATTTTATCCTGTTGATGTCGTGTTACCTGGTCACCACCTTAACTATTTTCCTAGATACTCCGAGAAATCAGAAGATAACAACGGAACCTTTCTTCTATGGTACAATTCAACCATCAGCCAAGAGACTGAAGAAATCTTATTTGAAGACCCTACCCCTAAAAGCTCTAAGACCTCTTTACTGCTCCAAGTCTAAAAACACTGTGAAGGAGATCATCAAGGAAATGAACATGTCTTGCTTTAGAAATTATAAATTAAGATGCAAATGCTTCCTAGACTGAGAGACGGATTTTTCAGTGACTTCAGCCCCTTAGCTAATATTAAATCACAGATGCTAAGTGGGAAGGCTATTTCCCTCCAAAGAAAGATGGCTCACCGGAAAAATCCCTCCTGGCTGTTTTGTAAGCCTCATACAATTCCCTCTGTTTTCTTGACATTTGCTTTTCACACCTCAACCAGCTTCTTGTCTTGTTTAGGATCCCCGTGGAGTCAATGTGAAGGCAGAGTGAGAAGAGGAAGGCGCCCAGCTGTTAGGCAGTGGCCAGTAAGGATGACCTACATTCCTGCTCCCAAAGGCTGGACTTACCAGCTTGGAGTGAGACTGCGTACGTCACTGCAAAGGGTGTAAGACACAGAACTTGTCTACAAGCAAAGAATTTTCGAGAGGCTTTGGGAATAGTTTCTCCTACTGAAAGAAAGGCGCTATCTCTGAAGGAAAGAAAAGAGAAAGCTTTAGAAATAAAGCGTAAATTCCCTTCGATGTGTTTAGATTCTTAAGTCTGCAGGTAAACAAGGCAGCAGGGAGCATCTACATACGGGTTGAGGAAGAAGGCAAGCAGGGGGAGATTACCACTCATTATACCCCTTGACGTTAATTAAACATCTTTTAAATAAAGAAGGTGTTAGATTACTTTTCTATTGCAGGCAATATTGACATTAATTATGCCAAATGCTGAAACTGTTTTCTATAACCGAGTCATCTGCGCTTGTAATCAACTCATGCATTTTGGAGACAGACAGGCTAGGTTAGCAGAGGATGCTAGCAGGCTTTGCTCTGTGCGTGTGAAATTAAAACGCGCTGCCTGAGAGAGCTGGTCCTTCGTTTCCACATCAGATAAGCCTCCCATTTCTTTCTCCCCTGTGGAATCATTAGTGAGCACGATTCTGCTAAAGCACACTGGGGTGAGGACTCAAGTCCCCCGTGCTCTCAGCTTGTGGCCTGGAATGTTATTTCCTGGGGCTGCAACTCTGACCAAGGGCTGATGGTTTACCTAAATTGCAGGTGACCCTGGCAGTGTCCTTACTGTTTTATTATTGGTCTCCTGTACCTATTGATTTGCAATGCTTCTAATTTTGCACCTGGTAAGATGGCAATGGATATCCTTCCATAGAACCCATGCTCCCCCGCCCCCTCCTCCATCCAGGCACCTAGACCTCCTTCCAGGCACCCACCTTATTCCTTCTCCCTCTAGATCTCTGCACATGCCAACTGCTAGACCTGGAAAGCTATTCCTTCCTCACTTTGCCTAGTTTCCTCTATTATATCTTCCCATAGGCCCATGAATCTTTTTTTACAGGACAGCACAATGACAATTATACATTTGCAGTGTGATTATTTGACTAACTCCATTTCTCTTATTAAAATATGAGCCTCTCAGGGACAGGGGTGTGTCTATTCTGTTCCACCAACATATCTCAGGATCTCCCATTGATCTCAGAGGGCCTGGCATAAAGAAGGTCTATAAAAATACACGTGGAATAAATTTAATATATGAGTGGAGTGGAGGAATGAATGAAAATAAAACCCACAAATATTGCATCCCTCCAAATGATTCTTCTGCTTATAATATCCACTGGTCTTTCGATATTTTGATTACCTTCTTCCCATCATTTGAGAGGTCAAGTCCCAGCTCCTGCATGATGTGATTTTTAACTATTAAATCCTCACCTAATCCCTTCTTTCTCCAAATTTCACATATCCTGGATATACATGCCTTGCATTTATGGTAGGTTTTCCCCCTACATCTCTAAAATTTGTCTTCCTTAACAGATTGCAGGTTTATGATGACACAGAGATACTTTCTACCATGCTAAGCACAGCGTCTGACACATAGAAGATGCACAAATAAATCTGATCTATTTCTGGAATCATTGAGATTCTGTCTCAAGCTATAGGAAGCAATATATTTATGGCTATGAGGAGAACTACTCCACTCTTTAAAAAATGGATTGGGTTGGGTTAGAAAAGAAGGATGGGGATAAGGGTACAGTGAGAAAGAGTGTATCTGTCTAGGTCTAGTCAGGAAAACATAAACCACACCAGTTATTTTAGCAAATACCTGAACACAGGGAATTGGCTAAACAGGTATGAGAGAGCTGAAAAAGTGAAATGGGGGACACTAAGACAGCATAGAGATAGTAAACACAGGCAGCAATTACCATCCTCAGGGTTGGAAACAAAGTGAAAAAGTTGAGACCATTAGGATCTAGAAGCTTGGAGAAGGCACTCAGTGAAGCTGGGACTCAGAGTCTACAGCTCAGCTGGTGCTGGTACACCAGAGAGGTCCCAAGGAGGCTGGTTCTGGGTGTGAGAAGAAGGTTGGAAACTGGAACCAGCTGCTCCTGGAACAACCAGCTGCTGCTGGGGCAAGGCTGATAAGAACAGAGAGCATCCACAGGTTCCCTCTCCTTCCACCTGCTTTCTAGTCTCATCCCGATGGCAGAACTTAGCAGCTGAGAAAAGAAACATGTACTTTGTGTCTCAGCTGTAGCATCACAGAGTAGAGTATAGATGGGAAGGCTTAGAGCTGAGAGACAACAGCTTCAAAACTGACACAGCAGGTTAGAGGAAGAATGAAAACTCCTATTATGATAAACTGTCAAGAATGCAGATATTTGGCAAAATATATGTAACATAGTAATCCTTATTTAAGTGATAATTCAGGATTTTTTAAAAATGACTTTTTATTAGCTAGTTTTAAAATTGATCACTCTGAGAACAACCTAAGAATCCATTGATAGATGAATGGATAAAGAAGATGTGATACATATGTACAATGGAACACTATTCAGCCATAAAAAATGTAATTCTGCAATTTATGACAACATGGATGGACCTCGAGGGTAGTATGCTAAGTGAAACAGTCATATGGAGAACGACAAATACCCTGTGATTCCACTCATAAGTGGCATCTAAAACCAAACCAAACCAAACCAAACCAATGAACAAACGAAGTACAACAAAAACAAACTCGTAGGTACAGCAAACAATGAATGGCTACCAAAGGGAATGGGGGTTTGAGGGGTGGGAAAAATGAAGGAAGGGGGTCCACTGTATGGTGAGGGTTGGAAACTAGATTTGTGGTGGTGATCACTGTACTGTATATAGATATTGAACTATAATGCTGTATACCTAGAACTTACATAATACAAAATTTTAATGAAATTGATCACTTCACATAATTATTATTTTGACATTAGTTTATTACCCTTTCCACAGAATCATAATTAGTAAATTATCTCACCTTGAAGTATCTGGGGAAGAGAAGTTTCTAGTTTCTTGCCCCTCTAAGCCTTCCTGGCCGTTCTCTGTTCCTGATGCCCTTCTACCCTCCATCCCTCAACATACTCACCCAAAATCCAATCTCCACCTTTCCCTGCTTTACCCTGTGCCCCAGAAGGTTGACAGCTAGGGACTTAACACCCATACTTTCTTGCCACGTGGATTCCAGTTCGATTCGGCCGGTGGTATGCATGAGCAGGTCAGAGGAGAGGATGAGAGAGACATTGGGATACATTTTCCTGACCTTGAACCTCGTTTGGTTGTATTTCTGGCAGTGGTTGCCACCTCTTCTTGATTACCACACCTGTTGTGTGGTCCCTTTCCATGGCTTCAGTGCTCACTGGGTTCCAATTATATTATTGCTTCTCCTTAACCTTTTTCTTCTAAAGGTAGCAGTGGCTTTCTTCTCTTGGTCTCTGAGCAAATTCTCTGTCCATTCCCTTAGTGCTGTCCATGCCTCTATAAGTTTTCCTTTCTTTAAAATCTTTTGAATCATTGGAATTAGATTCTGTTTACTGGTAAAACTGAGTGATTCATAGGTGCACGGAAACATCATCTAGGTGCCAGTTGCAACATCAGAAATAATGAATAGGCTTCATATATTTATTTGTGTGACTCTTGATAAATATTTGTTTTAATTATTGGAGCATAAGC